>NC_136482.1:150654850-150702350 GCF_053919585.1 Euprymna scolopes | reverse complement strand
ACAG
The DNA here is from genome assembly GCF_053919585.1 of Euprymna scolopes. Taxonomy (NCBI): domain Eukaryota; kingdom Metazoa; phylum Mollusca; class Cephalopoda; order Sepiida; family Sepiolidae; genus Euprymna; species Euprymna scolopes. The sequence goes on along the minus strand of NC_136482.1, from coordinate 150,702,346 downwards.
GAATCACCACTTATCAAGGCCCGGATGCCAGTCGAGGATAAGGATTAATGGGTATACATTAGTCAATGTGATTATAGCGTAATAAACATAAGTAGTGGGAATTTTGTAAATTGGATTACTTAGGGGGACGGTTCATCAAGAACTTGTTTACGTTGGACTTGAAGACAATCAGATGTTAGTCAGCTGGAAAGCTAGCAATCGAAAGAGAATTCCACAGGCGTGCAGTTCTAAGAAAGAGCTTTTGTTAATGGAATATGTATATAGATATAGAGTGTGGAAAATATTGACAGTTTTGGCTAGACGAGTGTTTATCATGAAAGTTTGGCAAGGGGGAACCATAGATTGAAGCTAAGCATAACATTTGCCATAAAATGACGATAAAGCAGAGACAGGTTCGGAACGTCTCTTCTGTGGGAGAAAGATTGCAGGGAAGAGAAAATGGCATCCCCCAAAAGCTAACAAAAGTGAAGGCTTTATTATAATCCGTCAGGTTGGCGCCAGAATGCGTATTGAGACGTAAAATATTAAAAACAAGTGAAGTATGCATGGTCCCCCGCGAGTGCATAGTGAAAACGGCATAAAAATGACAGCAGAAGTTCAGCATTTGCTCCCCTCCCCATTTATCCCCAACAGTTCTCAGGAGACATCAAATCCCTATGAAAATGAACAAACGGTGCAGTTTTAGGCCTTAACATATGTAAATTTTATTTCTGCATCGTGCAAATAATCATATGACTAAGTCGCTCGTTTGCGCTCCCTCCCCCATTTAGCTCCAAAAGTCTCCAAGGCCTTAACATATTTAAATTTTTGTTCAGCAACATGCAAAACTGCTAAATTGACATACACAGAAAATGTTGGACAAATATGATAAAATAATCCCCAAAATGGGGTGTTTTAATTAGCCCTAAAAAAACCCGAGGGCACACCCAATAGTTATCGCAAAGTATAGAAAAACAAACTTTTATATAAATCAGTTAGTTACAACTTTTCAGAAAGTTTTGTAAAAATCCAAGGCATCAGTTTAATAAAATAAGCACCAAAGTGTAAATTTTAGCCATTTTAACCCGAAATGCACCTTAGGAGGCAATTAGAGTTTTCCCGGAAAATCCGTTCTGTTACTTTTTTACTCGTATCATATTTAATGTTTGTGCAAAATTTCAAAACATTCTAAGGTGTAGTTATTAAGAAAAGCGCGGACAGACGATCGGACGAACAGACGAACGGACGAGGGAGAATTTATAGGTCCACCCTCTTTTTGTCGGGGTACCAATAAAACAGATATATAAAGTTGCGTTCAACATCATTTGCTGAAATTCACAGAACATATTGGAAGCGTATGAACATGTTATGAATTTGAAAAAAAAACTCATCTCGGTTTTCGGGCGAGGAAACCCCATGTAAATATATGTTTTCTGCGACTTATAAGACTGTTGGACAAAACATAATAACCTTACAGCTGCTTGGATTAAAAATAACGTCCCACAATTTAAGTACATACGAATAAGAATGACACATAAAATTGAGTTTCCTTATTCTTGAGGATTATTTGTATTAACATCTTCTGTGCAAATGTGTTTATTCGATATGAGACAATCTTAAACAGCACCATAGACTCGAACCCAAACACTCTAGACGATTCAACACTACACAATCCCGAACAACTCTGTCGATTCAAACCCGAACACCTCCGATAATTTGATACAACACGATCCCGAACAGCTCCGTCGATTCAAACCCGAACACCTTCGACGATTCAATACGACCCCGAACGCAATGAGTCAACACGACCGTTTACCAAAGCAAACTTGGCAGTAACAATATTTATTCATGTAATATGTTATAAGACACATCAAATGTGGCACAAGGCCAAAAAAGGAGATGGGGTAGCTCTGGACTTAACTAACCTATATTTTAACTGAACTTGTCTCAAACATCAAAACAAAATCTATGTATGACCTACTTTATATATAAATTGATAATATATACATGATGTGGGGAGTTGGAGAAATAAAACTTTTGCATACAACCGACATGAAATATGTACAAGACAGAAAAAAATGATAGTATAAGACCCCCCCACTGAAACTATGCTAGATACGTAGTTTTGTCAATTGAAAAAATAGATGAGGTTAACAGGAAAAAAAAACGAAACATTTATTTCATAAACACCTCTTTAGGAAATAATAACGTGGCATTACATCTCTGACAAAATAGCGAATCTGTCACCTAATTAGGGACGAGAATGAGGATTATCAGCTAAAAATGAGAGCCACAATAATTAGGCGCCTTTTGGAATTATTTATGCACTAGCTAAGTTAAAAATCGGTAAAATCAAGAAATAACCCACTCCAATCCAAACACGGTGAAAAGGATTGGTCGCAATTTGTTTTGGCTATCCAATATCCTTTAAGCTACCTCCAAATATTACTCTAAATTAGCTTCATTCAAACGACACAATCACGAGCCTTTTACCCACATTTCGTTGAAGACTACTAAAGATAGTTTCACTTTCTCCAGCCCGATACTCATTCTCAGGCGGTGTTTCAAAATATGCACAAATTGGAGAGAAGTAAAGATCTCATCTCCGTAAATTTCTTTCTGTCGCATCGACTATACCACTCCTCTCATAACCGCTAATAAGCAAAGAAACACATAGTGTTCATCCTTTTTTGTGGTCGGAGGCCAATTGTAAATGACCGAAAACACATCCAGAACAGAGAACCGTCCATTCTACATACGACCCGTGAAGCCTAAAACTAACTTACACAACGGGCGCATGACAGTGCAGTAAAAGTGAGCGTGACTGATATCTTCCTCCCAGTCTTCGCTGTGTAAAAGATTTTGCCGATTCAAGCGGATTTCTTATTATCAGCCAGGTGAGTGCCGCTTCATAATTGTCGAAAACTCATCCCGTTAGTCCAAGGCCATTTTAAGCAGATCTCCGTCTTCGTAAGACCGAGCTCCCAATAATATCATCGTGAGCAGATCCCTTCACCGTAACCCGATATAGTGCTTTTCGAAACTACAGTCAGGTGTCAGAGAGTCTCTTTGATCTGTAGTCAAAACTTCAAGGCATGTCGACAGTCGCGATAATAGAAGCACTCGCCTTGTGACAACCTGTCACCCACTCACTTGAGTACACACTTTTCTAAACAGTTAAGGTTTTATAAGTATCTTCCTTCCAAAAGTCACCGTTTCTCTCACAAGGCCTACACACTCGGTCTAGATAGATAAGACCAAGCATCTGCCGTCGGATGATGACGCTTGACATCTTCAAGCCATTTTCAGGCGAGTGTAGGTAACATATCTCTCGTGTAACCAGAGGCTGCTTTCTCTACCACAGGAACTAAAAAATTGAGCACCATGGTATCTGGAAATGGAAGTATTGATCAAGCCTACTGGAACTACTGGTAAAGAAGAAGCGATGAGATGTCCGAATTGCATATCTCCGACCTTAGCTTTAAGATTTTCTAAAAGACCAAAGAAGTACTGTGATCGTAACCCCTGTAAATACTTCCGCCCAATTTTCTACAGCTGGAGATCTTGAGAAAACCAGACCTTTAGTATCTTGCATAGTCGATCCGTCTAATCAAAGACCTTCTGAAGAAGTACTTCCATCCAGGATCTAATGCGCAAGACCATTGACTTGGCATAGATTATTGTCGCCCCTATCACCTGATCATACCATCTTATTTCAGTGTTCACGAATCTCATCTCAGTACTCCTCGTTACAAGCTATGCAATCTTTCAGCATAGGCGGAGTACTTCTAGTGGTGCAAGCACCGGGCAAAATAATACCGCAAATGATCGGATTCATCCTAAGCCTGCTAAATAAAGATTTCACCGCAAGAACATAAAGCATCGGTAAGAGGCGACAACCTTGACGAATGAATCTGGACAAATTAAAAGGTCTCGATCTCTAATTATTTACCTCCAACCTTAGGGTTTGCATACAAGAGGCGCATCCAGGAGCGAAACTGCGGACCAAATCCATCCGGGGAAAGTACAACCTTTAAGTATCAATGATCGACCCTATCGAACGCTATTTTCTGATCTAAATTTGTAAGCGCGACTTCAGTATCGACTTTATCTATGATCAGAGGTACCAGGTGCAAATTATTCTAAGTGGTTAGGTAAGATCATGTCCAACATTTTGAAACCCGTATTTAACATCATTAAGAGTCAGAAATTACCTATCCCATCATCCTATGTTTGTCCTTACGAAGCAACTGTATTGTACCCCTGGAAAATTACTGGTGATTGGATCCATACCTAAACTAAAAGTTGTAAAATACAGCCAGTAAGGGAACAAAGATGGGCGGCAGACTGAAATATAGTTAGTAAGGCCACTATCGATCCAAGGAAATCTATACAACTCGACCTGTTACAGAGCCTGCCTGATTTCTTCTTGTTTTATACACCTTTCATACCTAGCCACTTCAGTCGCCTGAAAACGAGAAAGGTCGGTTAAATAGGCGTCGAACTGAGCCATTATCGGATCAGGCACCTTGGTGAAAAGTTCATGAAAACGAGAGCAAAACTTCTTCAAAATCCCGTCGTTTTTGGTCACGGTACGTCTACCCGGCTATGTGACACTGGCGATGTGTCGATCAGTAGTCCAAACTACAAATCCTTCATCGTACTTGTTATCCAAGACGTTCCGTTCTTCCTTAATCATATAAAATAGCATTATTATTCCCCCCGCATTGCCCGATCTAATTTGGCTTTTATATTCGCCCCGTTGCCCTAGAATTAAGGTTGAGTCGTCTACTATAATCAGAATGCGTTTCTCAAACTCGCCAGCGGGTTCTCGGCGAATACCCTGTGGACAGCGGCGACCAGGATGTCTTTAGTGCTGTGAGAGGTCTTGTTGGTGATGTTCCCAAGGTATGATAAACGAAATAGTCCAGAAGGTTCAGATCGGGGCAGAAAGGAGGCTAGTGAGGGAAAATTTGCAAAGTTGTAGCCTTTCTTCTGAAGCCAAACAGTGGTATCTTTGGACCCGTGGGGCGACGTCGAATCCTGTTGTAACACCAAGGATCTGCCGGCGGCCAATTGGTGCACTTTGGTGTTGACTTTAAAGCCGACTTCAAAGATGTGAGGGGGCATGATGTGGCCATCACTTGAAACCACAACAAAGACCCTGAGCGAGGCAGGAAACTTTGTTTTCCTCACCCTGGGCACATACCTGTTATACGTGGCAATTCAGCGATTGTTCTGGCTGTTGTGCAGCTGATCATGGCAGAAGTGCTTTTGGTCTGAAAAAAAAACAGCATGTTTGGCTGCTTGAGATGCTTCAGTTTGTTGAGCAACCTGATGGACTTGATTATCCTAAGGTTCTTTGTTTTTTCGGTCAAGATCTGGCTGGTCTGGCGCCTGTAGGACGTACACTACAAGCCTTCCTTCACACATGCATTCGAAGTTTTGAGTAAGATGCGTAAGTCTCTGACAATCGTCATGTATATATATATATATATATATATATATATATATATATATATACAGATGGATATAGATAAAGTAATATGTATGCAGGTGCGTGCGTGCACGGCTCTGCGTCTATATTTTGAAATATATGAATTATTATTGACAGAACAGCGTACCTTGACATGAAGCCGTTTTTGTTTCACACTGCTTTAGCTCGTTGATAATCATTAGCTGTTCTCTTGAGATGATGACAGGGCGAATGTTTTTCCTAATCTTCAAAAAGATCTCAGAAGTATGTTTTTATTTTGCTTTTTTTTTCACAAAGGCTTCAAGAGCACAAAAAAAAATGAAAAGAAATAGTATGACACGAACAACAAGAATATAGCGGAAGAAGGCAATCTGAGAAACTCGTTATGGGGAAGCCAGGTAAATCGATTGAAAACAAGGCGATCCACCAGTCACATGATTCGGAAGCAAAATACAGAATACAACAAAAAAAATTTCGGAGCTTGATGGATTGCTAGATTGTCGGTGTTTTCTTTGTCGTTGTATATTTTATCTCTTCTCCCCGATGGCGGTGCGAAATAATACACAAACAAATTGGAGAGGAATAAATAGAAAAGAACGTTACGGATGTATATAAAAAATCTTGAAATAGGAAGCTATTCCCATTCTTAAAGAGGGAAGAAAAAATATGTATTAACCTTTCTGTAAGACCCATTATTATCCTATTATGTTACCTCTTTACATGGGTTTCAATTCGCGATGTGTGCCGCTCCTTATTCGAATCGTAATGAAGTGCATAAAATACGCACACAATCAAAAACAAATAGAAATTTAAAAAACAATAAAAAAACAATTTATGTTAAATCTAAAAAAGCCATTTCTCAAAACTCTCACCTATGAAAAAAAATAAAAGGAAGAAACATTGTTCTTTTTGATAAATTAGCTAACTTTCTCTTGCTCATACATATATATATATATATATATATATATATATATATATATATATATATACATATATATGTATAGTATCCACATACACTACTGTTTCGCTGTTTCAGAGCTCATCAGTGCGGCTATACATACAACTACCTCAAGCCATGATATATATATATATATATATATATATATATATATATATATATATATATATACATACTATCAGGCCGCGGTAGTCTAAACGTGTTTACATTTCTAAGCAATGGTGTTTGTGCACGTTTGCCCCCTCGCTACTATATCTTAAATATGTTATTCAAGTTGAATACAAGTTTCACGATATCTTTTTTTTTGCTATGAAAGGGTAAGGTGGACGCACAGAATAATTATCAAACACTTTCCCCCTTTACGATATTAATGTGTCGGTATGTCGAACAGGTTTCATTTATGTTACTTATGCACGTTAGTTCCATGAAATAAGGCTATCAGTAGTTCACTATGTGTTTATGAGCGAGTAATAGTTTTTAGTTTATTTTTACTGCTCGATGGTGTCCTGTGGGTAGCGACAGAAACGTAGGTAATCGATGTAGGAAAATCCGACTGTAGTTATGTAAGTTTTTACCTGTGAATGAACTGTGGCCTTATATGAGGTTAGCAATATGTAAATGTCGGTTTATGAGTAGATAATATTCTTTAAATGTTGTTCTTTTTTATGCGTTAGTGTCTCTTGTGGATGGAGACGTTATTTTTTGCAACTTAAAAAAGTGTTCGTCTCTGGGAATACGTTGAGAATATAAGAATGTCCGGTTTCAGACAATCGTACACGCCGGAACATTATCAGGGAGAAGTTAATAATTTTGATCCGGAAATCGGAAGGAATAGTTTATGTCTATGTGTGTAATCATTCAGTTACTGAAGGTGTAATCTAATTGCAGTAGGCAAATGCAGAATAATACCAAGTGAAACTGGTAACAGTGACAGGCATAAATATATAGAGAGAAGGTAGGGCCTCCTTCCTCTTATAATTTTGGGATTGTGATGGTGGTTTTTCACGGATGGAATGTAGCATTTTATTATCACAACTGAATGTGAATATAATAGCGTTCATAAGTTACATAACCTGGTGCGTAATAGTTTAGACATAATAAATGTGTATATGGCATCTGTTATTGTAAACCTACGGTAATTAGATCCAGAGCGGAATTTCTGCAATCAAAATATTATATACAGTAAGAGGTTTGTGTTTACTATAATCTATTTTATGCAAATATTACGCAAGTATGAGTCATGTAGAATTTGTGCATAAATATAATTACACAAACTAGAATCATCCCTTAAGAAAAAAGGAAAAAAATAATAGGCAATTAATTAAAATAAATGGGGAAAAGAATATGAAAATTAGCTAGATCTTTTGCTAATGAATGCGTATCCACGACCTATATATATATATATATATATATATATATATATATATATATATATATATATATATATATATATAAGAAAGTTATATTTTCTTTTAAATAAATAGAAAAAGGGAGGTTTAATATGAATACACAAAAACCAAATGTATAAGAGTCCATATATATATATATATATATATATATATACAGAGAAAAAGAGAGGGAGACAGAGACAGAGACAGAGATAGAAAAATTAGATGTTATTTATTTATTTATTTTGTGATTTTTGCGATACGTTTTGAATGAATTCAATTATATCTACGAAAGTGCATTTTTACCTTAATGCGAGTTGGGAATAATTTTCCTTTTACTTATTTGGTACCCCCAAATTGAGCGCGTCATATATATTATTTTTAATAGATAATTATACTAAAAATAACTGCTTAACCTACAAAATGTGTAAAATACGTTTATATGCAAATAAAAAAAAAAATCACATTGCAGTATAATTTTATTCAATTACTATTTTGCTCGTTAATGCTTTATTATTATTATTGTCGTTTAAATATATGAGTCGGTGTTTCAACTAATCCCCTGTCTATGCTAATCTCTTATAAAGCCGATGCAAAGTAAATATTTTATGTTTTCTAATATTATTTTATATTTTCTGCCAGTTACTTACATTGTTCCTTCTTATTCAGCATATCGATTACCAAATTCATACGTGTAATCATTTAAACGAAACAACTTTTCACAATCAATGACCAGTTTGTTTTTTATTTAATCGAGGCTATATTCTGTTTTATTTTAGATAATATCAACCGGTTTTTTAAATAATAACTCATGACACAATATTCTATTATACTAATGTTGCATTTAAGAAGTATAGGCCAAGTTTGTTTAATATCAAATCATACTTAAACAGTAGATTAATAGAAATAAGAAACAACTAAAACTGTTTAGTCGATTAATTGCTCGCAAAAGTTGTAGCACGTTCAGTCAAAATTATTGATTTATGTCAAATTGGTGGTTGAAAGTGGTTTAATTTGGGCTCACTTTTTTTTTGGTTAAATTCTAATCCCTTTTAATCTTTTAATCTTCATTAAAATGATGTAGTAATACCTCGTCTGATGCATTTTATTATAAAAAAGCCCACTACAAGTTTTCAGACTGGGAGTTTTCGAGAAAGTGACAGATATACATAAAATATATGTAGCTAAGTGCGTTTAGGATCAGCCTAAACTATTCGTGAAGAAAAAAAAACTTGGAACTATACCATTAGGTGACTAACTTGTACACACGCACACACATGCATATATGTCATTTTACTACAGGTGCACATACACACAAAAACATACACACGCATATATATATATGTATATATATAAGTGAAATTCTCTATCTATGTGCATCTGTGTGTGTGTACATTTGCCTAAAAACTACTGTGTCAATTTTCAGTCTACAGATTCGAGATTTAACATAAGGGATATTGAGATTCAGAGAACATCTTTTTTAATCGGTTTTCGGTCAGAAATTTGGCTTTTAATGGGTCAAAGTTCAATAATTTGACCTTTTACATTTCTCCCAAACTCCTCCGCCCATTGGGGGCTATACACTTGAAATTTGAGATGTAGCATACTTTGACACAGACAACACTTTTTTTTTATTCAATTTGAGCACAAAACAATTAATATTAAATGGTCAAAATTGGGGTAAAAGTTTTCAAAAAAATTGACCTCTGCAATCTCTACATAATTACTCAGCTTATTTTTGGTCTAAACATTTGACATTTTGCATAAAGTATATTTATTCATGGAGCAAGCTTTTCAATCGGTTTTTGGCCGAGAATTCGGCTGCCAAGAAGTCAAAGTTAAAAAGACTCTCTTTTGCGGTCTCTATAAAACTATTCAGCCAATTTTTGGTCTAGCCATTTGAATTTTTACCAAAAGGGTCTTCAGACATTCATCAACGATTTTAATTAGTTTTGGGCGAAAATTTGTCTGCCAACGGATCAAAGTTAAACGTGTTGAACTTTGCAGACTCTATCAAACTCCTCCGGCAATTTTAGGTCTAAACGCTTGACATTTTAGATATAGGTTACCTGGACTTGAGTCAAACGTTATATATACATATATATATATATATATATATATATATATATATATGTATATGTATATATATGTGTGTATATATATATATATATATATATGCACATAAAGTTCTGAACAATACATCGGGCAGAATCGCTAGTATATATAAACAATATATATATATCGATATATATATATATAAATATAAATATATATATATATATATATGTGTGTGTGTGTGTGTGTGTGTATGTTTTTTAAGAGAACTTAATCATAATTATATGAAAAAATGTAGATATGGAACATTGATAATTCTATGCAAGCCAAACAAATCAATTTATTTCTGCGGTTAACGAGAAACGCTACCGCTTAAAATACAGAATAATTTACGCTCCAGAATTTGCAATGACACGACGTCGAAGGAAGTTAAATATATAGACATAGATATTTATATACTCACATTACACACATTAAAACTATTAAAACATAAGATTACTTAAACCTCATAACGCTTTACCCGAGAAGACTATTAAGTGTGCTCTTTACATAGCGATTTGTTTTCAATCGTATTTCCCTAACAGACACGATTACATATATAGTATCAAAATATCGATAACCTTATATTACATTTATATTATGGGAGGCATCCAAATCCATACTCAGTATCGGCAAACGATTTGATCTTACTAGACTCTTTAAGATATTCATAACTACATTAGTTATTGATTGATTGCGATAACATTTACTAAAAGGATTCAATTCAGCTTTGGTTAAATCACTCTGAAGAAATCTAATTAAGCTGATAATTGTATTGATCTATCTATGAAATTAAATTATCATTCGAGACACGATAATAAATAATGACGATGTTTTATCTGGTAATCGATAATAATATTCGATGAACAACAATTGACAAAAGTAATCATATTAGTACTCTTATGATCCGGTTTCATTTTCTTCATTCACCCCCCCCCCCAAAAAAAAAAAAACAACAGTTTTCATCTGTTAAGTGAATATGTTATTAAGTTATGCATATAGATTATGCAAAATTAGGACTATAACTTATCAGGTAATACTAATGTGATTATCATCAGCTTAACTTATTAATATATGAACTAGTGGAATCTGTGGATATTCCACAAGGAATTCATTCATATGTAATATATTGATATTGGCATTCGGTAGATGTTCAGCGTAAATGAAGACTTGAATTATTGTAGCTATCTTGTTTAAACTGCATACGCATTTATCTAAGCTAGCAGGAACGCCCCCGCAAAGCCCGACCGTAAAGTACGCTTAAATATGATATTTAAATTCTTGCAGATTTTGGATATATTATTATAGAGTTAACGTTCTATCGATTTGAATATATAATAAAGTCGCGATTTAAAATATATATATATATATATATATATATATATATATATATATATATATATATATATATATATATATATATATATACCTATAGGACTTGGGATCATCAGCTAAAATCGAAACCGAATCTCAAACACACATATATATATATATATATATATATAAGGAACGAATGTTATATATTTATATATATGTGTATATATATATATATATATATATATATATATATATATATATATATATATATATATAACATTCGTTCCTTCAGCTATAATCGAAACTTAAGCCAAAACTTATGAAGAAGTCTCGGGAAAATTATTTATATAAAAATAGATTACTACGGTGCCATCACTTCCTTACAATCGACACCCCAACTCGGACTTTTGAAGAATTCTTGATTAAATTATTTATTAAAATAGATTATTGGAATGTCATTAGTTATTATCGAAACCGAAACCAAATCTCAAAAAGTAATAGATGACATAAGTGCCATCGGATATAATTGAAACCCAAACCAAAATTATGAAGAGTTCTTAGTAAAATTATTTATAAAAAAAAATAAATCACTTGAGTGGCATTAGCTAAAATTGAAATCGAAACCAAAACTAATGAAGAACTCTTGGTATTTATTACAAGAAATTGAAGTACATAACAATTAAATGACCCGGATGTAAGCGTGACCCAGAAAATAACACACACGCTATCGTATTAATATATAGATGACGGAAACTTTTCGACCAGGGTGCTCGGTCTGAGGATGGCTCACCTCTACGCCTATTTCGCCGGAAGAATAACGTAGTTGTGTGTTCGGATATACAGTTTTTCATTCATTTTAAAATGATAGTAATCCATATATCATCACTCTACCAATGAATTTAATAGTAACATAGGCTTTAATTTAATAGTAACATAGACTTTAATTTAATAGTACCTCGCACTTTTGTTGTTTAGGAGACGCACACTTTGTTCTAACGAATGTTGATACAAAATTTTAAACTTCTGAGTGACAGACATAATTAAAATATGATATAGATAAGTGTGTTCAGAGTCAGCTTAAACTATTCATGAAGAAAAAATCTTATATACACCAATAGTTGACTTAATTGTACACACACATACTCTCCTCGAGTGTCTAAGGTCTATCTGTAAAGGGTTTTTTTCAGAAAAACCTGGTATGAGGATAATTTTCCATAGAAGTAAACCATGACCAAATATTCAAACCATATAGTAGTCGCTGCCCAAAGAAGATCTCCTCACTATGGCTAATCCACATTAGCTTTTACGAGGAATGGTGCACCTTCTCCAAGTGATGTTACCTCAAGTAATAGCACGAAGCTGGATACTCCACCAGGCTAGATAAATTCTTGTCCTGGAATCTAGTAAGACCAAGAGACCAAAATGAAAGATATTCTACAATGTATAAAAATGGTTAATTGGGGAGAGGGAAATTATGTTCTCAATTTCTTTACTAACTCAGTGTTTGAGAGATAAAGAACTTAAATGGAACATTCGAATATCTATGTATCTCATATATAGTTCAAGTGTTAGCACCAGGTTGTGAGCCCCTTTGTTTCTGAGAACTTGGACAAGTAAAATAAAACAAAAAAAAGCGACCACAATAGAGGTCAGTGTACGACATGATACATAGCATAACAGAGCTGAAGAGGGAAAAAATAAAGTAGCAAGGTGTTATGCGTGGTATGAAGCGAAATTGTAAATTAAAAGAGGTTTCAATTGTATCAATCATCATAGGTGCAACTGGGCTTATGAAAAAGAACTTTAAAAAGTATACCCAGTAAACCATGTGCAAGTGAAATACCAACGATTGCACTGAAAGAGAAGGCTAGCATCATAAAAAGATCTCTTTCTTGGACTCAATAAAATAAGGGGAAATGTCAGACATCTGGTTGGATGTGTGACACCTTAGAAGAAAAAGATTAAGATAAATGCAAAAAAAGGGGGAGAAACGATATATATGTATATATGTTATTTTACTTCAGGTACACACACACACACACACACACATATATATATATATATATATATATATATATATATATGCATATATTAGTGTTGGGACGATAGTTTTACTAATATATTCTGGTTAATTTTATACGATTCAAAATCATCAGGATAACGAACAAATGCTTTATTTAACTGTTTTAATATTTTAGTTTTATTCCTACCTTATTTTATCATCCTTATTAGTAAGATAGAAACTGGTCGTATAAAATCTATTAATTTTAAAGTAATCCGAGCTATTCTCAAAAACTCTGACATAATGGTTCCATAAAACATAAAAACATGGCAGATACTAACTTTATGCGGCATACGAACTATTTAAAAGGGAAAATAGTTTCTTTTATCGAATATTTTATTAAAAAAAAACATCCTCCATTATTATATCTAAATCCAGAAATGTAGTCTGTTGTCCTCTATGTTTCACAATTCAATTCTAACTCATTTGGATTTATAAGAGGTTTATTTTTTTCGAATTCATCGTTATCGTTTATGCATATAAGGTCATCTATAAATCTCCTACATCCATGAAAGTTATATGTTTTAGATATATCAGTTTTTATTAGTGATGATGATATATATATATATATATATATATATATATATATATATATATATATATATATATATATATATATACTCGAGTCTATGTAAATACAGATTTGTCCAAAATGGTGCAGGATCCAATCCCATTGGTATACCTATCGTTTGGAGTAATATTTCATTCCCTATTTGAAAATAACATTCTTTACAGATGACTTTAATTTTTTAAAATACCTTTAGAAACGATAGTTTTGCTATTTTTATTTTCATATCAGAAAGCTTTAGAGTTTGAAAAGCATATATATTTACCTTTGCCACCTTCAAAAGCTAAATCCACAGTACAATTTAATTCATTTATGAATTTTTATGCTGAATTTTAGTTCTAAAATCATAAGTTGCTATAGATTTTGATTTTATTCTGGAGTTTATTTTATCTAATTTTTCTTTTACTGGTTGTGTATTATTTAATACCAAAAATAGATTAATATTACTACAGAATTTTCTTTACTGGTAAAAATTATTTATTTGATTTATAATTAATTTAAATAATTGAGATATAGCTTTACTTAAATGTTTAGTAATGCACGTCTTTGAACCTTCAATAAACCTAGCGCTAACTGGAACTTTTGTGCATTTATAACAAGAATATAACTGTAAGCACATCTGCTGTAGATCTAACAGAACGGAAACCATATTGCGTGTCACTAAGAAGGTTATTTTTGCTAAGATGGTTGATTACTTCTCTATTTAACACAGATTCCATCAACTTACTCATGATGCAAAGGGTAGTTATTGCCTGTACTGTGAGGGAGATGTTCTACAAGTACTTTAACGATGAATGCTCAGACGAACTGCAAGCACTTGTACCCCCTCGACGTAAATACTTCCGAAAAACCCGACAAGCAGCAAAATCCCACCCCTTCACAGTTGAGATCCCTAGATATAAGAGAGCCTTCTACTCCAGTAGTTTCTTCCCCAGAACCGGTAGACTTTGAAATTCCATTCCGGGTTACTGCTACCCTAAATCTACTGACATGCAGAAGTTCAAGTGTAAAGTTAACCGACATCTAGCTGCCCAACACCTCACATATTACCGCTGTAGCATATGTCCCTGATAGTAGCCCACTACATCAAAGTGGCAATGTCTCTTGTATGAGGGGAAAATGATATATATATATATATATATATATATATATATATATATATATATATATATATATACCCATCTCAGAGGCAATTTTGTTGGGGAGGTCATTTATGAATATTAAGAATAATAAACGTCCAAGGATAGCCCCCTGAGGCACTTCCGCATTTATATCATATTGTTTAGATGTACGAGCGTCGAGGGCAACCTAGATGTTTCTCTTATCTAAGAAAGATTTAATTATGTTAAGTAGTCGTCCAGTGATACCGTATGATCTAATTTTCCTGAGAAGACCTTCATGCCATACCCTGTCAAAAGCCTTAGATATATCAAGACCTAGCACTCTACCCTCCCCTGCTTTGTCCTGTGAATGGTATATACGTTCAGAGATTACAGTTACGATATCTGCTGTGGAACGGGCTTGTCTAAATCCATATTGTTGGTCGGTAAGAAGTTTAGCATCTGTAAGATGATGGACAACAGCTTGGTTAATTATGGACTCAAATATTTTGGCGAAAAGTGAGAGGAGGCTAATGGGGCGATAATTTATGAGTCAGTTATTTCACAAGAATTCTTAAACACTAGTGCCACTGAAGCAGTTGCCAAGCAGTCCGGAAAGCAAGATTCATTAACGCATTTGCTGTAAAGTTTGGAGAGAACTGGAGCTACTTTGACGAAGCAATTTTTTAATAGCACAGCCGAGATGAGATCAAGCCCACATACTTTTAAAGTGCCAAGGTTTTTTATGATAGCATGCTCCTGAGAGGTGATTTTCAGATCGTCTAGCGTGGCGTCTGTCGGCAAAAGAAAGTCAGGGAAGGGGTTGCTAGCTGGGTCCAGGGTGGAGTTGGAGGCAAACCGAATGGCAAGCATGTTAGCCTTCTCGGTTGCTGAGCAAACAACCTCATGATTGTTGGTTAGTGTGGGCATTGCGTATTGCTTATTATTTACTACACTGTGTAGATATTTCAGAAATCACGGGTTCCAAATTTTTGTGCTTCGATGCGTTTTTTAGTGGTTTTCTAGTTTCTAGCTTCTATATATTTCTGTCTGTTTGAACTGGGCGTACGTCAGTTCAATATATGGTACGCATGTTGTCTTTGCGCAATGGGAGTTGCACAAGTAGAAATAAACCATTGAAGAGAGCGTGGCTTGCCATAATATATATATATATATATATAGTAAGTTATGAAAATATATATGGCAATTAAGTTACACAGAATATTCCGCGTTTTAGCTCCTGATGATGAATCGCGGAATATTCTGTGTAGCTTAATTGCCATATACATTTTCATAAATTACTACCTAGATCTACATATGTATTCAAAACTATTGAAGTTAATACTGAAAATTAACGCATAAAATATTCTTCGCATATTAATTTATTTTATTAAATAAAGTAATCATTATATATATATATATATATATATATATATATATATATATATATATATATATATATACCAGCAAAAGTACCCGTCGTTGACTGGGTTCAAAACAGCCTACAGAATATGGACTCTGATTTATTAAAGTATGAAAGGTTATGAAAAGGAAGGGTTGTAAAGAGATAGCTTCGAATTTGGGGGTATCAAAACCAAAGCAAAATATGGTGAAAGTAAAAATAAAATAGATAAACCCCTATAATTTATTATACCATACCTGTTCACACTGAAAAACTTAACACAATACTCTGTGGATCTATATTAAAAAAAAAAACCTTGTTAAATTTTGTGACATATTTCCATTCTATGGAGGTTAGGCGCGAACGAACCTCCCACAATTTTATCATACCATCTTTCTCAAACTGAAACATAATTATCAAAGTATACTTACGCAGATAGATATGAAAAGTCTTTATTAAAGTTTGTGCCTATTTCCATTCTATGGAGGCCAGGCGCCAACGCAGACCCCACAATTTTATTATACCATCCCTATTTAAGTTAACACATACATATGAAAGTACTATTATGTACATCTATATCAAAAACACTTGTAAACGTTTTTTTTAAATTTTTAAATTTTTTATTTCCGTACTTTGTAGACCAGGCGCGAACGCAGACCCCACAATTTTAATGAACCACTGTTCTGCCAGATCAAACATACCCATTCCTGTGTCTCGATACATCTTCTATCATTATATGTAATCAGTTTTTTTAAATAGTTAACCATATAGGAGCCTATTTGTG
Source organism: Euprymna scolopes (assembly GCF_053919585.1). NCBI lineage: Eukaryota > Metazoa > Mollusca > Cephalopoda > Sepiida > Sepiolidae > Euprymna > Euprymna scolopes. The sequence continues at coordinate 150,685,218 of NC_136482.1, read as the reverse complement.
ACCAGACACACACACACATTTAGCTTTATATTATAGCTTTTTGGACCAGGCGCGAACGCAGACCCCACAATTTAAATGAACCCCCATTCTGCCGGATCAAACATACCCATTCCTGTGTCTCGATACATCTTCTATCATTATATGTAGTCATTTTTTTAAAAAATAGTTAACCATATAGGAGACTATTCGTGGCCACACACACAGACATTCAGCTTTATAGTATAGATATATATATATAAATATATATATATATATATATATATATATATATATATTAAATCCTATTTTAAAGGTTCGATGTGTATTAGTCACATTGATAGTAGTGCTTTGATTTCCCCTTTATTTTTAGAGGTGAGATATGTCAGATTTGGTGTATTAAATACCTCTTTTTTTATTGCTATTTTTTGTAGGAATTGCCACTGAAATAACACAGGCATCAATCATATTAAAGTTATATTCGTCGTAGATCAACCATTTAGTTTAGAATCAGAAGGTTATGTAAGAATTCAAATAACATTTCCAAGAAACCTTTGAAATTGTTGTTCCAATATTATCGAGGTTAAATATAACATCAAGATATTAACATTATTTCGTAAATGTTTTTAAAGGGCATTATATTGTGTCCTATTTATGGAATAGTAGGACTAAAAATCGATGGCGACTTGCTGTCACTCAGACGCAAGGAACGTAGTCGTTTCTACAGCCATTAAGTAATTAAAATGCATGATCTTGTAAATTAACGTGTTAGAAAACTTTTTTCACACTTGTTTTTATATTGACTAAAAGAAAACCACTTACGTAGCTATGATTATAGAATGTACGTCTAATAAAATATGCGCGATATGATTCTAATGATTCCTTTCAAAATCTTTATGGAAAATATCTTTTGAAATTTGAGCTATAATCTTTCGTCTATGTATGGATTGCGCATCCTATCGGCATTGTGTATGCTCGAGGTGTTTTGCACCATTTTATTTATACGCGCATGAGAGTATCAAGGATTTAGAACAAAATTAAATGCAGCTGCACGTTTTTCCATCGCTAGCATGTAAAGTCATAGAATTTTATAGTAAGAGTACACAAAAAAGATTTAAAAATATTAAAGTTCTTGTGCGTTTCTTTTAGTTATCATAGAAAAACGTAATCTGCGAATTTGTATATGCTTCTCTATAAATTTATGTTATACATACATACATATATATATATACATGCATACATACACACATACATACATACACACACATATATATTCTATTTTTACATCATAAACGCTCTGATCCCCATCTGGCATCAATTGAAACGGATGGCTTTCGTCTTGGGAAGGCTCCGTGTTTTGACAAGCTTCTGGGCTTAACCTTTACTCCTGATCTGAAATGGAACACGTACATCAAATCTCTTGCCAGGGACGCGGGGAAAATGGTGGATCCTTCTACCGATCGAGATATCTGACTAATTATGCAATTTTCTATCTCTATAAAAGCCAAGTACGTCCAAGGATGGAGTACTGCTGCCACATCTGGGCAGGAGCTGCTAAAAAACCTATCCTGCCTTGACAGAGTACAAAATAGACTTCGTGGTTTAGTGGGGGTGCCCTTTTCTCTTCCCTGCGACCTCTCTTTCACAGAAGAGACGTTGCGAGCCTGTCTTTGTTTTATCGTTATTTCCATGGCAGGTGCTCGTCTGAGCTCCAATCTCTCGTCCCCCCTCTGGCCAATGTTTCACGAGAAACACGCGTCTGGCTGAAACCACTGTCAATAATTTTCCCCACTCTTTATCTGTGCCTAAATCCAAACGTAGATTCCATGAGCAAAGTTTCTTTCTTAGAACTTCACGCCAGTGGAACTCTCTGCCGCTTGACTGTTTCCCATCACACTACAACTTGGACGTCTTCAAGTCCAACATAAACAAACTCCTGTACACGCAATAACTCTTTTCCCTTAGTGGCCTTCGGGCCTTGATAAGTGGTGACCCCCATGTAAAAAAAATATATGTATATGCATGTATGTATGTATGTACAAGGGCCCGGCAATATTTTTCGGACACTTTAGTATTCGACTTTCTGTGTACAATGGAGTGGCGGAATTCTTTCAATAGAACAACATAAACATATAAAGGCAATACATAAAAAAAATGGAAGAAAATCGATTAGGTAAGGAAAAAATATTTCATTTTCATTATTTTTTTACAAAACACATGCGACATTATTTTTCGGACATCGTTGAAACCCCGTTAATAGTCTGTAATATTACCTTTCTTCTCAATAACTTTTATCAGTCTCTCTTCATAATGATTAACCATATGCACAATAACATCTGTACGTGTTTCTATTAGTTGTTTTGGTGCATTTAGTATTCGTTCCCATAGTTGAGCCTCTTTCATTATTTCATAGACAAGTTGCGCAAACATTTCACAAGCATTTTCTATTAAATTTAGATCTGGGCTTTTTGCAGGCCATTCCAAAATAGTCATATTCACTTTAGCCATCCATTCTTTCATGAGTTTTGACACATGGATGCTGCAATTGTCTTGCTGTACAACGAAATCATCCCCCATCTCTCTTCTTATCCATGGTAGGGCTTTCTCGTCCTTTCAGCCACTCCAACCATATATTTTTATAAGCAAAGATCATCCCCAAACCATAACTCCTCCTCCCATCTGTCGTTTGTTCAGTACAACAGGGTCAACCCTTCTCGACCAAGTACACCATCTATAGAACCCATCAAACTTGAAACGCTTCTCGTCAGTAAATATAACCTTCTTAAAGCCAACATGCTTTGTAAACACCCTTTTATCACTCTCCAGTCTTGCTTCTTTGTGTTTCTTTGTTAGGATAATTTAATTTTTTTCTTAGCCTTTGCATACTTCAAAACAATCCTATGCAGCGTTCTTCATACTGTTCGGACGTTTACATCCAATTCACATTTCTCCGTCACTTTTCGTGCTGTAACTTTTTCTCCAGATATTAAAAGCCGTGTCATAGTCCTCTTCATTCTCCTTTCAGTCCTCTTGCCAATTGATCTTTTTCGTCCGCTCTTCTTTTTCCACCCGTAGTTTGTCTTCAGCATGTATTCAACATTTGATTTCGACAGCTTCATATCCATGGCAAATCTTTCCGATGCTTAAGCCATCTTCCCGCTTCTTCCGTGCCAAAAGAACGACTGCTTTGGAATACATTTTCCTCATTAATCGTGTTTTGCGAGTAGAATAGAACAAATAATTGATTCTAATGATGACAGCTAAGTGTACAATGCAGAAAATTTTCATACAGCAACATATATATTAACATAGCTCTGAATAAAATTAAATATATAGTGTCGCGCAAGTTTCCGCAAAAATCACAAAAACTAACATTATAAAACCAAACTAAAAAAAAACGATTGCACTAGTAGTAAATTTTCACTCCTCAACTACGTACTTACAATCTCAAAAGTTTGGGCACTAGTAACGACCTTGAAGTACTTTTTTGAAGTGTTCGAAAAACATTGTCAGGCCCCTGTATATATATATATATATATATATATATATATATATATATATATATATATATATATATAGGAAGACCATACGTTGGCTACGGTTGAATGATTATCAACGAATGCTTCACAATTCTATATTTTTATTGTCATCAAAATCGGTGCAATCACCCATCTTTCAATCAAATAGACTCTAGGACCCATCGCCGTACACCACGTGGATGAATCACGTGGCTTTCCGCAGTGACTTAGTTCACAATAAATTGTAGTCTACGGTACACTGAAGAGAATCCAATGTTGATCTTATAAAATTATATTATACATAACAACTTGAAAAAACAAAACTGTTTAAAAGGCAAAAGTCAAGTATCATGTTTCAATTATTGATTTTGAACGCGTTCCTGTCATATCAAGAATCTATTGTTGATATTATATGCCTGGCCTTATTAATTTAGCTGTCATAATAGCTTGAATTTAAGTTTAAAATGAACAAGTTGAACATGCATGGTCTATCGTGAGTGCACAGTAAACAAGGCATGAAAAAGTGACGAAGTTCAGCATTTGTTTCCTCCCAGGAGACATAAAATACTGGTGAATATGAACAACATCGCAGTGTAAGGCTTAAACGCATGTAAATTTGTGTTCTTTACTATGCAAAAAACGAAATGACTAAGTAATAACCACCATTTAGCCCCAAAAGTCCTAAAGCTCTTAACATATTTATATTTGAGTTCAGCACCATGCATAACTGCTAAATAGACATACACAGAAAATTTGGAACAAATATGATAAAATAATCCCAAAAATGGAGTATTTTTATTAGCTCTAAAACAGCCCTTGGAGCACCCTCAAGAGTTATCGCGATATAGGCAAACAAAATTATATAGTAATCAGTTAGTTCCAACTTATCAGAAAGTTTTATAAAAATCCAAGTCATCAGTGTTTTTAAAATTAGCACAAGAGTGTCAATTTTAGCCATTTTAGCATAAAAGGCATCCCAAAGGGCGCAACTGGAGTTTTCCCGGAAAATCAGTTATGTTATTTTTTTACTCATATCATGTTTAATGTTTGTGCAAAATTTCCAAAGATTCCAAGGCGTAGTTATTGTGAAAAGTGCGGACAGACGAACGGACAGTCAGAGGACCTGACAAGGGTGAATTTACAGGTGCGACCTTCTTTTCTCGGCGGACCAACAAGTAAAGTTTTATCGTACAGTATGCCCAGAGAGTCACTGGAGGATTTGGGACTTGAATAGATTTTTATTTTTTATGATATCCTTCCGTAATTTTAACATAATATGAGTAAGACAAGTTGAAAAAATGTACAAATTCTAACATTCTTTAATTGTGAAAATTGTATTTTAAATATATATTAATTGGAATTCATTATTGAGATGAGTATTTATTTATTAATTTTTATTTATTGAGGATTTTTATCCTCATCTTTTTTCTTAGTTGTAAATAATACTCATCTTAACCCTTATCCCTGAGTGGCTTCCAGGCCTTGATAATGTGGTGACCACCGTGTAAAAAAAATCTCAATGATGAATTTTAATCAAATAATATATATACCATTCGATACGGACCCGACCATGGAAGATCAGATAATGAATACACGTGGAACTATGAGACCAAAAAAACAAAAACAAAAACCGCAACCTTGATCGCCCTTTTTCAATAACTACGCCTTGGATAAAGACGTTGAATCTCTATTGTTTAAGGTGGAAGTGTCTGAAGATGGCGGTTTCAATCCTACCGTAAACCGGCCTGAAGCTTAATTGGCAAAAAAAAAGAACGCGGTGAGGCGACAACAACTATGGAAGGCAGTAATTGCTGAGAATGCAGTTAGGAGATTCGGAGTCCCAATCCCGTCGCAATTACCAACTGACGAAGGCCAGAGGAATAGTTGGCCGAAACGTCGTGAAACAACAACTAGGAAGGGGATAACGTCCGCAATAAATGTATTTTAAATGTTGTCCATTTTCAGTTTCGCATATTTTTGCTCTTTCCAAAACATCCTTTGTGATATATTGCAGCAGGACTTGATTGCGATTTAACTCCCTTATTTCGTATCTGATGTTTTCCTACAATTCTTGCAAGGTTTAGGGTTTGTTTACATAGACTCCTTCTTTAACTCTGGTTTGCGCTATCTCGTACACGAAAATGCCGTCGATAAGCTCTTTGAATCAAAACAATTGACCCCTGATTTTGGTAAAACAATTTCTCAACTTGCGTAGGTTGTTCAATGCTATACTCATAATTCCTAATTCATTTCCAAAATAGTATATGTAAAATATCTTTAATAGAGAAAAAGTAACCATTAATGGTAAAATGACAAATATTTACAACCCTTCAGTAACTTTTTGAACACCCTGTGCAAGTGTGCAGCCATTCATTTAAAATGTGCACATGTTATATCAAAGAACTTACTGTTGATTTTATATGTCAGGGCTTTCTGCCTTTGTGGTAATAACATTTCTCAAATGCACTTTCGATGTTTATTTGATTAAACCTTGCAAAAATTGTAGGAAAACATAAGACTTTGATCAAAATCCCCTCTAACATCTTGAATTGGATTATTTCGACTATATTTTCCCGACACTTATCGAATGTATTCCGATACATAGACTATCAAATGTACCTTCGTGTGAAATTCCATAAAAATCAGCCTAGCCGTTCTCAAGTATATAGGAAACAAACTTACAAACACGGCCACACATACAGACAAATTTCCTTTATATAATATGTTATGATATTATATTATATTTATGCATATATATATATATTTATATATATATATATATATATATATATATATATATATATAATTTCATCCGTCTATTTAAATGTATGTATGTATGTATTTATGCCTGCCTTAAACTTTCGACAGAGGCAACGGATTTTAGCGAGTTACGTATCGTTTCGAAGCTCGACCTAAAAACATTAACTTTTTTACCCTCAACTGGGAAGTTTTCTACCGGGAAGTATCGCTATTTTTGCCGATATTTTCGAAAGTCACTCCTCTTCTCGATTGACTAGCCTTAATTCAAACTGGCCCCAATTCCAGTTTGGCGATAGACGCAACGGCAAAGATGTCACGTTTTTTTTTCATATTCTTTTTCTACTTCGCGGTACGGGTTCGAGCCTGCCTGCTTACTACCATTTTTTTTCCTCAACACACGCCTGCAAACACACGGGCAATGCTGGACACGCATATATATATATATATATATATATATATATATATATATATATATATATATATACATTGGGAGAGAGATATGAATATTTACCATAAAATTTAATACATATTGTACCTTATATATTGATGACACTTATAATTAAACTCCATAAAACTATGATATTCTAAATAAAACTCAATATAATAAAAAATACTGACTTTCAAATGCCGATTGAAAATTTGGACCTAATCAAGTTATTAGTTTACAAATTAGAGTCATTTCAGTGAAGTTACTCTTGCAAAGGTTTATGACAATGGAAAATATGTATTTCGAGTGTTGACAAATCTTTGACTTTTGAAAGGAGAAACACGCAAACAATGACTTTATAAATGTTACTCTAACTTTGTTACATCGGAAAATATGTTAGACTTGAAGACATACAAGTTGTAGTCAGGTGGGAAACAGGAAAACAGAAGAGAGTTCCACAAGCGTACACTTCTAAGAAAGAAGCTTTATTCATGACATCTAGGGTTTGATTTAGACACAGATAAATAGTGGGGAAAATTACTGACAGTGGTTTCAGCTAGACGGGTGTTTTTCGTGAAAGATTGGAGAGGGAGGACCAGAGATTTGAGCTCAGACGAGCACTTTCCATGGAAATAACGATAAAACAACGACAGGCTCGAAACGTCCTTTCTCTGGGAGAGAGGTTGCAGAGAAGACAAAAGGGCATCCCTCACTAGGCTACGAAGTCTATTTTGTACTCTGTCAAGGCACGGTTAGGTTGTTTTTAACAGCTCCTGCCCAGATATGGCAGCAGTACTTCATACTAATAGTGATTATTATATACAATTATTGTCGCGTTTAAAAGGAACAAATCACCCTAAAAGGGAAACAATTAATTTGCATTTAACTAATTAACTTGACTTTCGGCCACTTTCTATTCTCCAAATCTGTTTTTCTGACGCGACAAGAAAGCTACAGAAAAAGAAAATCATTTGTTATATAGTAGGGCTATCGGAAACGAGTTGTATATAATAAAATGTACTGAATTGCTTTGTGCAACATGTTATTAACTTAGCAATAAGCGTTCAATATACAATGCTTTCTCGAACCGTAAAAATCAGTGTATTACCTTGCATTAGATTATGTTAAGGAATTTAATCGAATCATACTTAAAATCTGATATATATATATTATTTTAATTGGAATTCATTATTGCGATGAGTATTATTTATTAATTTATTTATTGCGGACTATTATCCTCATCCTTCGTAGATGTTGTTTCACGACGTTTCGGCCAACTATTCCTACGGCCATTGTCATGTGGTAACCACGACAGGATAGGAACTCCGAATCTTTTAACTGCATTCTCAGCAATTACTCTTATCCATAGTTGGTGTCGTCTCACAACGTTTAGGCCAAGTAAGCCTCCGGCCGGCTTTGGGTAGGATTGAAACCGCTAGAGAGTCAACCTCTCTATCCACTGTGCCACGTATTAAAAAAAAATGATATTTGACAAATATGATCAGGATTTAGTGAGGGTAGAGTTATATAGTACTTTATAGGAATATACAATTTTATTTTACCATGTCATACTGTTATTTTCATATGTCAGTAACGCTTTTACAGGTACTTATGATTGTATAATGGCAGGAATTTTAGGATTGACGCTTGATTATGGTTGATTTTGCATATTCAATATTTTGTACGATTCTAATTTGCTTATACTTATTCATCAGTTTACTTATTGTTTTGCACCCCTTTTTTGCACCATTTATAAATTAATTAATTCACATTATTTTCGTTTATTTGTGTTATAACATTGAAATAATTCATTTGCAACCATGTTACAGTTCCGACAGGGCATAGCACTTTTTATCTAGTTTGTTTTGTATTCCTACACACGTTCACACACTTACATACATGCGCGCACAAATATGTATGTTAAGCTGTTCAACGCAAAACGCGATAAACGGCAGTTACAAAAAAGCAAATTAATCTGTACAAAAAGTATTGTATTTCAACACTCGCCAAAACCCGAAATCATGTTTCACATAATATTATATAGAAGCGATTTCCTTTTCTTTTAAATTAAATTTTTAGTCGAAGTCTAAAATTGGTATGTTCACTTTTTTCGAACCTATATCTAAACTAAAACAAATCAAGGTTTTTGTGTTGCATATTGGAATTCTTCAAAATATTAGGAGAATAATAAAAAAAAAAACTTGGTAAACGGATCAATTAAGATCTCGACATTAACACATCTCGCCGGGGATCTTAAATAAATCTAGCTATCGGGAAAAAATAAAGCTAAAATAATATATAAATACATTTCTATAAGCACTGTGTATCACTTTATTGCAAGTCAATATTTTTTTAATTTTTAAATTGCTATGAAACGCAGAGAAGAGCGTAACAAGGCGCCTTATTTCACTAGTTTTTATGGAATTTTAACACATATTTTGAAAATTATACTAATTTCTTCTATTTTCTCGTAATTTTAAGTATGCACAACTTTATTGCAGGTCTCCCCATACGCATAGAAAGGGTCAATCGACTGCTAGTGTAAACGGACGTGTTGTTGTAAGACTTGCTGAAGATGTATCCCTTGTAGATCTCGGTAACGAGCTTGGAAGAGATCGGAGAACACTGTCTCCATTCGTTGAATATCCAATAATCAATCTAAGGAAAGACAAAAATACAAAAAAGTCATTTTCTGTTCTTGATGTTAGGAAAATTCAGCGTCAACTTATCAAGCAGCCTAACAGCAGCAATGATGCTATATTAAACAAGGCCGGAATATTTTCCTTCTCCAGAAAGACACGCTGCAATGTATTAAACGAAATTGCAAGAAGCATTAAACCCATAGCAAGACCTGTTTTACGCCAAACTCATAAGCAAAAACGTTTGTCATGGGCTCAGAAATACATGAAAACCATATTTTAAAATGTCCGTTTCGCCGATAAGACCAGTGCAAACATTGATGGACCAGATGGGTGCGCCAAAGTTTGAGGTGTTCTTGGAGTCCCTACTCCTCATCGATTTCGTCGTCAACAGAGAGGTGGCGGTGTCGTGTTTTTAGGTGGAATAATCTTCGATGAATTAATTGGACCATTTTGAGCGCCATAAGGTGCCAAACTGAGAAGCCAGTCTTATATTTTATTTTTAAATGAGCATTTGTCACCGTGGTTTGATGAGCTTCCATTGGCGCGTCACAGGAATTGATTTTTATGCACGACAATGCGCCATCCCACTCAGCTAGGGATATAACATCCTACCATAAGTCATTAGGCATAAGTGAAGAAATTTGATGACGTGGCTTCCTTGTTCTCCACATATAAACTCGATTAAGCAACTCTGGTCAGTAATAAAGTTTATGAAGGAGGTGTTCAATTTTTTGTCGAAGGATGAAATTTGGAGTTTCCTACAGCATCAAATCATCTCAAATCCGCCGATTGACATCATCAGTTTACAAGAGGCTATTCAAAAGTTATTTTGAACATACAAGTCATGTTGATAAATAAATATTTCCTTAAACAAACTAATGTGAAATTCGTTCTCATTTTTGCTTAATATTGTTACTTGATATGTTCTTTATTTCATATAAATTGAAATATGAAATAAGAATAGTGTTTTATTACCGAAAATATACATTTTTAGACAATTGCAATAAAGTGATACACACTTACAATTACAAGAAATTGGAAAAATTAATATACCTTTCAAAATATTTGTTGAAATTCCACAAAAATCAGGGAAATAAATAAACTGGATAACGTTCCTTCAGTGCAGAAATTTCGCTTATCTGCGTTTAATAGCAATTTCAGAATTAAAAAAAAAAATTGACCTATAATAAAGTGATACATAGTCTTTACTTGTGTAATACCTATTTCATCTTGATAAGATGCACGCCTCGTATATTAACACATTAAAAAGCCTATAAATAATATTTCCTGTGTATCAATACTTACATCCTGGTACTTGAGGTGATTCGTGCGGTTGACGATTCAGAGGGTAACTACACCGGCATAACAGGTAGATATTCGTGTGAGTGAAAACTATCGAATTCTCTCCGATCTATAGAAATAGCCTGAAGAGCTTGACTAGTTTTTTTCGCTGTTATATAATAAATCACATCAGACACATTTGATTCACCTGCAATGACGGGCTATTGTCCACGTGAAAGTTTTCAATTGTTCTGCTTGCACAGTTTCTACGATGATGATCACACAAATATTATTTCCTTATTATTAATATAAATTTAACAAATATTACTACTGTCTCTGTAAAATGCTATGGTTATCTATTCATAGCCAAATAAGTAAGCGAGTGAAATATATTTAGGACAGTACTCTAACCAAAGAGGGTGGCTTAAAATATAATTATCCATATACAGTACTGTTTCGTTGTATGACAACTTATCAGTGGTGTTAGACTAGTATTTTCCCTAGCAGGGGATAAAATATAAATACAGGTATACAGTGGAACGATACACTTGTCGCCCATAAGAAAACAACACTACAGTTTTATTTTAAGAAGTTGTATTAGAAATAAACGATTCAGTTATATTTGTTATATAGTAGGACTGACAACTATTCCATTTAGCTCTTAAGCTTCAATCACCGCCTCGATACAGGTCCGGAATGAGGAGCGTGCGTTTTTACAAGCGCCAGCGGGAGCTCGGCGAATACTCTGCGGATAGCGGCGATCAGGCTGGCTTTGGTGTTATGGGAGGTTTTTTTAGTGGTGTTCTCAACGTATAACCAAACGAAGTAGTTCAGCGGGTTCAGATAAGGGGAGAGGGACAGTGAGAAAATGCTACACAGTCGGAGCACTCGTTCTTAAGTTAAATCTGGGGCATTTTGCAACTTGTGGGCCGGAATCGTTCTGCTGCCACACCTAGGGTCTACCAGCGACCACCTTTTTTCCAGGAGATCACTACATTTTTCAGTAAACTCAGGTACATTTTGGTGTTGAATTTATAGCCGATTTCGAATCTGTTGCGGCGGCATGATATGGCTCTTACTTGAAACCACACCAAAGCACATAACCCTGGCTGGAAACTTTTTTTTTCATCACCCTACGCACGTCCCTGTCATTCGTAACAATCTATCGATGCATTTGTGGGCGCTGGCAATGGTCCTGTTGTCATAACTTGGATCGGTAGTGAGCATGAGTTTTACAGTGGCGCATCTTCGATCTGTGCCACTTTTAGACAGTATAGAAAACTCCTATTATTCTTGGAGTTTGGACACAACTGACCAACAAATAAATGGTCTGCAACAAAAAAGAAAACCGGTCAAAATAAAACGAAAATTGAATAATGTCGCCTTTTCTAGGGCGACAATTTTATCGTTTCAGCCTGTACTTATATATATATATATATATATATATATATATATATATATATATATATATATATATATATATATATATAAATTATGCGGGATTCAAAATTTCATTATTGCAATCATAACAGGAACACCCGCTTTGATTTGATGTTCATGATTAAAAGTGGGAAATGAACAAAGATTAATGGAAGAGGTCAGCCGATTGGTTTCGTCCTCATTTTTCGTAAGTTGGATCGAGGGATTTCCTTTTTTTTTGTTAATAAATTCGAGTGAAATGGAAGACGATCCATTTAAAACAAAATGGGAGACGATATGTTAAAGGAAAACGATATAGTGTATTACAAACAAACAAAAAAAGGGCTACACTATATGCTTAAAACAATGATAGGTATGATATAACCTAGAGATTTACCACGTCCAAATGATATATATATATATATACATACATATATATATATATGTATATATATATATATATATATATATATATATATGAGTTTCGTATGATTTAAAGCTCATTGACAAAAAGATATACTCGGCATGAACTTATTATTATTATTATTATTATTATTATTATTATTATTGGCTCACATGCAGCTTTCACACAAGTCAACAAACGATCTGATTGGAAACCTGTGGTATTCTCTGGAAGCTGAGTGACAACAAGTCTCCCCAGACATCCAGCCCTCTCCACCTCCTTCGATAGCATTTGGAAATGAATTTTCACCATCGCTACAGCCGCTTACCATTGATTTCTCGCTGGTAGTGGCCATTGGTTTACACTGGAATTTAAGTGGCACTCAGCCTCCCCAAGGTCCCAGTTCTCTTTGCGCTTGTCCAGCCGAGGTCTTATTGACTCTTTTCGGCCCTTTGGTATCATTTTTTGGGAGGGAGAGGATCGGTGATGAAACAATGGGGGGATGCATAATGGGGGTGTAGAACTTGTAAATATGCAGTTTCGGTGTTCTTCGTGACCTGTAACGCTTGTATTATTCTCCGCATTCAAGGGTTTTCCTTAATATTTCAGTCGTTTTCCTTATCGTTAGTCGTTGTACTTTTGCAGTTATTCCTCTGATTCCAATTTCTGACATTCTTTTTTTCGAAGATTTTCGGAATTGTTACTAGTGTTCCTACTATTATCGGTACTATTTGGACTTTCTTCATCATTCAAATCCCTTTTAACTCTCTGGCTAGCTCTGTGTATTTGCCTCGTTTCTCCTTTTCTTTCATACTCACCCTGTGGTCAGTTGGGACTGCAAAGTCCATGATTTAACAGGGTTTTTCTTTCTTGTTAATCATTACGACATCTGGTCTTTTTGCTTGGGTGGGTTTGTCCTCCGTATTATTATTACTTATATTATTATTATTATTATGATTATTATTATTATTATTATTATTATTATTATTATTGTTACCACCCTCGTCATCACTATCATCGCTATTATTATATTAAATTGGAATAATAATAGGTATAGTAAAAAGAAAACAATGATGACGAGTTTTGTTTGCGACGCACTTTGGTTTTTTATTATCTCGTTTTTCTAATTGAGTTTTGCGTTGAGCCTGGTTGCAACGCATGCGCGGAAAGTAAAAAAAAAAAAGCTTCAAGATATAACCGCTATATTTGTGTTCCAGATAAAAGAAACTTCTGGAGACAAAGGATTTATACCAGGATAGATAAACTAACTAGCTAAACATATAAAATGCATAAAAAATCATCTCTATATATTTGTTTAAGATCCAACGTTAAGCAGACTTCTAATATTTTCCTGATTAAGAATATTTTTCTAGGTTTTCGTTTATGTGCTTAATGACCTTTATCAAGTTACGATGACGTCTTTCCAAAAAGATTTAAGAATTTGCGCACGTCAATTATTTATAGTACTTTATATGCGAATGTGACGATATGTTATATTAAAATACGAGAGAAATTGTATTTGATATGAAAATGACATCTGATTCACATTGGAAAAATATAAATAATTTTCTATTAAAGTTTGAAGCATTTTGATACAAAAACACAATGCCATTCACAAAAAAAAACTACTCATTTTCAAGTGTTGTTTTTCCTTCTGAATTTTAATAATCTTTTCCATGGGAAAATTCAGTAATACACCTCTGCTTCTGACGCAGGTCCGCGAGAATAGTTGTTTTTTTTACAGTCATACACTCTCAATAACTGCAACAAAGAGATAAACCTTTCTGGTCAGGAATGCATGTCAAAACAATCCAATTTGCAATCAATTCTTATCCATTCGAGAAGAATAAAAATAGGAGGCATTACGTTTTATGCGTCAATTGTATATGCATTCACCATCTCTTAGAATTACGCTCATACCTATTGTATAGCCGCACTGATGAGCTGTGAAACAGCGAAACAGTACTGTATGTGGATGACTACATACATATATATATATATATATATATATATATATATATATATATATATATATATATATCCTGTTTGAATATATGATTAAGTGGTAGTTTTAGTCAATTAGAACAACTTTAAAGCTTAACCGAACACTTATTTTTCGACCAAATTCCAAATAATTATTACAGTTTATAGATCGTCTTCTCAGCTATATCGTGAACAAAAATTCAACTTTCGTTCAGTAAAACAAAAGTTATGACGAATTTTCTGGTATTCAAAATCGTAAAAATATGTAAGGAAGTGAGTGACGTTTTTATGGCTAACTTCGATACCAATCATGATGCTTCAGTGACTACTGTTGCTATTAATAAAAAAAAAAGAAGTAACGCGTGAAGCAGAGAATGAAAGCATGAAATGGAGGGAACTCGGGGAATTTTATTGAAAGCTGACGAGTGTCGTAGATTTTTATTACATATGTTTTACCGGGGGGATAAAAATAAGACTGAAATGAAACAAATAAACAAGTGGATTTATTGGAAGCCTGAAAAACTCATGGATTGTAATAGAAAATATACGAGCATGAAAGTAATATGGTTAAGATTAAACATGGAAAAGTAAAGGACTAGTTGCTAAAACAGGAAAAGAAAAGGACAATATATTCTAGTAAAAAATATAAATTTATAACTTTAAATATTGCAACATAATGATTTAAAAAAAAATTAATTTAAAACATTATATAATCAATTCTTAATGCTGAAAAATTTTTATTTATGAAGTTAATGTATATTTTTACGAAAATATCTTGCCCTTTTCTTTTCCTGATTTACCAACTAGTCCTCTACTTTTTCATGTTTAACAATATTACGATTCATGCTCGCATTTTCCTATTATAATATATATATATATATATATATATATATATATATATATATATATAGTAAGTTATCAAATATATATGGCGATTAAGCTACACTGAATATTAGCGTTTCATCTACTTAAGAGTCCTAGAGTGGATGAAATGCGGAATATTCAGTGTAGCTTAATCGCCATATATATTTTATAACTTACTAACTAGCTCTACCTACGTATTGAGCACTTTTTAAGTAAATATTTAAAGTTTACGCATGAATTTATACTTTCGTATATTAATTTTATGAGAGTAAATTTAGTAGTTATATATATATATGTATATATATATATATACGTATGTATGCATGTATATACCTACACTGATGTGTTTTTTAATGATATTTTCACATCTTTCTTATGATGAATACGCATTGCTATGATAAATTCAACGGGCCGTACATACAACCTTACACTATGACCTAATTCCACATTCACACTTTAGATTTCAGCTGTCCATAAATATTGTTTTCATTCATGCCAAACGTGACATATGCTCTCGTCCAAACGGATAAATTCATATTTGTGATTCCATAGTTCTTTCATATTTGTTTTGTTCACGTTTGTATGAAGCCAACTTTCATAGTAAACGCAGATTCAGCTGCACAGAAAGCAAACATTCCGGTCGAGAGTGATACATTTTATTTGATTTATTTTCAGTTATTTTAACTCTTATCCACAGGGATCTTACTGAATGTTTACGTTTGCTTTCTTTTTTTTTTATTCAGCATTTTTGTTTTTTGTTCACTATTATAAAAGCAATTGTCTCGTTGTGTGTTATTCGGTTACATGAGATGCGTTACACTGCGAAGGTGTTTATGTTCGATGTTGCACATGTACGTATTCGTAATAAACAAAACAAAGCAACTTTAAAGGATATTGATACAATGAATAAAACGTACTGATGAAAGATACGTATTACTTAGAAATATGTGGCCTAAAAGCTGTCACATATTTACAGATATATTAGATTATATTAAAATACATTACGCTTTCTTATTAAAAAAAAAACTATTAGTTTATTCAAGATGGGGATGGAGCCTCCTACCGGATACCAAACACTCATTAACTTAGATATTTAAACCAAGGTATCTTTTTTTAAGATTTTGTTCGTGCCTTACAATAAAAATGTTTGCATCTCTTTTGCACTTGGTACACCGGGTATATTTGTCAGGTAGTTTTGGAAAGTCTTTTACATGAGTCCAGTTGCTCCTATAATTACTTGAATGATGGAGATCTTCCCAAGATTCCAGTTTATTTTCATGTCAAACATAAGACCTTGGTATTTCGTTATCTTTTCAACTCTATTAAACACACCATCATTGGCAACATTATCTTTTGTTAAGGTTGTTTATTTCTCCGTCTTGTCTCATATCGCTATATCTCATTAGTATTAGTTCTCCTTCTTGTCCCATGTCACTACGTCTTATTTTTTTAAAAATGTTCTTCCTTTAAAGATTGTCACGTTGGGTATGGGGCAGCCAGAACAGCTGTCAACATTGCCCTTCTTTTTATTGAAACCAGCCGAGGATTGTTTTTAGCATCCTCATTGTCCCCTTAAGTGCAATTGGCTGGACCCATTTTGCACTTGGTTCACCAGACATATTAGTTATCTAGGACTTGTTATTAGTCATCTAAGTTCTTCTTCATAATCCTTGTGGCACGTACTGATATTATTGATATCTGTCTAAGATTCCAGGTTATTTTCATATCATACATGAGACCTGGATATTTGGTCTCTTTCTCCCTTTCATCTCTCCTCAGACCTACATTATTAGGGACGTATTTGTTAACAAATCATCTTTAAAGAGGTTATGAATGAGGCGATTTATTTTGATGCAAGTGTTCTAGCTGATGGAGATTATCTTAGTTAACAAGGAAAAGGATTAAAAACGAGAGAATAAAAGAGAGAGAGAAGGAGAAAGAGAGAGAGAGAAAGAGAAAGAGAAAGAGAAAAAGAAAGATATAGAGAAAGAGAGAGAAAGATGGAGAGAAAAGAGAGAGAGAGCACTAAAAACCTTCTCTATTATATATATGGGGTTAACATGCGTTCATTCCATCAGCTAAAAACAAAAAGACAATTTACTTTTTTAAAAGATTTTTTTAATTCAATTTTTTATCGTTGTGTTCTAGGTGAATATGTGTCATCCTACCGGATGCCAGATATTCGTTCACTATCTCACACCTTCCAAACGTGAAACCTTTTTAAGATTATAACCGTTCTATTAAGTGAAATTGTTTGAATCTCTGTTGCACTTGGTTCACCAGGTTTATTTACCAGGTATTTGTTTTTTAATCATTGTCCCTGATTCCAGTTGCTCTTATAATTATTTAATGATGGAGTTCTTTTTAAGATTCCAGTTTCTTTTCATGTCAAACATAAGACCTTAGTATCTCGTTATCCTGTCAACTCTGTTTAGCACAGCATCATTGGCAACATTATCTTTTGTTAAGGTTGTTTCTTACTCCGTCTTGTCTCATATCGCTATATCTTATTAGTATTAGTTCTCCTTCTTGTCCCATGTCACTACGTCTTATTAATATTACTTAAAAATCATCTTTAAAGTGATTATGAATTGAGTGATTCATTTTTACTGTAAACGTACTAGTTGATGGAGATAATTAAATGTGTAACTGTACGGCAAAAAAGCGCATGTTTTAATGGAAGGAAAGGTGGAGAGACAGGATAAAGGATTCAGATATCATATCTATTAAAAATGGCATGGAAAAATGTGAAATTTGGACCGTGGAATAAACAAACAAGTACAAACATAAAAGCGGAAGTGTACAGATAATTTTATGTTGAAATAATGTCGTTTACAGATATACAAAATCAGCAAAAAATGAACTCCTATAAATAAAACTATTCTCCGCTGTATGCACCGGGGAAATGGTATTAAAGAACGTTACTTGATTCGAATTTGGCATGACCACATCGTCATTACGTGTAGTTACGCATTTACTAAACGTCACCTGCCCAAATAATCAAGGGTTTTAATTTATTTTTGAAATTGTTTTTTTTTTTGCCCTCTGTTAAAAGAAGGGTGGACTTGTAAATTCATCCTTGTCCGTTCGTCCGTTCGTCTGTTCGTTCGTTCATCTATCCGCACTTTTCTCAATATCTACGCCTTGGAATCTTTGGAAATGTTACAGAAACGTTAAACATCATATGATTAAAACAGTAACGGAAGGGATTTTCCGGAAAAAAAAACTTCCGTTGTAACCCTAGGTGTACCTTTGGGGTTAAAATGGCTAAAATTGAAATTTTTATGCTAATTAAAAAAATATGAGACCTTGGATTTTTATAAAAGTTTCTGAAATATAATTTTGTTTGTCTATACTTCGTAATAACTCTTGGATGTGCCCCAAGGCTAATAAAAACACTTAATTCTCGAAGCAATTTTACCGTATTTGTCCAAAATTGTCTGTATATGTCTATTTAGCAGTTTTGCATTGTGCTGAACTCAAATTTAAATATGATAAGACCTAAAACTGCACCGTGTGTTAATTTTCACCATGATTTTGCGTCCACTGGGAAATTTTGGGGCTAAATGGGGGGACCAATGCTGACCTTAGTCATTTTTTATGCCTCGTTCAATGTACACTCACGGGGGACCATGCATGCTTCACTTGTATTTTTGAACATTGAAAGTTGGCTAATAAACATATCTTAAAAGCAGTTGAATGTGATTTTTTTCTTGATAAATATACTTATATAACACACTCACGCACACACACGCGCGCATGTATTGTGTATTTAAATATATGCGTATGTGTATTTAAGCAGCATATTTGATTTACTTCTTAGCTTACGTATAATCTTTCGTATTTTTTTCAATTTTCTAATTATTTATTTACTGTCAATATAATAAAATAAATCGATATTTAATAAGTTTCTGCAAAAATAACGTCGGTCGTTTTCCATCATATATATATATATATATATATATATATATATATATATATATATATATATATATGATGGAAAGCGACATAATTTTTGTAAAAACTAATTAAAAGAAATAAATGACGTAAGGTGCATCAGCTGTAATAGAAATCGAATCGTAAACTTATGAAATATTTTTAGTATAATTATTTATAAAAAACACAAGACGTGAGTGGCATCAGCTGTAATCGAACCCGAAACCAAAATTATGAAGAACTTCAAAATAAAATTGTTTATTATAAGAAATGGAAGTTAATAACAGCTAAACGACAGTCACTCGCATGTAAGCGGTACACACAGAATAAATAACACACACGCTATCTTATTAATACATAGACTCTTAATAGTTCAAAGCTGGGCATGACATATCCTTCGTCAATTTACTTCACGGCTTACGTTAGCTAGTATAAACTATGAAGTTGAGAATACAAATAATTTCAATATTTTATTTTTATTTAGTATTTAGTTTTAATGTATAATGTTTTTGCATTTTTGTGGCATGATTAACTGGCCAATCAAACCGATTCATCTTTTTAACGATATCCGCATGGAAAGCAAATGCTGTATCCATACGCCATAAATCATTTTTATTACATGTTTTTACTTTAAGTGTCTCAAAATTCTAACAATGACGTTTTCTTAAGGAAGTTTCTTGAAAGATGAAACAACTCTGTTAAATTGCATTGAATATCCAAAGATCTTACAAAACCGTACACAATAAAACTACATTGAATCAGAAAAATAAAAATATTTTATATTTTTTTGTGTTTAGACATGTTTGATTTATTTTGTTTTAGTTTTAAGCTTTACAAAAAAAAACAAGAAAAGATATGATTTATAATGAAAATAACTAAGAAAATAAAAATGTTTCATTTTCTAAACTCAAATAAAAACACTGTCATATAACAAACAACCATATTTTTTGAAATTTTATCATTACCTGTGCGTGGTTACATATTTAGTGTTTTCTATTAATTAAAATTGATTTATAATTCAGTTCTAATGTAATAAAAAATACGCATGGCATTAATATGCTAACTCTTCGCCTATAAAATGTAATTTTCCGTTATAAAAATTAAATATTTGTCCATCAACAAATCAAGCAATAACATATTTTATTGAAAATTAAATCATCTTTAATTGATAAGTATTTTTGTAGCAAGTAAATAAATAAAGAATCGCATTTTTCCAGGCCAATCGCGAGTTGTTATGCTAAAATCCTAGAACACGTTGTATTGAGATATTACGTTATGTTGTCTGAAACTTGTTATTATTAGTGTTGGGACGATTTATCTGAATCGGAACAAGGAATCGTAAAAATCGCTATATTTGAGGGTATCAGAATCGGTATCGGAATCGGAATCGATTTTCCGATGACAAAACGATTCTTTTCATCGTCCCTTTTTTGATTTTGCTGCTAATAATGATAAAACAATAAATATTTATTGAGTTGACCACCAGTAAATCTAAAATCGATAGATCGTACCCGACAAGTATATTTTTTACGTTAAGGAAACTATTTGCACATTTAACATGCGTATTTTTACGATAATCAGAGAAAAAAATGCAACTGTATAGCTAAATATTTAGATTTATAAGGAATCGGAGTCGGAATCGATGGTGGTATGGGAGTCGGTAATTGTATCGGATTCGGGAAAAATATTGGAATCGTCCCATCACTAGTTATTATGTATACCTGTTGCCCAATAAACAATTATATCATAAAGCATTAGTTAGCACGCCTTTCCTTACGAGAAGGGGGGAATACGGTTTAAGCAAAACAGTTAAAATAATAACTGATCAGTCAGGAAGGAAAAGTGACATAAAATTAGCCTTAGTACTACGAAAGCAACGGATTGACTATCTTATCAAATTGGCAATTTAATTAGTTGTGACAGTTAAGACACCTATGGCATATTAAAAGACGTGGAAAAAATCTACAGTGAAATCCAGTGAGGCAAGATCTACGGCCGAAGATTCACGGGCTACACAAGATTCTACTGACACGAAGATTAAGCCAGTAATTGAATACATGATTCTACAAGATCGTAAAATGTTGGCCTTGCTGTAAAGCTTATATGATAAAAATAGTTGTGATATTTTTGTGAACTACTAATGGTTATAGAAGATTATACAAATCCTATTATTACAATTTTTAGAGGCCAAACAACTGCAAGGTGAGCGTTATGTTATGGGCATAGGAGATTACTATAGTAATATCATAGAACTATTTACATACGCAAAATGACTGAATTTTTTTCGCACAGGAATTAGAAAGAAAATAACATGCGCGTGTCCCCTTATGTTTATATGTTTAATAAATATTTAATCATATAACGCTGTCCATGTTACAATTTAGCACACCTTAATAAAATATATTAGTCTTTATTCTACTGGGGCAAAATGAATTGTTACATATTTTATGAGTTTCCTTTTGCTGTCAAAACAGAAAATATTTAAGGAAGTAATACTGAGTTATCAATCTATTCTTTATAGTATTTATATATCTAAGAATGAATAGAAACGATTTTTCTATGGTACTAAGACCAACACACATTACGAAATTATATTTGATTAGAATTCTTTATTAATATTATACACACACGTGTACATAAATAGAAATTACAGCATAATTCGTCCTCTAGAAACAATCTACTTAAAACTACCAATGACACACACACAAATACACACATACATACATACATACATACATATTAGTGTTGGGACGCTGAATCGGAATCGGGAATCGGAAAAATCTGCGCCTATTTTCCGATGCTAAAACTGATTCCATTTAATTATCTTTTTTATTTGATTTTGACTTAAGAAACATCTTACATTGCTTGTAGTAATAATAAAATAATAAATATTTATGGATTTTAAACTTCCAGTAAGAGTAAAATCTCAAGATCCCCCCCCTCACAAGTGTGTTTTTTTGCCTGAGAAAATATATGCACATTTAGAATGTATTTTTACGGTAATCGCGAAAAAAAACACACTTTCATGATTAAATATTTAGATAGGTGTGTGCGTGTGTATGTGTATGTGTGTGTGTGAGTGGGTATGCGTGAGTATGTGTGTGTCTGTAAATTCTCTTTTAAGCGAATGCATTTGATACTCCATTTAGAAATCATAATATTTCCTTAATTTGCGGAGTTTTAATGAAATGCGTTCTTCCACTATGTGAAAACTAATCATCTATGCGAAAAAGTCTTTGTGAAAAGATTTCATCAAATGGGGAAAAGAAACGAAACATGAAAGCTAAAAACAATAAATTAAGGATCAAGAACCCTATGACAGGGATTTTCTTTTAAGGAACCACCACTTATAAAGACCCGGATGTTACTCGAAGAAAAGGGTTAACGTGTGTACGGTAGTCTATGAGACAATATCGTAACAATAGTTAGGAGTGGATATGTACTAAATTGGATTAATTAATGGACGGAATCATCAAGAACTTGTTCATGTTGGACTTAAGGACGATCATATCGTAGTCATAAGAAAAGCATGAAAGACAGTTTCACAAGCGTGCAGTACTAAGAAAAGAAGCTTTGTTCATGGAATCTACGTTTAGGTTTAGGCACAGATAAAGGGTGAGGGAAATTATTGATAGTGGTTTTAGCTAGACGAGTGTTTTTCGTGAAAGTTTAGTAAGGGGGACATAGATTAAAGCTTAGACGAGTACTTGCCATGAAAATAACGATAAAGCTGAGAGATCCGCAACGTCTCTTCTGTGGGAGAGAAGTTGCCGGGGAGAGAAAAGATCATCTCCACTAGGCCTCAACTTTATTTTGAACACGGTCAAAACGCGTATATTAGCTCCTTCTAAGATATGGCAACAATACCTCATAGTTGGACGTACCTAGCTCTTTCACATCCCTAGTCAGATATCTACTGGATCGATAGAATGATATCACCATTTTTGTTTTGCAACCTTGGCAATCGATTTGATGTACGTGTTCCATTTCAGATCAGGAGCAAACACAAGACACAGAAGCTTGTCAAAACATGGAGCTTTCCCAAGACGAGAGGCATTCATTTCAATTGAGGCCATACGGGGATCAGACCGTTGCTGATATAAAGATAGATGCTTAATTGTAGATGCATAAAAATTAAAAAAAAACACCTCTTTCTCCATTGCACTACGTGCTCAAGATCAGAGGAGAGAGAATCAGAAAGCAGTTGGTCATTTACGGCGTTTAATATGTTGCCATAGATAGTAGTGCCATCAGCATAAATGCCTATGAATGATCTTAGGATGTGATTTGTAGGATCATTAATGTACATCAAGACGAGAGTTGAATCCAGGATGAACCCTTGACGGACTCTATCATTATTACTGTGAACTTCTGATTTCTGTCCATTGACCACTATTCTTATGACCCTATCAGCGAGAAATTATTTAATAATTGGAAATACATTTCCAGCTATATCGTAGCTAGAGATATTGTGGAGTAGACCTTTATGCCATATCCTATCAAAGGCCTTCGATATGTAAAGAGCAGTTGCCTTAGAAAGAAAACCTCAGTGGAAAAATTGCCAAACTCTTATGAGATATAACTGTAAGCACGCCAGCTGTAGATCTAGCAGAACGGTAACCATATTGCCTGTCATTGATGAGGTTATTTTTTGCTACGATGACTGACTACTTCTCTATCTAACACATTCCAGCAACTTAGTAACGACACACAAAACACTTATTGGTCTCTACTTAGAGAGAGATGTTCTATCACCTATATTTTTAAATATGGTCATACTGATAATGTTTATCAAGGTGTTTGGAAGCGATTCTTTTTAAGACAAGGCTTAAACATCTTTGTAAGTATGGGATCTACTTCTGGTTGAAACTTTTCAGCACTATAATTGGAATGACGTCAGTCCCAGTTGCTTTACTTGAATATAGTTTTTTGATTAGCTTGACCACATTATGTACAAATATGTGTACGTCGCTTAGCGTGTTTTCAGAAAAAGAAGGAAATACGGAGGGTTTGCGGCCCTGATCGCTGCAAAATTCTTGGCAAAGAATTTTGCTTTGTCCGATGCTAACGAGATTACCTCATGTCCCTCGATGTGTGTTAGGACAGAGCACACGCTTCCGTTCAGACCTTATTTGTTATTTGCCAAAACTAATGGGAACAAAGTCACTGCTCAGCGACTTTGGACTTAACGTACTGAGCATATGACTCTCCAATCTTTATTACCCTTCTATAATTGTTGCTGGCAGTTCTAAAAGCGGGGTTTATCTCAGTATATCTATTACGCTGAAAACAATGGAAAAGGGAATTTCTGTGTGCAATGGCAGCAGCACATTTTGGAGAAAACCACAGATGGATGTAAGGCTTTCGTTGGAACATTTTGGACTGCATGAAGCAATATACACCTAAAGTCAACCATTCCGTCAAGTCTGATACTAGATACTTTTAAAACATGAAACGCACAGGTAGATATAAAAGTACGGAAGCTATCCCAGTCAGCGATAGAGAATCGATATACTGTACGATGGAGTGGTACATCTGAGGTTTTATTACATTTTGTTTTTATCTTAACTCAGACAACCAAGTTCTCGGAAGATCCATGTGGAGATAGAATGGAAGATAAATATAGCTCAAGCTGTGAGTAAATGTTTAGGAGACTTACATTCGATAAGTTACTCTTCTACCTAAGTTATTGGTTCGATAAGTTACTCTTCTACCTACCTGGATAAGTGTTGTATTTTAATGCTTTTATTCAGTTCGATAAGTTAATCTTCTACCTACCTGGATAAGTTATGTATTTTAATGCTTTTATTCAGTTCGAGAAGTTACTCTTCTACCTACCTGGATAATTTATGCATTTTAATTATTTATTCAGTTCAATAAGTTACTCTTCTACCTACCAGGATAATTTATGCATTTTAATTATTTATTCAGTTCAATAAGTTACTCTTCTACCTACCTGAATACGTTATGTATTTTAATGCTTTTATTTACTCTTTTTTTAAAAACAGGTACTTGGATTTTTTAGGGTTATTTTATTTGTTATTTTTTGTTTACTTACTCTTCTACCTACATGGATAAGTTAAAAACCGTTAAAAATCCAAAATGTGCGTAATCAAAGTCTGTAAGAAGATCGCGTTTTCAAGCAGTTGTGGGAGAAAGATTATTTCGAATCACTTACGGATATCGTAACCGGCATAACGAATGCTTCCATGGTTAGGGAAAAATTTTGGTAATGACAGAAACCTTGGGTTCAAAAAAAAAAAACGGAAGTTAAAAATTACAACAGAAGTAAGAAAATAAAAAGGCTGTGTCATTGGAACATAGACAGCTTGTCCTTGAAAGAGCTAGCTTATGCCTCAAAATGCGCATATTTTAACAGATGATATTTGTTTATCTTTAATTGTGTTATCAATTTGTTAGTGATCAGATGGTAACGAATAAGACTTTATAGCTGCATGTTTTGGTTTCGATCCTAACTGATACCAGTCATAGTTTGTAGTTTTTTTTAAATTACTACAGCGCATTGAGTAGTATAATAATCAAAGAATATTGTCTGTATACAAAATCTGCATGAATTAAATTATCATATTTAAGCATAGTTTATGACTGGGCGATGTGTCAGAGTCTGCTAATATATATACTTATATATATATACTTAAAAATGATTTTGTTTGTGTAGTGTGTGTGTGTGTGCCTCTGTGTGTGTAATGTACTGTGCAAGTGTTGGTCTGCAGACTTAAAACTTGATATATAGGGTATTCGGACTGTCGAACAATTCAATTTGATTTTAAGCGGTAAAAATAATTCATAAGTAGAGAAGAAAAACTTAAATTCGGAACACGTAAGGCGACTAAGCATGTCATAATTTTTAATTTTAAAAATCATTATTATATAATTGGGTATAATGCACAAATTAATAAAGTACTGATTCTATAATAAGAAATAGGAAATATACCTGAATAAATTAGCGTAAAAAAGTGTCTTTCACGTGCGGGATACTCTGCCGGCTACTACTATATATTTGCAACAATATAATGATCGATAGAGATGGGTTTATCTATATATATATGAAGGCGAAATTGTGTGTGTGTGTGTGTGTGTGTGTGTGTGCATTTCCTTACCAAGCAACTCGAGATTTGACATAAGAGGTATGGATACTTGGAGACAAAAAATTAATCGGTTTTTGGTCAGAAATTGGTCTGACAAGAGACCAAAGTTCAACTATTTGAGCTTTAAAAACTCTACCAAACAAGACACTTGGAATTATAGATATAGGTTACATGGACATGGATCAAACTTTTTAACGTGATCCGCACCCAAAACAATAAAGATCAAATGGGTCAACATTGGGGTAATTTTTTTTTTAATT
The DNA here is from genome assembly GCF_053919585.1 of Euprymna scolopes. Classification (NCBI taxonomy): domain Eukaryota; kingdom Metazoa; phylum Mollusca; class Cephalopoda; order Sepiida; family Sepiolidae; genus Euprymna; species Euprymna scolopes. The sequence goes on along the minus strand of NC_136482.1, from coordinate 150,658,640 downwards.
TGACATCTGCTGTCTCTACCAAATTACTCATTTGAATTTTTACATAAAGTGTATTCAGATATAGGGCAAGCTATGTTTTCCCCTAAAATATGGCTATCAAGGGGTCGAAGCTCCAAAGATTTAACTTTTCTAGATAAGTCTAGATAACTATTTAGTCAATTTTGGGTCTAAGAATAAAAGTTATTCGGACATGCAGCAAGCTGTTTACTCAGTTTTGGGGGTGAAACTAGTGCTGCCAAGAAGTCAAAGTTGAAAGAGTTGACTTTTGCCAACTCTACCAAACCCCTCCGCCAATTTTTGGCTAAACACTTGAAACATGTAGGTTACCTCGACATGAGTAAAACTGTTTAATATATATATATATATATATATATATATATATATATATATATATATATATATATATGCACATAAAGTTATGAACAGTACATAGGGTCTGAGCAAAGCCGGGCTGAACTGCTAGTAATAATAATAAATTCGAAGTCTGTATATCTTTTTATATCAGATTTCAGCGTATTTTACGAATTGCAAACGCCGGGGATCCTATATATATATATGATGATTGCAACGTCTTGTCAAACGAGTGCCACTTCCTCAGACACTTAAAGTCCATGAGCCCAAACATGACTTTTTTTTTTAGTCCTACTGGTGAATTCACCCGCTCAAGCAGGCCTGACACTGAAGATGGTCATTGAGATCAATTATTACATGCTTCCAGCATATCAACCAGCCTCCACGCGTCACAACTTTTCCATCGCCACAGGACCACTTTTATAGACAAATGCCTTAGGGAGTATCTATACATAGATGATGTTATAGAGTCTTCGCTTTGTACGACAGCTAAGTCTCTCTCTCTCTCTCGGTTCCAAATGTTGAGATCCAGCAACAAGCAAGAGAAAGATAGCCAGCAACAAATTAAACTGCAGACTAGCTTAATGCGGTTACTGGTCTCCCGCTTTATTGGTTTTTAAATCAGAGATTTGCTTCTCCTAGAAAGGTTGCCTTCACCACGGCTTACAGAATTCCTCTCCACCCCAATACACACATACATACACACAAACACACACGGTGCTAGTTGGCCGTTGACCCAGAAAAAGGGCATATATATATGTGTGTGTGTATATATATATATATATATATATATATATATATATATATATATATATATATACTAGACTACCCGTGACCCGTTTGGTCAGTATGTTATATTAGCTATGGTATATGAGCGTGACACGTGACGTTAAGAAAATAGTTATTTTTGACATAACAGAAACATTTCTATGAAAGTATATTAAAATGAAAAAAAGAATATAGATAGATTTCTATGAGTCGTTCTGTTTATTATAATTGATTATTTTTTAAACAAAAAAAAATTACAGCTACTGGATTATAAGTGCTTGGCCATACTTATAGGTAAATGTGCACTGAACATATATCATAATACTTATTATAGTTAAATTCAAATTTTGATGTATCTGCTTTTTTTTACATCGTTCATTTCTGTATTACGTGTAAGTTATTTTTAACCCCCATGTTAAATAATAATTTCGACATAATAACGTTAATATTTCAGCGCCCCAATTGTTCTTTTGTTTTTTGTTTATTTTAAACCCCACTCTTCCCATATAAACTACTAATTTCGAAATCACAACGTTAATATTTCAGCGTCCCAATTGTTCTTTTGTTTTTTTATTTTCAGGTTTTAATTATCCAAATAAACAATTGTTAATACTGTCTGCTTTTTTTTACATCGTTCATTTCGGTATTACGTTTAAGTTATTTTCCAATAAATAATATCGTTAACATTTCAGTGCGCAGGTTATGTGCGCATGCGCAACCGGATGTCGTAAACCGGAAAGTGGGTTAGATACATCGTTACAAGATCATTTGAGTTCTATAATTATATAGATATACTTATATCACCCGTTACATGTAAAAAAATTAAAGTACGGTTGTTGTTGTTGTTTTTGGTGGTGGTGGTGATGATGCCTACCCTAACCTTCCCATGGTAAAAACGGTTTCTGGAATGGACTCCTCTAACCTTCCCATGTTAAGAACGGCTATCGGAATAGACACCATTAACCTTCGAAAGTGAATTACAGTGCAGGATAAAAGTATTTATATCTTTTAAAAAATATCTGTCTACGCCAAATATAAATTGTCTTAATGAGTATACTGAAAATTTATCAAACTCGTCATACTACAAGAAATTGAGGAGTTTAACGCAATGTTAAAATTGCGCGCCCTGACAAAATAAAAATTTAAAATAAACGTTGTATAAGCTGTAAAGTGTTGAAGTTGTATAAGCCGAGAAGTGGAAAAAATAAGCAAAAGAAACATAGGCCTCCGCCTCTCAAAAAATAGGTTCCTGTAAACTGAACTATACATTATTTCCCTCCATCTCCAGAAAGGAACCCTGGGCGGATAGTATTGAAATCATTGCCCCCCCTCTAAAGTTAATAACGTGAAAGTGGTCAATATTTATTACTTTCAAGGTATATAAGGAAACACACGTAATCATTGTCGAGATAGATAGATAGATAGATAGAAAGAGAGAGAAAGAGGGAGATAACGTCTTATTTTTTTTGTTGCTATTTATTATTATTATTTTTGTTTACTTGCCTCCCCACGAGGGCATAATCAGAAATAAGGCGGTCGGTTTTTAATGTGTGGGGTAAACCAGGTTCTCAAAAAGGAACTTCTGCTCTATTAACCGAGACCAAAAATGAGCGCAACGCCACCGCCCCACGTCTCCAATACAAAAAAAAAACGATTAGTGTACGTATTTAGTTCATAAGAACCGTATGTGAAGAAAAAAAAAATTACGTATACAGTTCTATCAATGCGTATATAAATGTAAATATTGGAAAAAGTTATATGGTACGCATCTGTCATGGAATGTAGTTCTCTGAAAAAAATGTCACTTAATTTGATCGCGGTATCATAACAATTGTTTTTTTTCGCTGGAAAAAAATAATAAGATGCTACTTAATCAAATTAAGTATATTTGTTTTTCGGAGAACCGTATTCCATAACGGATAAGTAAATATTACTTTTATTCGACTTTTTATTGTCTTAATTAACGTGTAAACGAAATATTTCGTCAAGTGTTTTTGCAAAAAGAGAGAAAGCGAGAAAGAGAGAGTGAAGAGAGAGAGAGAGAGAGAGAGAGAGTGGGAACATTACCACGTTGTTGTTTTGTGTTTTAGCAAGTTGCGAAATGAAAACAAATGCGAGAGAGAGAATATATGATAAACTAAACGCAGAGTTAACTGTAGGTAATAGGTAATTCTTTTTAAATGAGGATTCTGTGTAAATGTATGCGAGCGAAAAAAAAAGTAAACAGTGTATATGTAATGTCGGTGTCGTGTTTATGTGGGCGTAAAAAATGGCGTAATGCTTGTATTGTAGACGCTATGATGTGCATAATACGCGTGCGTTCATTTTTGGTGTAAGGTGTTGATTCTGGAATGAGAGAATTAGTGTTAGCAGCCAATGACAAAGAGTGGAATTTTTGAAGGGAGTAATAATTTTTTTTTAATCTGCGAATTGGAAGTGCACGCTATGTCTGTGAGTTTTGATTCAGTTAATGAGGGTATATGGACAATATAAGGTTATTGTGTGTAGTTTTACGCGATGTTTAGTGGAGGCAGTGTTAGCAGTTATCAATTAGCGGAAAAATAGGAACTGCTTCCTCTAATGCTTATAGAGATAGTGGTGATGTAACTCCTATGATTAAATCTAGGGTTTTAATATGAAGAATGAATGTGTCAAATATGGCCTAGTACAC
>NC_136482.1:150479850-150649850 GCF_053919585.1 Euprymna scolopes | reverse complement strand
AAGAAAGAAGCTTTGTTCATGGGATCTATGTTTAGGTTTAGGCACAGATAAAGAGTGGGGGATTTACTGGTAATGGTTGCAGATAGAAGAGTGTTTTTCGTGAATGTTTGGCAAGGGGGGCCATGGATTGGAGTTCAAAAGAACACATGTCTCGAAAATAACGATAAAGCAGAGACAATCTGTGGGAAAGCGGTAGCAGGGAAGATAAACCGAAAAGGCTAGTGATTTTTATTGTGGATCATTTTATAATTCGTATGTTTAAAGTTATCATCTATTATTATTGGATTAAGAAAATGTTATACTTCATAATTTAAAATATCCTCATTTTAGTCTATTATTAATTGTTATTTAATTGTTTTTTTTATTTCGAATCTACGTTAGACACTATATTCTGTTCATAACACCGTGAAACATTGTTGTTCGAATTAATTTTTCTTTTTCATTTTTTCTTTTATAGGTAAGTATCTACAATTTGACTATTCGATGAACGACAGTTTTCTGAAGAATGGATAAATCAGCTGTGTGTGCCATGAAGGGCAAGTCGGAACGTAATGCCGACGTGAGTAGTGTTTGTGACGATCTTTATCATCTGTAATCTTCTCTTTTTATTGACATATCTGTCGATCATGCTCCATGCAGAAGTGATCTGAAGAAGGTTACTAAAATATTGCCCTTGTAATTGTAGTCGTATTTACAGATCATATGCATGTATGAGATACGAACATCTTTTAGAAACGAGAAAGTTTCAAAGACATGGGAAATTTCAAGACAGATAAAGTAAAAAAAAACAAACATAAAAAGCGTTTCCCTCGTCCCCAATATAATCTTTGTCGACTAACAACATTTATTTAAATTTTTTCTAGTATCCTAATTAACAATATTTATTATTTTATCAGTGGTCTCCGACTTTCTCCGCGTAAATATGATATTCCAATTCACTATTAACATGATGTGTTCCTATTGTGATTTTCTCGATTATTCATAGTATTTACATCTCACTGGAGCATCTGATAATTCTTATATTGAATTTAAAAAAAGTCTCAAGAAATAAAAATGATTTCAAAATTAAATTGTAGGAGCTCATTAAAATGCAATATTCAAGAATCACACCCCGAACAAACACCAAGTAAATCATTCGACTTCAAGGTTTTAAAGACTTTATCTAAATCTAACGTGCGTACATTTTTCGTCTAAAACAAGTTATATCATTCTTTAATACCTCCTCTCTTTTTTTAGCGATCCCCGCATCATTACCTTTTCCCCATTCTCTGTCTATCATCTTTGCCCCGTAACTCTTTTTTAGCCTTCGCTCAAGTTTCTCTCTCTCGTTTTGCCCTGCTGCAAAAAATGTAATTAGGGTATTTATTTGCTCCCCCCACGGAGCAAATAAGGCATAACGCCGATTTTTAAAGTGAGGAGTGAAGGGTAAATGGGGACCAAATCCCTAGGGAGTAGGGGAGCTGGATAGTGACAGTTTGTATGAAGGGTTGCCTCTACATTGACCAAGGTCTTATATGTGGGGTTGCCTCCACATATGGACTTTGCTTGACATTTGTTGCTCAGGCCCCGAAGGGTCCGGGCCAGAGGATACTTGAGGTATCACCTTTAATTGTAATGCTGTAATCTGATATTTATGGCTAATGGGCAACGTCGAATAGAAAAAAAAAACAATGCCATACTTGAATACAGGTAATTCTGTTCCCTCCATACGCTTTCCAATAATTAGTATACTTGAGCAGCATTTTCTCCTTTATGCACGTTTCATTAAAGAGCAAAGACACTCTTGTTTGTTTCTCTTACAATCCATTTTTTTTTGTTTTGTTTTTTGACGGACTAATTTCTGAACATTCTGTTCGAGTGTAAAAAGAAATTTGCTGTATTCGCGAAAGTTTTCGACCTCCATTGGTCGTCTTAAGAAAAGTTATAAAAATAAAATAAATAAATAAATAAATAAATAGAAAATAAAATAATAATATAAAGAGAAATAATATTAATAATTAAAATAGTCTAAAAAACTAAAGCATTACATCGTAATTAAATCAAGCGTCGCCCAGTTCAACAAAAAATATGCTACTCTATCTCACTTATCAAATATAATAGAGTAATATAATAAATATGTTGTCTGCTGCCTAACAACGCCGAGTGAAACAAAAAAAATTAATTAGTAATGTTAGTAACATTGAGTTCACAGCATTGACAAAGTACGGTTCTAATCAAGATATAAAGAGAAATGATATTGATAATGACAACTTATTTACTACCAGGAAGGATAATCTAGTGACGACAAAAATACTGCATTTTAACTACTTACAAAAAGATAAGGAAATAATATCTGTGATGCTGGTTTCATACAAACACAATCAATACTACACTGTTCGCCCCCCCAAAAAAAGATATTGAAGGTTATAGTATTTACTGGGATTATGGACTCCTGGATACAGAAAAGATAATATATTATCCCTATTAACAATAAAAAAGGACAGGAAAATGGAGGATTGTCTCACGACAATAAAACAGATACTGCACTACTTTCTTATATCCTAGAGAAAGTGATGGTATTGACCTCATGAATTCTCGACTCTCCCTATTTTAAAGTGGATTAAGCAAAATCTTGATAAATGACTCAACAGTTTTAAAACTTAATTAAAAAAAATCCAGTCCCTCGTTTGAAAAGTATTCCAATATAACACCTTAACTACTACCTTGGAGAGAACAGTGCGTGGAAGGAGTGTTATAATAGAACAAAACTAATACTACACAATTCCCATTTAAATAAAAAAAGGAATCCCTGAGTGGATAGTAATATAACACCAGGAATGAACTACTATTCTGTTTATTACAAAACATGGAGGAGATAATGCATAGGAGGATGGTTTCGTGATGAAAAAAAAAAACTCCAACACTACAGGATAATTCCTCCAGAAAAAAAAACAGTCGATGGTAATCCCTGAGTGGGAGATCTCAGAACCAGAGTACAGAGATCACAATGCTTTGATGACTAATATCAAAGAAGCGAAGGAGATAAAGCCTGGGAGATTGTCTCATGATAGCTAAACGGACACTACGCAACTGATCTCCTGAAAAAAAATAATGTGCTGGAAATCTTTGGGAATATCGTTTCATGACCACATAACAGACACTACAGTGTGAAACGATAAAAGTATCACCCTAAAGAACACTAAAGTTGCAGATATATTTTAAAACTTTTATTGAGAAAATAAATTCAGGTAACTTGATTATGATGTAGAGCTTACTTATTTAATGCAGCCGCCTCCAGCCTCAATCACTGCCTCGATACGGCATCAAAACTGAGACCGTGCTTTTTCACAAGTGCCGGCGGGAGTTCGACGAATACTCAGCGGATGGCGGCGACCAGGCTGGCTTTAATGTTATGGGAGCTCATGTTGGTGACGTCCTCGGCGAGTTCAGATCAGGGGAAAGGCGAGTAAGAGAAAGGTACGAAGTCATAGCACTCCTTCTGAAGTGAAGCTAGTCTCTTTGGACTTCTGGACCGGCGCCGATTCCTGCTGCCACACCCCGGATCTGCCAGCGGCCACCTGATTGTTCCAGAGGACCATTACACTTTTAAGCACGTCCAGGTACACTTCAATGTTGACTTTCAATCCGGCCTCGAAGATGTGAAATGACATGATGTGGCTTTCACTTGTAACCACACCAAAACCATAAACCTGAGCATGTCCCAGTTATCTCTGTCAAACCAGCGATGCCTTTTCTGTGTGCCGGCTATTGCCCTGTTGCCATAACTTAGATCTGTACCGAACATGAGTTGTACAGCGGCTCATCTCCTATCTCGTGGAACCTTGTGCCACTTTCTGACATGATAGAAGCCTGTTATCCTTCTTGGGAATTGTACATAAATGACTATATAATAGATGAAACCAAAAGAAAAAAAAAACGAAACCGGTTTTCATCAAAGGGAAATGGAATTATGTCGATTTTTCTAACGCGAGAATTTTATCGTTCTACCCTATGCATTATCAGTAGTTTACAAAAAAGTAGGAGATAATACCTGGAGAATAGTCTTATTAGTTTATTAGTTAAACTTTATGAGAAGCATGTGATTTTCCATTCATTTTTACATCTACACAGTGACCTAAATCAATACACGCACTTCTCAAACGTCAGTTGTCCATGCGCTTGCTTTCTATTTATGTCAAACGTGACATTTGCTTTAGCCCAAACCGACATTTTCGTCTTCGTAATAAACTTGTTTTTTTATTTATTTTCTAGGTTTCTATAAATCCAACTTTCTTACAAAAACATATTGAACGATTCAGTAGCACAAACGATTGTTTCCAGATCGATAATGGTATATTGTATTTGATTTATTTTGAATTATTTGAACTGTTATCCACCAGAATTCAACTGACTGCGAGTTTTGTATTTTATATTTAGTAATTTTGGTTTTTCCTCTTTTTTTTTCTGACTGTTATAAAAGCACGTTGTCGGTTACATGGCATTCAGTTTTAAGCACACATACAATAGCGTAATTGTTCATGTTTGAGGATGTACTGTGGAGAAAAAAATAAGAAACACAATAGATAAACTATAAAAGAAGAAACAGCATAGAAAAACTATAAGCTATCCTGATATAAGGAACGGTAGCAACTGATTTAAGACACATTTCTAGAAATACATCTATAACAATGCTTTCATTCTGAGTTATTACAGTAAAAACGAGGTCGGAATAGGTTCACCATCGAAAGTCTCATATTTGGTATCGCCCTATTAGTCAAATCATATTAATCATTTATCTTGAGACTCCTGATCTATTTCCTATTTTCAGAAGCAACTTAGTCTTCTTCCCAATATATTGTTATTTCCAGTATTTTCGTTGATTTATTTTCTTCACAATACACGAAAACATCTAGTCGTTGTCCAACACAACCACTCAAAAGGTTTAAGAGCTCCACTTAACTTTATATTTACGATTTATTTATAAATGTTTTGGCGCGTGTGTTGTAGAATTCTAGTTTCTGTATTTGTTTAATATACCATGATGAAATTGTCTTATTTTGAGCTTGATAAATTGTTTAATTATTACAAGCATCTGATTCTGACGCCATGTATATGTTTTCGTTACAAGCCCACAGTTTGCGAGAATAAGTATTCTTGCCACATTATTCCTGCAGCGACATCTCATAATATCATATACCCTCAAAAGCACATGATTGGAAAAAACTCGAAATGCATCTAAATAATTCACACAGCGATAAAGATAAAGATACAGGACATCTATAATATAAACCTCGCCATGTATATTAAAATGTATGTATGTATGTATATGTATGCATGTATGCATGTATGCATGTATGTATGTATGTATGGGTCAACGGCCAACTAGCACCGTGTATATTTGTGTGTGTGTATACGTGTATTGGGATAGAGAGGGCTCCCGTAAGGCGTAGTGAAGGCAACCTTTCTAGGAGAAGCAAATCTCTGATTTAAAAAAACCATAAAGCGGAAGACCAATACCCGCATTAAGCTGGTCTGCAGTTTAATTTGTTGCTGGCTATCTTGCTCTTGCTTGTTGCTGGATCTCAACATTTTGAACCGAGCGAGAGACTTAGCTGTCGTACAAAGCTAATACTCTGTAACATCATCTGTGTATAGATACTCCCTCATGCTCATGGACTTTAAGTGTCTGAGGGAGTGGCACTCGTCTGATAAGACGTTGCAATCATCATGTATGTATGTATGTCTCGAAAAAACCTTCGACACACGCGACGTATTTTCACGGGATCGGTATCATTCAAGCTCGACTTCACCCTAAGCTGGCCACTTTTCTACATGGGAGGGGTCATGTTGTTCGCTAATATTTTCGAAAGTCATCGCCTCTTTTCGATTGTCTAGCCTTAATTTAAACTTACGTCACGACCGGTTTGGCGATGGGCGAAACAGCCAACGCGTTTTGTGTTTCTTTTCACGTTTTTTTCCTCCTTCGCGGTACAGGTTCAAGCCTGCCTGCCTATTACCACATTTATTTTGCGCTACCAATTTTACTTTTATTTTTGCTCAAACAACACCCTTCTATACACGCCCCCCACTTTCTTTTCCGCCTTCGCCTTCCGGGTTCGAGCCCGCCTGCCTACTACAACTTTTTTTTATTTTTTGCTCAACACCCGGGCAACGCAGCGCACCTAGGCTAGTACAGAATATAGAAGGGTTGAAAAGACCAACATAATAAAGAATATGATTTCATATAAAAAGGAAAGAAATAGATAATAAGAATAATTTTTTTCTTTAAAAAATAAATCATGAAAAATAGTTTTTGCACGGACCGATCTAGTTATCGAGTATATTCTCTATGCCCAAGTACCTTCTGCACCTTTCTAATGGGCGCCTCGTCTGTGAAGTGCTGAGAAAATATGAATACTACTACTACTACTACTACTACTACTAATAATAATAATAATAATAATAAGAAGAAGAAGAAGATATGATTCAATGGAAAGAGGACAAGCTGGATAATATGGACAGGAAGAGAAAGAAACAATAGCAATGAATGGAACTTTTCCCTGAATAATGTCAAGAGGTTATATGTGAACAGAAAAGACGGAAAACAATGACTAATAACAATGCGTAAAAGAAAATAGTCTGAAAGTTTACATAACAAACTGTAAAAAAAAATGGTTTATAAAAGATATGTTAAAATTTGAAAAAAAAAAAAAAACTACGAGCGAACTAGTGTGGAAAAATAATTTAAAATAATGTACGTGAAACCTGCTGACATATATTTTTGCAGATGAGATTTACCAACATATGGAACAGGAAATGATCTTATCCGAAGAACAAAACAGATGTAGACGAGTTACTAGAAAGACACGCGATCAATTGCTTAATGATAAGCAATATGTAAAAATTGTAAGAGAAACCCGACAGTATCATAGATAGATTACCGCAAAGTATATTGTCTGGTTCTACATAGCTGGATTAAGTAACGTAAAGAAATGTTTGAAATAGAGATGAATGTGTGAGTTTTTTGGTAATATTTACGCAAATAATAGAACGTGTCATTGGCATCAAACGAGGAAGACTTTAGGGAAGTAAATGTGAAAAGAAAGAGCTTATCGTCATTGTTGTTGGTTTTAATTATGTCATCCTTGTCGTGCGTAATATGCACTTGGTTCACCAGGAAGGTAGGACTTCAGGTTCTTCTTCAAAAACCCTGTGGCACCTATGATAAATGGTATGATTGATATCTACCTTAGATTCCAGTTTCTTTTCATATAATACATGAAACCTTGATATTTGGTCTGTTTCTCCCTTTCAGCTCTGTTCAGACTTCCATCATTAGGGACACTCACTTCAATCAAGGTTGCCACTCTCTCTGAACAGTTGGAAACAATTTATATACCATACATTACGACAATGTAATCTCTACAGCCACCTACCTTGAAAAAGTTGCTGTAAATCCTGAGATAGTTATATGGAATAAGTCAGAGTACGACACAAGTCTGAGTTATATTGTGACCGAATAAGTCCAATGTACCTGTCCGAGGAACCCGTTCCAAGTGCCACGGTGTTAAAGGGTCGATGATAAATAAAATAACGTTGATTTATATTTACAAGAGTGTGGGTTTAGTTATGTACAGAATAGTATGCTATAGAAAGACTACATGTATACCGTAGTGTGCTCCTATATAATACTGCCTAGAAGAATCAATGTAGTCACGAAATAAAAAAAAAAATCACTATGAACGTACACCAATTATTCAAATAATAATAATAACTATTTTTATCTATTTTCTTCCGCCATGAAAAGACAAAATAACAGTGCGCAAAGCGTTTAATAAGTTGGTCTTCTATTCCATTTATATTCATATAATGGATAAGGTTTTGACCCAACTCAGTTATTCAGAAAATCCACACAGATGATTTGTTTATTGCGGTGAAGCCTGCCACATGACAGAACAGAGAGTAGACCTCGAGTTTTACATGAATGTTCCTCTTCCTAGATGCATGTCTTAACAAAGACTAAGAATGCTGCTCTCCAGGACGATTAAACGCTCTTCCGTCTAGAAATGTTTACGTCCCGGCGCAGTACATACAACGCCTAGCATTTCGAAATGGTAACCCATGCAGTGCTGAGCATGCTCGTCATTTCGTATCTTTTCAAAGTCTGCCTATACTAAGTAGATAAACTGATAAAATATATACTAAGCAACAGCAGTAAAAAAGTGTCTATTAAAGCACATCGAATACAAACGTGGTTTATATAGTAAATAAATAGAAAACTTTAATTAAAAACTTTACAGGGGTGTGTCTTGTTCTATAGCTGAGTTTTGACAGTAGAGCGTCGAGATTTGAAGTTGAGGTTTTTATAGCAGAGAGTCGGGATTTTGAGTTGAGTTCTGACAGCAGAGGGTCGAAATATGGAGTAGCGAGGTTTTAGCAGCAGTGTGTCGAATTTAACATTATTAACACTGCGTACGCATGTAAAAATTAACATTGCCGTTTAATAGACATTTGCAAAATACGTAATACGGTGGATATCTTTCAGATATTTCTCCTCGAACACCAAGTAAAATTTCTAGATCTACATTATTAATTCATTGTACTTTGCTACTAAAATAATATATTTCGTAGCATGTTTTCAGACAAATGTATTCTTGAAAAATATTGTTAGATCACGAAAAATTATTTGTTTCCTTGTGCGAGAAGCAAAAGCAGAACTTCCACGCTGCTCTTTCTCAACTCGAACGAATTTACGGGACTCAAATATGGAATTGCGACCAATATCGTTCGGTCACAATCCATAAGATTTTCCGATTTTGTTTGGAAAATTTCTTAAACAAGATTCTCCATAAGTTGTTTGTGCGTATATGTATTTTCCTTCCGTATACTTCATGCCATGTATTTATGAGCGTATATGTATTTTCCTTCCAGAAACGGTCGAAGAATTTTACGATTTGAATGTTATATTTTTGGAGAGAAGGGCGTCAACTATATTTTAAGAAGCTATAAAATTTTAATATATATATATATATATATATATATATAAAATGTTTCATACACATAATTTAGAGTAAAAATATTAATAACAAATGCAATGAAATTGCCAATAAGGCATATTCATTCATTGTAATAATATATAAAACTCACTGTCTGATTATCTACATATTGTGTTTTAAAATTATGCTTTCAGTTTCGATCCCGACTAATGCCATCCATGTTACATTTTTGTTTTACTTTTAAAATCCCCACTACATATTCAGTACAGTGTTATATGAATTAATCACTCGAGAATTATATAGATTATAATATAAAAGAATTCTAAAAGATTGTATTATATTTAAGGGTATTTTTCGACCGGGCAACGCTAAATGCTTTCTACTAATTTAAAATGTTTACTCCAATTTTGTAAATATGTCGCAGATACTTCTATTAATCAACCGTTTCGGCAACATTATTAAATAGGTTAAGTGAGAAATAAAATTAGCACAAGACAATATTGGGATTCAACGCAAATAAATACATAAATTAATTTCCGTTAACGCTAATCTATTTATATCTAACTATATTTGCATTAGTGTTTATTTAAAACTAACAGTTCAGCCCGGCTTTGCTCGTGCCCTATGCACTGTGCATAACTTTATGTTCACACACACACATACACACACACACACACACACACACATATATATATATATATATATATATAGATATATATAGATACATATATATAAAGTTTGGCTCATGGCTAGGAAACCTACATCTAAAATGTCAAAATCAACCCTTTTCGTTTTGACCCATTGGCAGCCAAATTCTCGTCCAAAACCTGATTTAAAAGGTTGCTGTATACCTTAATAGAATTGTTTAGACTCAAAATTAGCTTAATAGTTTACTAGAGTCCGAAAAGGTAAAATATTTTAAAATTTGACCGCCTAGCAACCAACTTGTCGGCCAAAAACTAATTAAAAATCTTTTCCTATGTCTGAATACATTTTATGTAAAATTTCAAATGTTTAGACACAAAATTGGCTGAGTCATTTAGTAAAGACCGCAGATGCTATTTTTTAAAACTTTGACACTAATTCTAAACCCCTGTGCATCTATTGTTTTTTGAGTCCAATCAAATTGAATATTTTGATCCATGCTCAAGTAAACTACATCTTAAATTTCAAGTGTTAAAACCAAAAATTGTCGGAGGAGTGTAGTAGTATTTTAAATAGTCAAATCGCCGTACTTTGACCCCGTGGCAGCTAAATTTCTGGCTGAAAACCGATTAAAAAGATTTTTCCAAATCTCAGTACCCCTTGTGTCAAATCTCGAGTCTGTAGACTTAAAATTGACAGAGTAGTTTGGTATGGAAATGTACACATACACAGAGAATTTCACTTATATATATATATTTATATATATATATATCTAGAGAGAGAGAGAGATGGATATATAGATAGATAGATCGATAGATAGATCGATAGATAGATAGATAGAATGTGATTCATATCATGAAGAATAGTTCGTTATTCTAAAAATCAACCTGTAACTAGCGCTGATTGTAGTTAGTTTAAGCGTATTGTTGTGAAAGTGGAATTAATAGGAAAACGACTCTTAAAAAAAAACACGGATAATTTAATCGGCATTATGACTAAAATCGTGATAATTAAACAGGTGTATCTGAGCGAAAATTGAGGAAACACTACTTTACACTGAGATAATGATAATCTAATCACATCCTTAACAGAGACTAGATCATGTCCAATAAACAAAAATGAGAAAATGTCAAAATAATAAATGGCGTCGTTTAACCAGAAAATGAATTTACAGACGGCGACCCAGTGCATTATAGCTTTCGCTAAGCATCATGATCACGACAAAATAGCAAAAAAACAAAATGGCGAACTACGACGAAGTGGATTCTAAACCATCTCTTACTTTATGGAATTAAAATTAGGAAACATTTCATATTCTGTAATGAAATATGTATACATATCTGCAATTATTAACATTAGCCAATGAAAGAACTTGGCTACGAAGTCTATTTTGAACTCTGTCAAGGCAAGACCTCCACTCTTGGTCATAAAAAATTATCGAAAGTTTCGATACTTTTTGTGACCAAGAGCGGGGGTCTGCTTGAAATATTAGAAAATAATAAAAATATTAAATACAGAAAGTAACATCGTTTGCATGCTTCAAAACACCATCGTATTCTTTAAATCACTATCCTAGAAGCATACGCGGACTTCTGGCATTATATATATATATATATATATATATATATATATATATATATATATATATATATATTCAATTTGTCTTTACATAAGCAGTAATGTGTTGCTACACAGTCATGAGAATGTGTCGCTCTTCTAGTTTTCAGGAACTAGAGACCCTTCTGGAAATAATGATTATTTCTTGTCTGGAGATGTATCTAGTTACTGATAACTTGAAGAATGAAACATGCTCATGAGTGTGTAGCAATAAATTACTGCTTATGTAAAGACAAAATTAAATATAACTTGCTCTATTCTATATCGAGCACCCTTGTATTTCCCTCGTTATATTTCACTGGTCACCCTACCTTTGAAAAATAGCAACCTCAAATGATATATATATATATATATATATATATATATATATATATATATATATATATATATATATATATATATATATATATATATATTTGTCTTGGTAAACACAGTTCACATTTTTTTTTTGTGGAAAATATAAGCCATTATTTTCAATAATTCTTCATTGATAGAAATTGCCCGTCACGTTGTCTTATGGATTTACAAAATGAAAACATAAAAATTTAATCAATATTTATTCTGAATAGTTATTATTATAATGGACAAGTTTTAAAAACTGCCATTTACAAAGTCTCCAACTAAAGGACTTACTGATATTAAAACCGTGTTCAAGATTTTGCTATACCGTATTATAATTCATAATAATAATGTTATTATTATCATTATATAACTTTATTAATATATTGATCCATTACTTTTTACGTTTTGGGACTCATTTATACGTATTGTATCTCTGTAATAATCAAGATAAACACCATGGTATATTAAAACTGCCAAATGACATGGCTAATCAATAGTGTGCCATCATTAAAAGTGTTGGAACTAATAATGTTTGAAAACTTATGGAAACCACCTCGTAAGTCCATAATTCCCTGAATATACATATGAGCTTACAGTATAATAAATATCAAATTTAAATAAGATTTCCTACAGGATAATACGTTCGCAATATTTATGCATTTCTAGCGTAGGGCTAATTATAATGCTACGCGATAATGATAGAAAAAAACAGTTTACCTTAGAATAAGTACTTGTAAATTTACACGGTAATTAATACTCTTAAAAGGAAGATGCCCTGATATACGAAAATAAAATAATAATAATCGTAAAAAAGGTTACTTGGTTACTGTGAGTTTATTGAGAAATAAATTGTAACACACATAAGAGGCAATTAAAGTAAATGTTTACCTAGAAAAGCGTAATTAATGAAAGCACTATTTGTGTATTACAGTGAAAGTAAGTTCTTTTTTCACCGCTTTTAACCGTATACATATTTACGAATGAATGGCAAGAAAAACTGTGTAGCTTGCTTTTAATATCTAATGTTATATACAACAATTAATTTTAGTCATGTGTTATGCATTGCTTGATTAAATACTCTCACATAATATTGTAAATACTCGTCATGTAATTCATAAAATAACATGAATGAAAAATTGTGTTTCCGCTTACATTTTAAATAGTATACCTTTCTAATTTGCTATGTCAATAACATTGCTACTAATGATAAGTAGAAGAATAATGTTTGCTGCCTTTAAATTAATCAGTACAATATATTTGTGTTTATATTGTTGCGAACTATATGGTACCTTTGTGATCCAAGCGACCTTAATATGAACAAACAATACGAATACTATGTTTATGAATGTACATGTATACATATATAAGTTCTAAACTATTTTATATTGGTACATCATATTTATTAGTATCTTTTATGATGACATAATTGATTCTAAAGAATTAAAAAGAACATATCTTAAAAGTAGCGTTTCTTCTTTTTTACTTGCATAGTTTACTCGCACAAGTACATTCATTATTTTTTTGTTTGAAAATTGAGTTTTTAAAAAAATATATTTTAACTATTCTAATTGGTGCAGATGTCTAAGTAACTAAGTGATTGATAATTAAAGAATAGAAGAAATTGGAATGTACATGAAAAAACAATAAAAAGAACTGTTTTGAAGTAGTAAAACTATTTATTTGTAACCAGAGATTTAGAGAGCAGAAAACAGCTAATAACTTATTTTGTAGTTTTATTTTTTATATTTAACTGGATTTGAAAACTCAAGTTTTCATCTTGAAGCATTCTTACCCGAGCCCAATATCTGACTCAATTCCACGTACTTCCATGCATATTTATACCAATAAAACTTGTGTATCTTCTATTTCATACACCACTAACTTGATGAGTCTTTAATTGTACCGACTGAAATTTGTTTGTGACAACATTATCGTTTTAATTGACAAGCCAGATCAGATAGTTTTTTTCCTAATTCTATTAAGAATGAGGTAGTCATCGTGTGCTTTGTTAAAACTGTTTTTCCCATTCTTACAAAAACACATGTACAAACTACAGCGAGTCTGGCATGAAGCAGCTAAAACCAGTAACATTGAGGGATGTATAACGAGAAAATAATGGCTGCAATAAGTACAGTGTATGCCTAATTATAACTTACACTGAATTACATATTAAAAGCCATGCTTCCGTTCAGTCTTGAAAAACAAAGGATAACCCTTAAGGGCAGTAGCGCGTGTAATTGTGAGGCAAAGGTTGCACAATTTCAACCACACCTCTCCTGAATCGGCACTGTTTGAGTCCAGTGGCAATTGGGAGGACCAGGACGACTGGAAACAATGGCGAGTTAACAGGAGAGCACATACAGCACATGAAAGTCTCGAATGGTCACCCGTTTAGTACTAACCAGGTTCAACGTTGCTTAACTTCGGCGATCAACGGAAACCGGTGTGTCAACGTGATTATGCCGTATATTAAAATATGTAGTTTTACATCTGAATATTTATTTTACACGGTGGTCACCATTTATCAAGGCCCGAAAGCCACTCAGAGATAAGGGTTATTGCAAGTACAGTACGTTAGTGTGGAGATTTAATGAAGTGTTTACTTAAGAGGGCGGTTCATTAGGAATTTGTTAACGTTGGACTTAAAGACATCCAAGTTGTAGTCAGGTGGGGAGCAGGCAGACGGAACAGAGTTCCACAGGCGTGCAGTTCTAAGAAAGAAGCTTTGTTCATGGAATCCACGTTTTGATTTAGGCACAGATAAAGAGTGGGGGAAGTTTTTCACAGTGGATTCAGTTAGGCGGGTGTTTTTCGTGAAGGATTGGCGAGGGGGACCAGAGATTGGGGTTCAGACGAGCACCTGCGATGGAAATAACGATAAAACAAGGATATGCTCGCAACGTCTCTTCTGTGGGAGAGAGGTTGCAGGGTAGAGAAAAGGGCACCCCCCACTAAGCCACGAAGTCTATTTTGTACTCTGTCAAGGCAGGATAGGCTGTTTTTAGCAGCTCCTGCCCAGATATGGCAGCAGTATTCCATCCTTGGACGTACTTGGCTTTTATGTAGATTGAGAATTGCATCAGTAGTGAGATATCTTCTGGAGCGGTAGAAGGATCCCACCATCTTTCCAGCGACCTTGGCAACAGACTTGATGTACGTGTTCCATTTCAGATCAGGAGTAAAGGACAAACCCAGAAGCTTGTCAAAACATGGCGCTTCTCCTAGACGAGAACCATCTATTTCAATTGATGCCAGATGGAGATCAGAGCGTTGATTATGTAAAGATAGGAGTTTGGTTTTAGATGCATTAAAGGTAACCAGCCCCGTATTCCCCCACTGATCCACGCGTTCGAGATCAGAGGAGAGAGAATCAGAGAGAACTTTGTCATTTACAGCCTTTGATGTGTTGCCGTAGATGGTCGTGTCATCAGCATAGATGTCAACGAATGATTTAAGTATGTGTTTAGGGAGGTCATCGATGTAGATCAGGAAGAGAGTTGGGCCCAGGATTGACCCTTGAGGGACTCCAGCATAAATACTGCAGGCCTCTGATTTTTGTCCATCGACCACTACTCTTATTAGCCTATCGGAGAGAAATGATTTAATGATTGAGAAAACATTTCCAGTTATACCGTAGCTGGAAATCTTGTGAAATAGACCCTTATGCCATACCATGTCGAAGGCCTTTGATATGTCAATATATTATTTAAAATATACACCATGTTAATCAACATTAATAATAATATAAACTTGATAATCTGATAAATATTATGCGATATCTTATTAAATATCTCACGTATGTAGCTTTGTGTTGATGTTTAGTTTTATGGCATAGCAGCCTTTATTGAATTATTTGTATATTCCAATATAAACTACGTCGGTCACATGTTATTTTTTGTCTTATGGAAAAATAAGCAATCCACAGCACACTGTGGTCCGAAAACTATAATTTTGTAAATGAATTTCTTTCGATTCAAATAAAAAAAAATATATAACTTTGGTATTGATGATATTTTATTCAATTATATTTTTTCTAACAATTGCGGATCGAATATCGGTGCCGTAGCTTGAATAAATATAAGCCGGGGAGGTCCGCTAAAAAGAGTAACCCACTGACCCCGGATTCACCCTAGGCTGATTTATTAGATGAGTCTAAATTTTCATAGACAGTCTTCTTTTACTCTACATTACTGACCGGTACGTTACTGTTTAAATGTATGAATTAAGACAGAATACAATACCATAAGATAGTCGAATCAAATACGAGATTTTTTTAAAATGCAACTGTTCACTTTCAGAACAACTAAATACAAAACACGCTAAGACACAACAATGACATTCGATACTATGGAATTCAAATAAATGCTTTCTTTTTTATTAGGGCAGACTTATTAATGGCAGCGTCAAAATTTTTTGTCTTGTAATTTCGTTTTACAATGAATAACTAAACCAGATCCGATAACCTCGACAGATCCATGGTTGAACGGAGGTACTTTTTCATAGTCTATTTTGAAGACACTTCTTTAAAACGATGTTACAGAAACACATATTGTCTGAAAAACTTCTTAGATTCAGCTTAAGATATGATAATGAGTCATTGATGATAAATTGTGTAAACTGTAGGACAGCCCAGTGTTTAGTTTCCTCCAGGTTTATTCCGGATACTTGTAAGTATCGTTTACAACGTAGAATTTCTAAACTGAGGTTTTTCCAGACAGCTGAACATATACAGCAGTGAACTTGGTAACAGGCAATTATATTTATTTGTCTTTGCCATTGATTATATAGGCTGGTGGAACGCCACAAAATGTCTGAAAATCCCATTCACTGCCTTCCCTCTGGTATCAAATTCGATATGAAAACTGTCCAGACATTCTAATATTGCTCTCTTAGTGCCCTGATGCAATGACAATGCAACAACTTTAGTTACTCTTATTGCATTGTTCTTTTTCGTCTTATTCCCTTCTCTGTAGGAATATCAAGTTCTTCACATTTGGCAAGTGCTTGCTATTCAGTACTGTCAAGAATATTAGTACACTGTTCTTCAAAAAACAAACAAAACTTTATCAACTTTTAATGTGGTAGCAACCCTCATCAGAGTAATACATAGTGTTTTGCATCTACTTATGAGCTCAGTTGACTTCTTGCAAAACGTCACTCTAAAAAGAAAAAAACGAAATGAGAGAAAAGTTGGATAAAACCTGTGCATCGCGTTATTACAGGTTAATATTGGTTTTAATTTTGAAATTGCTATAAAATGCAAAGAAGTGAAACTTGTTACATTGGAAGACATTGGAAGAGCATAACAATGTGCCTTATTTCCCTACTTTTTTTTTAAATTTGAACACATATTTTGAAAGTTATGCTAATTTTTTCTATTTTCTGGTAATTCTATGTATGTATCACTTTATTGCAGGTCTTCAAGAAAGAAAGAAAGGGTCGATTGAGACCTATTAAAAGGAATCTGCTGTTGCACGCCTTGCAAAAGGTCTATCTCTCGTAGATCTAGCCAAGGTACTTGGAAAAAACGATGAATATTGTCTTAATTTGTTGAAAATTTAAACATAAAACCAAGGAAGGAAAAAAGCAAAAAAACAGTCAATCAGCCGAGTAGCACCAGTGCTGCTACATTTGATAAGGCTGGACTGTTCCTTGTCCAGAAAACCACGCTGCAATGTCTTAAACGAAATTGTAAGAAGCATAAAACCCATAGCAAGACCTGTTTTAAGCCAAATTCAAGAGGAAAACGTTTGCCTTGTGCTCAGAAATACATGAAAACCAGCTTTGAAAATGTTCTTTTTTCGGATGAAGCCAGGGCAATCTTTGGTGGACCAGATTTGTGGAGCAAAAGTTGAAGTTGTCTTGGATTCCTACTCCTCATCGATTCCGTCGTCCACAGGGATGTGCAGGTGTAATTTTTTGGGCTGGAATTATCTGCGATGAATTACTTTGACTATTTTGAATGCCAGAAGGTGTCAAACTGACAAGAAAGTCATATATTTTATTTTTAAATGAGGATCTCTCCTCATGGCTTGATGGCCTTCTATTGGCGCGTCATTAAAGTTTATTGTGATGCACAACAATGCGTCATCCAACCCAGGCAAGGTTAGAGCATCCTACTTTTAGTCATTAGGCATTAGTGGAGAAATTTGAGGATATGCCCACCTTGTTCTCCAAATATAAACCCAACTGAGCAGCTCTGATCAATAATAAAAATGAAAGTTTATGAAGGAAGTGTTCAATTTTCTGGCGAAGTATGGACTTTGAAGGAGGATTTTGGAAGGTTCCTTTAGCATCACAAAAAAAAGCGCTACGCAGTGTTTACATCAGGTAAACGATTGTGCGCATCGCCTTTTGCTTGTCTCCTACTTCGAAACATATAGGGCTTCAATGGCTTTTTACAAACTGGTTAAACGTCTGTATTACTGGCTTCACAGTGTCAACATTTGAATTCCAACGAGTTGTAGAATGTTTTTACTGTTAGATCTGTGTATTTCGCTAGCACATCCCTACGATTGGTCGGCAAAACAAAACAAAAGTGTACATTGCTCCAAGAATTTCAAAACTGTTACATGATGGATTGTTAGCAACCGAATGCTTCTCACAAAGGTACAAAGAATGATTAAAATGACCCTCAAATCATTGTATGTAATCGGTTGTTGCAAACCGCCGTGAATTCTGGACATGCTTGCTGCATTACCATACCCTTTTGCGAGACACGATTGAATAGCCAGTCCACCGTTTTCTAATTTCTCGATGAATTCAATAGTTAATTATATAGCTGTTTTATCATTATTGGTTAAAAATCAAAGGAATGACTCCAGCACTTCAAATGTTCAACCGATAATGTGTCCCTATCAAATTACTGTGGACATTTAATGTACACAATTGTCCGGCGTGCTATCAAAAAAAAAATATGCCAAAACATTTTGCCCTTTTGATGACAGGAACAGATTTTTCCATTTACGTATTTTGTCAAGAGAGAAATGAACGAGTTTTGAATTTCAGATGACGTGTACGCGCATAATACAAGACTGACTGTGCTTCGCAGGAGTCTGAAATACTACATCGCTGTGAGCTAACAATTCAACAAACACCATAAAGTTACTTTGGTTTGTTTGTTCGTTTCTTTTTTAAATCAATTTTCACCCCAAACTAGGCACAATACCACTTTGAAGTAGGGGGTTACTATTGGGGACATAATTTGTGGGACATTATGAAGAGATATGAGTAGCAAGATCTTTGTCCACATTACATTTGAACTCCTGCATATCAGTACAGTTGGGAAAACAGAATCCCGGAATGGAGTTCAGAAGACTTGCAGTTCTGGGGAACTATTGGAGTAAAAGGCTTTCTTACACCTAGGGCTTTCTACTTTAAAGGGGCGGGACTTGATTGCTTGTTGGGTTTGTTGGGGGTAGTCAAGTCGAGGAGGTACAACTGCTTGTAGTTCATGAGAGCATTCACCATTATTTTGCTCCTTAAACTAAGCCACCGCTGAATATTAATATAGTTCGAAACTTTGAAAGGTATGTTTTAAAAAAACATGCATTTATAATGTGATTTCAAATAAAATAAAACATGGTAAACCCTTATTCATTATACAGTATAAAATAAAGTTGTGCATTCTGGGATACTAATTCAACACTAATCCTTTCAAAAAGGCAGATTTTTGTAAAATACAACCACAAGGAAAGCCAATAAACATAATGGCAAAGACACACTATTTTATATAGAGAGTGGCTAATTATGCAGGCTATGTGTTCTGTACTAAACCATACACTTATTTTTATTTCTTTATTAATTTTTTTCCGAATATATTTTTGAATATACATATTTCAACATATATATATATATATATATATATATACATATATATATATATATATACCTATTTCATTTACTCACATAAAATTAATATACGAAAGTATAAATTTATGCGTAAATTTTAAGTATTTACTTCAAAAGTGCTCAATACGTAGGTAGAGCTAGTAAGTAAGTTAAAAGATATATATGGCGATTAAGCTACACTGAATATTCCGCGTTTCATCCACTCTAGGACTCCTCAGGCTTATGCGCGCATTTTGTGGTTGTCTGCCGTTTTTATATACACACCTTCTATGTATATTGAAATAGAAGGTGCGTATATAAAAACGACAGACAACCACAAAATTCGTGCATAAACCTGAGGATTCCTAGAGTGGATGAATCGCGGAATATTCAGTGTAGCTTAATCGCCATATATATTTTATAACTTACTATATATATATATATATATATATATATATATATATATATATATATATATATATATATATGCGTTCATTGTTCAATGTATGCATCATTTGGTCAATATAAGCGCTTGACGACATACATAAACTATTATCGATATACTTACTATATATATATATATATATATATATATATATATATATATATGCGTTCATTGTTCAATGTATACATCATTTTGTCAATATAAGCGCTTGACGACATACATAAACTATTATCGATATACTTACTATATATATATATCTATATATATATACATATATATATGCGTTCATTGTTCAATGTATACATCATTTGGTCAATATAAGCGCTTGACGACATACATAAACTATTATCGATATACTTACTATATATATATATATATATATATATATATATATATGCGTTCATTGTTCAATGTATACATCATTTTGTCAATATAAGCGCTTGACGACATACATAAACTATTATCGATATACTTACTATATATATATATATATATATATGCGTTCATTGTTCAATGTATACATCATTTTGTCAATATAAGCGCTTGACGACATACATAAACTATTATCGATATACTTACTATATATATATATCTATATATATATATATATATATGCGTTCATTGTTCAATGTATACATCATTTGGTCAATATAAGCGCTTGACGACATACATAAACTATTATCGATATACTTACTATATATATATATATATGTGCGTTCATTGTTCAATGTATACATCATTTTGTCAATATAAGCGCTTGACGACATACATAAACTATTATCGATATACTTACTATATATATATATATATATATATATATATATGCGTTCATTGTTCAATGTATACATCATTTTGTCAATATAAGCGCTTGACGACATACATAAACTATTATCGATATACTTACTATATATATATATATCTATATCTATATATATATATATATATATATATATATATATATATATATATATGCGTTCATTGTTCAATGTATACATCATTTTGTCAATATAAGCGCTTGACGACATACATAAACTATTATCGATATACTTACTATATATATATATCTATATATATATATGCGTTCATTGTTCAATGTATACATCATTTTGTCAATATAAGCGCTTGACGACATACATAAACTATTATCGATATACTTACTATATATATATATCTATCTATATATATATATATATATATGCGTTCATTGTTCAATGTATACATCATTTTGGTCAATATAAGCGCTTGACGACATACATAAACTATTATCGATATACTTAATATATATATATATATCTATATATATATATATATATATATATATATATATGCGTTCATTGTTCAATGTATACATCATTTTGTCAATATAAGCGCTTGACGACATACATAAACTATTATCGATATACTTACTATATATATATATCTATATATATATATATATGCGTTCATTGTTCAATGTATACATCATTTTGTCAATATAAGCGCTTGACGACATACATAAACTATTATCGATATACTTACTATATATATATATATCTATATATATATATATATATATGCGTTCATTGTTCAATGTATACATCATTTGGTCAATATAAGCGCTTGACGACATACATAAACTATTATCGATATACTTACTATATATATATCTATATATATATATATATGCGTTCATTTTTCAATGTATACATCATTTTGTCAATATAAGCGCTTGACGACATACATAAACTATTATCGATATACTTACTATATATCTATATCTATATATATATATATATGCGTTCATTGTTCAATGTATACATCATTTTGTCAATATAAGCGCTTGACGACATACATAAACTATTATCGATATACTTACTATATATATATATATATCTATATATATATATAATTATGACGACATACATAAACTATTATCGAAGATTCCTACTTATAAAGAACGACCCATCGTTCTAATATCCACTATAGAATACAACTTACATTTAATTGACTTTAAAATCAAATGATGTTAACCTGTTTCCTCGTTTCTTTTTATTTTATTTAATTATTTGGACTAATGTCCTCATCTCCTAGTTGTTGTTTTCACGACGTTTCCGCCAATTATTCCTATGGCCTTCGTCAGATTAACCGCGACGGGTTGGTTGGTTGTTTTTGTTTTACGGCATATCAACCCATTTCAGGTTATTTAATGCCGAATCCTAAGATTTTGGAGAAAAATGTTTTAATAGAATATATTTGTTGTTTTCAAGTCGGTTTCTATTTAACCCATAGTTGGGACCCTTACAGGTACTACCATTCCGGGTCAGAGTGGACCTGGGAGCAATGGTAATTAAAGGGTGGCTCTACACTCCCCAAAGCCCGCAAGCTAAGGCCTCACCACTGGATATAGTTTAAGGTCATATCCAGGACCTAACCGCGACGGGATATGAATGCCGAATCCTCCAACTATATCCACAGCAATTGCTGCCTTCAGTATATGTTGTCATCTGATCACGGTTTGGTCAACTAATCCTCTGACCGGCTTTGGGTAGGATCGAAACCGCTACCTCTAGACTTTCCCGGAATCGCATATATTCTGCATCTCTAACCACAGCATCACGGGCTCCAAATAAAATTTAAAAAAATCATACAATTTACTCATCTCCGAAAATCACTTCAAAATGTTTCCTTATTATAGCATCAAAACGGTTGATTTGCCGTAAACAAAGGAATTATAGAAGTAGGAAAAGTGATCATAAACAAATCAAAACAGGAATAACGAAAACAAGCGTAATAATCCAAATATTATGTAACGGAAAACACTATTATCCAAACATTCCATTACAAGACTTAACGAACAAACACGTGACGATTATATTGTAGGAACAAGAAAAAATACACAAAAATACACAACCCACGAAAACAATCTAAGCATAACTAAGCAAGAAAAACACGGACTTGATTAATAGAACCTCGTAAATAAACCCATAATTCGACGAGAAAAGCCAAAATAAAGATTGAAAATAATATTTACAAAAATGTTACTGAAGACAAATAGGATTGATAAGAAATTCGAAATGGGCAATATGAATCGCAAATTGCTTAATGGGATCATGTTTACACGCATATGTATTAATAAAGTCTCAAAGATAAAACTATAAAACACGTTCCTTTAACAATGTGTGGTATCCAAGTTAGTTTTCTTTCTTTTTTTTTTGTCATATACTTTCTAGCTCCCTTTAAAAGATCTTTTGTGGAGAGGTCTTCTCTTTTGCGTGATTACGTCAATACGTTCAGTTTCCTAATATTTCATTTTTTTTTCTTGTTCCATACATCATTTCTTTTTTTCGTTTTTAATGGCTTAATCTTATTTTTTCTTTCCTCTATTTTCACTCCTCAATAAGTAGTCGTGCGTAATTGGACATACGTAAACTAGAAAATGGGAGTGATTACAAACATGTTTAGACTTGAGGGACAACAGGATTGAACTGGTGCAGACTTTCTTTTACTTAAGCGTGTGTGCATATGTTACCGCAGTGTATTCTGGGAAAAAAATGACAAAATTTCAATTGAATAGTAAACTGGGTTATTTTATCAAATATATTATTGCAGAAGAAAAAGACAGATTCAACTAATTATAATATACTGATTAGCCTATATAAACACTACACAGTTGGAACCATAAACATCAGACGGTTTTCAAAATGGTGAAGACTTTACTTATAATTCTTCTCAATGATAGTATATTTTTTCCAGCTCTCTTAAAACGGATGCACTACAGGGTGGAACGATATCATGCCGACCTTAGGATAACAACACTACAGTTTTATTTTGTAGCCTTTTATTCAAAAAGCAATTCACGTAACTTAACTATGTAGTAGAGCTTACATATATACAATGTAACCACCTTCAGCCTACATCTCCGCCTAGATACGATTCCGGAACATCGACCGTGCCTTTTCCACAACCGCCGGCAGGAGTTCGGCGAATACTCGGCGGATGATGGCGATCACGCTAGCTTTAGTGTTGTGAAAAATCACGTTGGTAATGTTCTCGAAGTATGACTGGACAAATAGTCCAGCAGGTTCAGGTAGGAGGAAAAAAGAACAGTGAGAGAAGGGTACAAATAGTCCTCCTTCTGAAGCAAAGCCTGGGTCTCTTTGAATTTTCGGGTCAGCAACCACCTGATTGCATCAGAGGGATCACCAAACTATTCAGCATATCAAAGTACACTTAGATGTTGACTTTCAAGCTAACTTCGATGTGAGGTGACATGATGTGGCCCCCGCTTGAAACCATACCAAAGACCATAACCGCTGACAGAAACTTTGTTTTCATCACCCTGGATATGTCCTTATTATTTGTGGCAATCTAGCGATTCATTTTCAGGGTGGTGGTTATGGTCCTATACGATAAACTGAGTCGTTAGCAAGCATGAGTAGTACAGTGGCGCATCTCTGATCTCACTCGTAGAACATTGCATCATATTCAGAAACCGCTCTTGGGATTCGTAAAACTGGTAGATGGATTGCAACAAAAAATGAACACAGGTTTTCATCAAGTGGAAATGGAATCATGTCGTCTTTACTTTCTCGACAATTTTATAGTTTCACGCTTATTAACTATATTTAAAGCGACAGAGATAATAGTATTGCCTGTTTTATTACTTCATTCTTTTTACGCTTATTCTTTATTTTACATCTGAGTTCTTCTCAGTAAGATTTTGCTATTTAAACACATCATAACCTCACCTACGCTTAATTTTATTAGAATACCCAAGTGTTCAAGTAATAAAGCGAAAGGTGATATGTAATTTTAGCCACTTGAAAATTTTAAAACGTGTCATGTTACATAAAAGTTATATAATGAAAAAATATTTTTGTAAACTTACTGACAGCATAATACGCATCCTAAATTATGAGATGAGAAAATGGACGAATCTTGGTAAAAAAAAAAAACAGCGCCGTTTTGGGGAGATTGTGAAAACGAATATTAGTTAAATTTGTTTTGATATGAAGAAATAACTACGTGGCCAGAAGGTGGGTGCTCATTTTACGTTAAATTTATATAGCAAAGTGACCCTCACTTTTTGAAAAAAAATTCTTCATATCATGAAAATTACTAATCTGCCCCAAATTTAAATGTGATATTCGTTTTCAGCACCACGAAAACATTTAAAAATGTTTTTTGAGGCGTTGGAAAGAAACTTGACATTGACCGATTTTTTTGTTCGAGAAAAGGTTCAAAGGTAAGTCAAATAAACACTTTTCTTTGTAGAGTTTTTTTTTTCAAGAAAAATTGAAAAAAAGTAGTTTTGTTTTTGGGGTGTTATTTTTATTTTTTATTTTTATTTTATTTTTTTTCTCAAGGAAAAACCTGAAAACTAGAAAAATTGAAACAAAACTGGGTAGGATAGATATTGTTTTCTTTTTTTTTTCATATTAAAACAGATATTGTTCTTGTTTGCTAAGACCGTTGTTTTTTTAATGGTGTGTGTGCGTAAATCGTATTCCGCATTTGCGCTGGAGGTATTTCTGTGTTGCTCGCTCGAACGCCCAAATGACAATTGTAAGCCTAGGCTTGGCAAAAAAAGGTACCAGGCCAGATGATGTAAAGGTTCAGTATGTGGTATGTAGTATCGCTTACCTTTCCTTGTCCACATGATGCACAAGTTTTCGTCCGTGCCAGTAATTTTTTTTTCTTGACAAAAGTCGCGGACTCCAGTTGGTGTTTCCAGCTGCTCACTTAAGGCTGTAAAATTCATGGGTTTTTTTTTGCTTATAGTCTGACGGTAAAGTACGAAATGGTGTGCTTTTTTACTAATTTCTTTTCTTTTCTTCCTTTTCCAAATTGACGTCTGCTACTTTGAATTTTCAACTTGTGCGAACGCGCGTCGCGTTGAAAATAATCGCGCTACATTGTAATTGGTTCACCTTTATGTTTCGTCAGACGGCTTAATTTTCTCGGCGACGCTCGGCTTACTCCGGCTGTTGACGTCATGTTCCGATGAAAGCCGGACGTACGCGGAGTTACGTCTGGATCTCTCGCTGCACGAGTACAAACCTTTTTTTATTTGTTATTGTTGGGTTATCCGTTTTTTTCACTGTATTTAATAGTTTTACGCCGATATAATTCATCGTTCTGTTAATAATTGTTTATTTTTGATTAAAAAAATACAGTCATTGAACTATAAGTGCTTTGTTTGCCATACTTATAGGTAAATGTGCAGTGAACAGAAAGCATAATACTTAAAGGTAAATTCAAATTTTGATCTATCCTTTAATTTAAACGCGAAAAAAAAATTGGGACGCTGAAAACGTACGCAATGAAACAATACGTTGAAAAATTATCTTATGGTTATCATCGGGTTAAAGTAGATTTATTTGTAAGAAAATTGTGTTAAAATAACTTAAACGTAATACGGAAATGAACGATGTAAAAAAATGCAGAAAGTATTAACAATTTTTTATTTGGATAATTTAAGCGCGAAAAAAAAACAACAATTGGGACGCTGAAAACGTACACAGTAAGACAATACGTTATCAACAGGTTAAAGTTGATTTATTTGTAAGAAAATTGTGACAGTAGAGTTTTAATACAGAATAGTTGCAAAACATCCCTCCCCTTCCCATGTTAAATAATAATTTCTACATAATAGCGTTTATATTTTAGTGCACAGGTCAAATTCTGCAAAAGTAGCGATTTATGTTCATTTGTTTACGCTGTTATGGGTTTATGTTTATGTGCGCATGCACAGCCGGAATTCGTAAACCGTTACAAGGTCATTTAAGTTTTATAATTATATAGATTTTCTATAAAATATATTTTTTTTACCATGTATGATATCAAATTGCTATGGTGTAATTATTACCATAAATCGGTATTTTTTTAATTTACTGACCGCTCGGCATTCACGTTTGAATTGTCGACTTTATGGGCTTTGGGGGACGCCGAGAACGAATAATACTTTTATTTCTTGCGCAAATGAGTAGTTATTCATATTTGAAGGCATTTAGTATCCAACCTAATCACTACAGTTTTGCAAGCAATATGGCCGCCCGTGCATTTGCTAAAAAACACTAAAAAGAGCCAAACGAGCCCCCCCCCAAAAAAAAAACCTAATGACCCCAGGCCTCCTTTCACTTTCTCTTGATTGGGCAAATAATTATTTTTATGATAAAAAAATACATTTATTTTGGTTTTATGACACAAACCGATTTTTTTCTTCTGACACCAAATCTGATAATCAAACCCGTCGCAAATTTACCGTTTGCATGGTATGAACTCCTGCACCCTGGGACATTTAAAAGAAATGTTAGTTTCAATAAATTGGGGGATCACTTTTCTATGATGATTTAGCCTAATATGAGCACCCACACATTGACCCCCCTCAAAAAATCATTTTGTTTATATTGGGGTGGGGGGGAGTCGGCGGCGCCCGGGTGATGTGGGGGCGTTGTTGTAATTGTACTATCAAGAAATGTTTCCTGCGAAGGGGTGTGTTTATAATGAGCATAAATAAAAGACAAGGTCAGACGTTTAAAACCATTGGCGTAGACCTGAGAACAG
The DNA here is from genome assembly GCF_053919585.1 of Euprymna scolopes. NCBI lineage: Eukaryota > Metazoa > Mollusca > Cephalopoda > Sepiida > Sepiolidae > Euprymna > Euprymna scolopes. The sequence continues at coordinate 150,622,451 of NC_136482.1, read as the reverse complement.
ACTGCTTCAGTCACGGTATGTTCTACGTCTCCATCAGCCGGACAGAAAGTTCAGAAAAACTCTACATTCTGGCTCCAAATCAAAGAAGCAGAAATGTAGTTTACCACGAGGCTCTTCAATGAAAAGTTCTACAAAAGGATATGATGAAAAACTGATCTGATCTGATTGTGGTATGTTTTCAGTATTCAATGTGTTAGATAAGTTTTAAGCATCGAGTTGAAATTTACTTCCCTCTTGCAACATCCAGTTATTGGAAAGGTGCCACAATTCGCGTACCTAAGTGTGCAGAAAAGTCCCGTGCGATGTGCGGGTATTTTTGCTAATATATATATATATATATATATATATATATATATATATATATATATATATATATATATGTGTGTGTGTGTGTGTGTGTGTGTGTGTGTGCAGACATGCATATTAATGCACGTTTACATGCCTGCATATATGTTTGTATTTCTTTGAGAAATAATATTGAATTAGGCAAGGAAATGATTTTAAATGGCAAAAAATTTCATTTTATTCGTAAACAATTTGTCAGAAAAAGATGATTGCCTGGAAGATATGTCTCTATCAGAGATATTGAATTAAATGAACCAAAATTAATTACATTAAAACTGTTTCAGACCATTCATTTTCAGCATGATGAAGCTACATCTTAGAGCTAAAACATTTTACAAGAGGAATATTTTTTTACGATAATCATAATATGTTTGCAATTCTGTAATATATTATATCTCGATATTGTAAACAAGCATACTATATATATATGTGTGTGTGCGTGTTTATGTTATATATATATATGTGTGTGTGTTATATGTATATATATATATATAAATGTATATATATATATATATATATATATATATATATGCATGTGTATGTGTGTATAGAGAGACGGACATGGAGACAGAGTTAAACAAGGAACACATCAAGTATGTGTGTTCATCAAGGTTTCGTATTTATTGCGAGATTTTCTCTCGATGAAATAAATACGAAACTTTGATGAACACATAACTTGATGCGTTCCTTTTTCATCTCTCTATTTCGTTAGAATACTATTTCTATTATTCTTAATATATATATATATATATATATATATATATATATATATATATATACACACATATATGTGTGTGTATATATATATATATATATATATATATATATTCACAATAAAAATAAAATAGCTACGGACACTAGTGTTTCATACTTTCAGGAATCTTCAGTGCAGTACAACACAAGCCATCTCTGGCTTGATTAGCAAAGACCGTATCTATTCTGCTACCATTAACCGCGCTAAATGACGTTGAATTTAAACATTTTATCTTTAAATGTGTTTACTTCAGTCAGAGTGATCTAACTGTTATACGATGATCTATGCATAAGAGATAAATTGCCCGACTTTAATTCAACTGAAAGTGCTCAACGATAAGACACGAGTTTCTTAAAGGGGCTGACATTTATTTACTATAATAATTAAATACCTAAAGTCACTAGTATTTCATCCTTTCGGGAATCTTAAGGGCAGGGTGTCACGACTAACACCAGTCGATATATATATATATATATATATATATATATAAATATATATATATATATATATATATATATATATATATATATATATATATATACTCAACTTTTACCTACTTTATTAGATTTTACCATCCCTGGATCTTCCACTCTTCAATCGAACATCCATCCACGTGAATTTTTTTCATTTTCCCTCATTTATCGTGCTCTACGGTTTTTTATAAACTCTTAGCATGTACGCTATATGGCTAATTACTTGACGAATTCTATATATTTTTCTAAATTACTACCTAGATCTACCTATGTATTTAGCACTGTTGAAGTAAATACTTAGTTTACGCATGAAATTATACTTTAGTATACTAATTTATGTGATTAAATGAAGTATATATATATATGTGTGTGTGTGTGTGTGTGCGTGCGTATATATATAAAGCAGAATGTGTGTGTGTGTGTCTGGCCACGAATAGGCTCCTATATGGTTGACTATTTAAAAAAAACTGATTACATATAATGATAGAAGATGTATCAAGACGCAGGAATGGGTATGTTTGATCTGGCAGAACGGTGGTTCATTAAAATGTTGGGGTCTGCGTTCGCACCTGGTCCACAAAGTATGGAAAAAAATTAAAAATTAAAAAAAAAAACGTTTACAAATGTTTTTGATATAGATGTACATAAGAATAATTTGATAAGTATGTTTTAACTTTAATAGGGATGGTATAATAATTTGGGTCTGCGTTCGCGCCTGGCCTCCATAGAATGGAAATAGGCACACACATTAATAAAGACATTTCATATCTATCTGCGTAAGTATACTTTGATAATTATGTTTCAGTTTGAAGAAATATGGTATAATAAAATTGTGGGGTGTTCGTTCGCACTTGACCTCCATAGAATGGAAATATGTCACAAAGTTTAACAAGTTTTTTTTTAATATAGATCCACAGAATATTGTGATAAGTGTTTCAGTGTGAACAGATATGGTATAATAAATTATGGGGTTTATCTATTTTATTGTTACTTTCATCATATTTTGCTGTGGTTTTGATACCCCCAAATTCGAAATTATCTCTTTACATCCCTTCCTTTTCATAACCTATCATACTTTCATAAATCAGATTCCATTTTCTGTAGGCTGTTTTTGAACCCATCAACGACGGGTATTTTGCTAGCACAATAAAACGTGTTGCTATCACAACGAATTATTCTGTCGTATATAATAGAAAGATTTAGATTTTGATTACGTCCACATTTAAAAAAAAAATAAACATCGATATGACAGGGAAAATCGCAAACTTTAATTTTTATTATTTTTTAATGTTATAACAAAGGTAAATGTGTGTCACTGTTTATATAACCGTTAGATATTTATTTTAGAATATAGCAGATATCCATATAAAACTGTGTGAGCAGTAGCTACCTTGTTGACAAAAATATATTTTCTACTGCTACGGCAACTGAATTGTGGATATAGTGTTGAGACTTAACTGGTGAAAAGCTAAACGAATTAACCGTTAATAGCGGACATGAAAATTCAAAGTTAGTTGTAATGCTATTGGTAAGTTTTAATCCGAAAATATTAAAAGACTCATAATGAAAATGTATTTTGTTACACAATGGAAGGCGAATATGTCAGTATTTTCCGTTTAGACTGGGCAATGCTATATGATTTATAGTAGTAGGCCTTTGTAACTATAGACAGATTTATGTTCCGAGTTCACATAAGGAATATAATTTGTGTACTCGTTTGTCAAATGGTCTGGAACACGAACAACATAAACAACGTATATCAAACAAAAATGAGGAAAGAGTGAAAGATTCTCCTTTTTTATAGAGAAAAGAACAAACCATATTTCTGTCCGTCATAAAGTAACCGTAGCCATATGTGGAAGCTTATATTTTGCCGCAACCTAAAATGGACTAGTGTTGACCATTAGAATAGTTATTCATCTAAAAATTTAGGACGATGTATATATATATATATATATATATATATATATATATATATATATATACGTACCCCACCCGCACACACACACACACACACACACACACACACACATATATATATATATATGTGTGTGTGTGTGTGTGTGTGTGTGTGCGGGAGGGGTACGTATATATATATATATTTTCTTTCTTGAATACGTAGTATACATATTTTTTAGGTATGTATTATTTAAAATACCAAGTCCAAGTTTTTGCAAATAATATATAGATTTTATAAATAATTATTTCCGGTTCGAAAACTGGTAAGTGGCGCATTTTTCCCTGCTTCCTCTTTCCTACAGAAGAGACGTCGAGAAACTATCTCTGCTCTGTCGTTTTTTTTTTCTTTTCATGGCAAATGTTAGTCTGAACTCCAATCTATGGTTCTCCGTTGTCAAACTTTCACAAAAATACTCGACATCTACAACAACTACCAACATTTTCACCCACCCTCTATCTCTGCCAACATTTAAATGCAGTTTCCACGAATAAAACTTCTTTCCGAGAACTACCCGCCTGCGGAACACAGTACTATTTGTCTGCTTCCTGACCGACTACTGTATAATAGCCTTCAATTCTAATGCAATTAATCAAATTTTACCTAACTTACACCATTTATGATTACAAAACTGCTACATATATTTATTTATTGTTTATAAACCCTTATCCCGGTGTGATATTCGGGCTTTGATAAGTGGTTACTCCTCTGTAAAAAAAAATTGTTATGCAAATATCTAGACGTGTTAAAACACGTATCGATAGTTGATAAACATTAAGAATATGGAAATATATGTGTTCCTCATATTTCTCAAATAATATTTTTTTTTTAGTAATAGATGTGACGAATATTATATTTTTTTAGTTCTAGTGTTATTGGGTTTGTCCTGATTCAAAGACAACTATATAAATAATACTTTGGAAATCAAAAAAAGTTGTACATTTGTGGGCGTTAAAGACTTAGAACTAAACAATTAAGAATGTTTTGTTTTTGCGTATTTCTGAATTGTCATATATATATATATATATATATATATATATATATATATATATATATATATAATCAATCATCTCTCTAGTCTGCACGAAGTGATAATGTACTGCCCGTCTATCTCAATAAATAAAATAGGAACAAATATTTAATAGTCACATATATTAACATTACGCTACAGTTACAATCAAACGCATAATAACGCATTCAGATTTATCCAGGCGTGTTTTATGAAAATGGGATTTACTGTGAAACTGTCGAAAATTATTGAAGCACATCTTTTTAATTGCACACACACACGCACACACGCGCATATAATACATACATACATATATATATATATATATATATATACTTCAGAATAAAATTATCTATAATATTATATATATATATAATATAATACATATATAAATATATATATAATAAGGAGTTATAATATTTCAAATGTATTCTTTGTCTTACAAGAATAATAAAAATCTTTGGATTTAAAATTTCAAATTAAAACATTTCACGTCATATATTTTTAAATTCATTGAATGGCTAAAATATATATATATATATATATATATATATATATATATATATCAGTGATTTTGTCATCAAATATTACCGGATATAAGATGGATTTGCGCATCAAAACTGTTCCAAAAATTAATTTTCGCATCAAAAATGTTCCAAAAATGTTCCATTTGCAATGTTTCATTTAAGAACCAACCAATACGTAAATAATTAAGTTGTGGATTAAGAGCTCATTTTGTCAAAAACTTACAGGGAAACTCAACGTTACCCGGGAGTAAATGTAGAGCTTCCAATGTCTCTCACTTCTAATGCTTACATTTCCATTGATATAAGTGAAATCACTTATTTTCGATAAAATCGATTGATTCATTTCTCTAGATGGGAGCCCTCCGCCTAGCATGGGGAAGGACCTACGCATGCATTCTCACATTGATTTATTCAACAATTTCTTGCAGTCTACATTGCACTGTAGGACATCTGCTGATGATTTTATGATATGGATATAAAGATTAAAAGAGCAAAGCCTCTCGTATAATGTTTAATTGTGCTGTAAACATGCGCCACTATCTTAGTAACTTATCGTCATATTGCTTTTATACACTGAGCCCTGTGGTAAAACATTTCAAATGCTCATGTGATGTTAAGCTGTATAACATTACTATATTTTGGTCAAAATCGTAGTGTTTCTACTTTATCGGATTTTTTCGATAAACTTGACCCAGCGTTTTCGGATCTATAGATGGCGAACTTATAACACACACACACGGACAGACACAGAGTGTCTTTTATGTATGGCTAGAGATTATGTCACTATTTACATTTGTTTTTCTTCAGACTAATGACATCGATATTGATATATGTGTGCATATTATATATTTCACTCTCTCTCTCTCTCTCTCTCTCTATATATATATATATATATATATTTATATATATATTTATATATATATTTAAGCATGCGAGTGTGTGTGTGAATACTAGACATATTTTGATCCGTTGAGGTATATGATCTACCACAATATAGTATACAGAAAATCATTAGAAAGTAAATAAACTGTGTAACATATCAATTATGTATTTTTCCTGCAGATTTGAAATCATACGTTTAATCATAAAAAATATATTATAATTATTATCTATATATTACAAGCATGGGTGCCCGACGTTACCCGGGTGTTTGGAGGGTGTGTGCTGAGCAAAAAAAAAAAAAGAGAAAAAATGGTGGTAGGCAGGTAGTTAGTAGGCAGGAGGGAAAGAACGTGACCCCCCACCCATAAAAAAACGTGACGTCTTTGCTCTTGCATCCATCGCCAAACCAGAAGTGACTTAGGTTTAAATTAAGGCTAGTCAATCGAAAAGAGGAGATGACTTTCATCAATATCATCGTAAAAAGCGACCCCTCCCTTTAGAAAAGTGTCCTTTTGAAGGTGAGGAAATCAATGTTTTTAGCTATTTTTTTTTCGATATTTGTCGTCCGAAAGGTTCTGCTTCAAAACGATGCCTATTTCGTGGAAATCCGTCGCCTCTGTCGAAAATATCAGGCAGACATACCTACATACATACACACATACATTTAAACATACAGGTGAGATGTATATTATATAAAATTACGCTTGTCGCTTTGACTGCAATCATCGTAACCGTAAACATACTTTAAAATAAAAATGGAATACTCGAAATCACACCAATTGTTATTATACTGAGTTCTCTTATGAAAATTGAATATTGCCAGTCAGTATCTAGTGGGTACAGATCAGAATACTCATAAGTTATTTATCGCCAGCCAATGTCTGATGAGTACAAATGACAATACTCGTCAGTTATTTATCGCCAGACATTTTCTCGTCGGCCCAGAACCAGTGACTGGCCAATGCAGATCACAATAATAATAAGTTATTTATCGGCAGCCAGTGTCTGGTGGGTGCAGATAACGTTACCTATAAGTTATTAATCGACAGCTAATTATTATTATTATAGGTAGTAGTAATCATTTATATGACTATATAAGAGTAGTATTATTTCATAAGACAAAATGTTATCTTCTTTAAGAAAGTGTATATGCTGTGTACAGACACACATATGTAAATTAGATATACGGCGCCATCGAGAAACCGAGTCTTGTTTTAATCTTAGAGTTACAGAAATATCAATTTATTATTTTATTTATTTATTTATTTATTTTATTATTACATTTTCACCCCAAACAAGGCAAATGGCCACTTTGGTGTAGGGGGCTACTATCATGGGAAACAACTACTGGGGTACTATGTTGGGATTTGGGCAGCAAGATGTCGGTTCACGTTATACTTGAACTTCTGCACGTCAGTACTGTTGGGGAAGCAGGGACCTGGAATGGAATTCCAGAGTCTAGCGGTTCTGGGGAAGAAACTATTGGAATAAAAAGACCTTTTACATCTAGGGATCTCTACAGTGTGGGGGTGGGATTTAGCAGCCTGTCGGGTTTGTCGAGGGTGCTCACGTGGTGGGGGCACAAGTGATTGCAGTTCGTCAGAGCATTCGCCACTAAAATACTTGTAGAAAAGGCAGAGGGATGCAACATTTCGTCTATGGGACAGAGGCTGAAGCTTAGATGACAGTTCAGGGCCTATCAGGTTTGCGACTCTCTTTTGAACCTTGTCAAGAAGCGAGAGACTAGTAGCAGATGCACCAGCCCAGATGTGACAGCAATACTCCATACATGGGCGAATGGTGGCCTTATAGAGGTACAGGACACTTTCGGGTGTTAGTAGTTGTCTAGCACGGTAGAGAGAGAGAGTCCACTTTTCTTGCAGCGGCCCTGGCAATGCCTTCAATGTAATTGTTCCAACTCATGTTTCCTGTGAACGTTAGGCCAAGGAGTTTGAAAGATGTACTCTCAGATAAAGAGTCGTTGACCATTACTATAGGTGGTAGAGAGGATTTCTTGTAATTATTGAATGAAACTAGTTTAGTCTTGGCAGCATTGAACGCGACCATACATTTTTGTCCCCATTCCACCACAGATTGGAGGTCTTCCTCTAGTATTTCTGCCATTTCCTTAGAAATGTGTTCATTCGTCTTCCTGTCGTGCCTGCCATAGAGTTTAGTATCATCAGCATATATACCCATCTCAGAGGCAATTTTGTCGGGGAGATCATTTATGAATATTAGGAGCAATAGAGGTCCAAGTATAGACCCCTGGGGCACCCCCGCATTTATATTGTTTAGATGTACGACCGTCGAGGACAACTTGGATTTTTCTCTTATCTAAGAACGATTTAATTATGTTAAGTATTCTACCAGTGATACCGTATGATCTAATTTTCCTGAGGAGACCCTCATGCCATACCCTGTCTAAAACCCTTAGATATATCTAGAGCTACCGCTCTGCCCTCCCCCGCTTTGTCCAGTGAATGGTATATACGTTCAGAGATTACAGTTAGGATGTCTGCTGTGGAACTGACTTGTCTAAATCCATATTGTTTGTCAGTCAGAAGTTTAGCATCTGCAAGGTGATGGACTAGAGCACGGTTTATTAAGGTCTCAAATATTTTGGCAAAAAGTGGGAGGAGACTAATGGGGCGATAATTTGATGGGTCAGTCCTTTCGCCAGAATTATTGAATACTGGTACAACAGAAGCAGTTTTCCAACAGCCCGGAAAGCAAGCTTCATTAAGGCATGTGTTGTAGAGTTTGGAGAGAACTGGAGCTTATTCGGCTGAGCACTTTTTTAATAGCACAGCTGGGATGAGATCAGGTCCACATGCTTTTGAAGTGTCAAGGTTTTTTATGATAGCATGTACCTGAGCAGGGGTGATTTTCAGATCGTCTAGAGTGGCGTCTGTCCGCATAGGAAAGTTAGGTAGGGGGTGGTTGGAAGGGTCTAGTGTGGAGTTTGAGGCAAACCGACTGGCAAGCGTGTAAGCCTTGTCGGTTGCTGAGGAGACAACCTCGTGATTGTTGGTTAGTGGGGGAATTGTTGATTGCCCATTATTTACTACACTGTTGTAGATTTTCCAGAAGTCTCGAGTTCCTAGTTTGTGTGCTTCGATGCGCTTTTAGTGATTTCCGTAAAGTCTCACTTAGCTTTCGCTATTTCTTTCTTAACGTTATTTCTAGCTTCTATATACTTCAGTCTGTTTGAACTGGACTTATGTCGGTTAAGCCTACGGTATGCATGCTGCTTTTGAGCAATGGCAGTTGCACAAGTCGACGTAAACCATTGGGGAGAGTGGGGTTTACTATAAAATTTCCGCATGGGATCATGCGCTTCTATTGCAGTTTTTAACCAGTCAGTGGTCTCGTTTGCACACTGTTCAGCAGGAAGAGAAAAAATATTTCTCCATGGGGCATCTCTTATTAGTTCCCGGATGGCTTCCTAGTCAGCCTTTTTATAATATCTCGTTGTTTTGAGCACTGGCTCTTCAGTTTTGGGTGTAGAGTTTAGGGCGATTTCAACCATTATCACTGCATGATCAGCGTTCCGAGTGCACCGTGGGCCTTCGTTTGCAGTCATCGGGAACTGTGGTCAAAAACAGATCTAGAAGTGATGCGTGTTGTTCTTCCTGGTCAGGGGAAAGGGTTGGAAACGTAACAATTTGTGATAGGGAGTGAGACATAGTGAAGCTATGAATTGTGCTGCCCGCTGCATCTGTGTAAGTAGAGAATCCAAGCCAGTTTTTGTGGTGGACATTAAAGTCACCAAATACATGTATTTGTCTGCTAGTGTCGTTGGACAGTACCGTGTCTATGCTGTCAGAGACTTTGTTTATTATGGTGCAGTCCTGAGTCGAGGGAGAGCGGTAGAGAATATAAAAGTAGCTAATATTAGGAAGTGATTTAATCAAAATAGACTGATATGGAGAAACACAGTGAGATACATAATATGTGTTTGATCCGATTTGGTTTTATGCATAGACAAACGAGATTCAGTCATTGTCGATTAATATAGGAAACAATGTTATCATAATTGCGAAAAACTAGGCCTTACGACATGAGTATCATCTAAGTAAAGCAATCTCGGGAAATAAGTAGCGCGCTCCCTTTTCAGCTTTGTACGAGAACAAAGGGGGGGGGGGGCTTTGACACACTTTTTATGTTTGAATTGTTTTAAAGAATGCAACCGTCAGAAACAGAAGTGATTATCGGCAACCTATGACGAATGCGGACGTCGGGCTCGGGGATTCAGTTAGAGTTATTGTGCAACATTATGTTAACGACATTCATGTAGTTACGTCTGTTAGTACCGATTCTAAAATAGAGTCGTAGAACCGAAAGCTAACACCTGATTAAGAAATAAAATTATAGAAAACTATTTTACAAATATCAAATTGTATCAGTTTGGAGCATGTTTTTTTTTCTGGTGATCTCTGACTATATACTTCCAATAAAAGCTTTTGACATAAAGACACCTGCAGTTTGAAACTAATGAAAAATAGACAACATAACGTTTTGCTTTTAATTTTGTTTCATTTAGCTTTCATGAATACAACACAAACAAATGTGAAACTTCCTAGCGCATAGACATTTCCTGATTTTAGTTTCATTTGCATTTTTATACGTTGTGTAAATGTCTGCAAAATGTCACTTAGGTTTTTACAGCCATTTTATATTGTTTTCTTTAAATGTGTGTATTTGTACACGTAAGTTTTACTTTGATTCGTTTTGTTTATTCTCTATTGAGATGAGATGTTCGCAAGATACGATTAGCTGTCAAATTGTTTCTGAAAAAGAGCAGAACTTCGTTTTGATGCAACCCACTCTGTGATGTTTTAAAGACTTGCATAATACGAAACATTAATTATAAAAAGATAACTTTACTAAGAACAGAACATGTCGACTCCAAAATAAATCGAATTATCAAAGCCTTTGCACATTTATATGTTTATATTAATAGAGGAACAAATCAATTAAAGAAAATAGATATATTGTTTTCAGAAATAAACATATATATTGTAGTAGATCAAAATGTCGCTCGTAGGATCCCAGACTGAGCCCCGCCTCTATTGTTGTAATCAGAAAATAATGCCATTTCTGATTTTTTGTTTAAAGATCAAAGTTGATTATATTAATTGTTTTCATCGAGATATTGTTCTCATTTTGAGTCTTATTTGTGCAATAATTCGGTTGGTGTAGCCTTCGATCATTCGTCACGCATGCTGGTCGCCATCTTGGAAAATTAAGTAAAAGCCAGCATGCTTTAAGCTATCTGGAGGCTACACCGACCAAAACCTTTAACAAATAACATTGAATATGAGAACAATAGTCCGATCATAAAAAAGTAAAACAAATAGAGTAATGAGTATCCAAAACTAGTTTAATTAAAGAATAAAACAACATCGTAATTTATAAATTAGTTTACTTTTGCTTGCCATAGCTGTGTATGACTCTGACAATGTGTAAAATGCTAATAATGCCTATAATAACTATTATATATATTGGATTATTATATTATAATTTTATAATTATTTTTATTGGGTTTTACTAAAATAACAAACAGTGCATAATAGCCTATAAACGCATATCTTATTTGCTTCTTTGATACGTGTGCACTACTGCAAAGGAACCGCATATTTTTATTATCGTCTCCTTTGCTGTCTGTTATTTCCTGACACACTATATCGTCGATGAATACTCTTATTGCTTCTACTCTGTATGCTGTTGCCATAGTGAATGCTGCTTCTGATTCTATTTGTTTTATCCAAGTTATTAAGTGGTAGGGTATAATATGATGTCCGGATTGTCCGAAGCCTTTCAGTAGTATATGGTTCCAATTTGTTTGATTATTTCGTTGTGTTATTTTTTTGGATGCTTCAAAGTGTATACTTTGGTCATTCATGTTGTCTGATTTGAGTACGTTTCGAAACCGGTTTCTGAAGGTATATCTACGCGAGAAATCAAGAACGATCGGAGAGTCCAGGTGGCTGAAAGAGATAAAAACTATAAGCGTAGAAGTCACATGTATAAAACGAAAGCCAATAAATAAAGCAATACAAATCAAGGGATTGTGTAGGAAATGGGCGTAAACGTGAGATAGGTCTCTTGATGAGTAAATCCAATATTATGAAAAAAAGGAACAATGAAAATTTATATTTCTCACTATAATAAATTACAACATATATTTTCTATGATTAAAATGCAATATAAAAGGCACCGAGGAAAAAAAAAGTTTAGCATCTTATGTTTAGTATAATGTTAAATCGAAAGATAAAAAAAACAAAAAAAACTGAAGCCTCTTTTTGTGAAAATCCAAATTATAATTGAGAAATTTTTTCTACAAAATCTGATTAAATTGTACGGGGACATGTGAGATGATTTAATAATATATCCATACAGGGAGTCCGAATAAAATGTATACCCTCTTTAAATGACCATATACCCAACCTTTATTATAAGAAATAAAAGTTTCATACATAAAAATACCGTGAACAAATATAGAAACCAACTAATTATCGAAAGTGTTTAAATTATTGATTATTGTGGTGTATGGAAAGTATACATCGCTCACTGACTGAATCGAAAACGTTTCTAATTAATTCATTTGATATTTTGACACATCCTCTTTAATGGTTACTTTTAACTCATTTACCGTGGCTCATTTTGTGGTGTAAATTCCGTGTTTAACATGCCCCCGCCCCGCTTCGCCCTTCCCCAGAAAGTGAAAAATCCATGTGTGGTCAAATCCAATGAGCGTGGACAATACTCGATACTTCATTTTCTTCCTAACTATCTGTTTCGTAGGTGACCATCAAGATATGCTCTTACGTCATGATGATAGTGGGGAAGTGCTTCATCCTGCTGGAAGTGCCATTGTCAAGGCAAGTTCAGTGAAATACAACAGACATTTCTATATTGATTTACAGTTGATTTTCTCTATCTGCTGAGTATTTTTCGCGTTTCAGTTGGTGAGTGGCGAGGATTAATTATGAAAAGCGCTAGAGATAAATGGGCGAGAAAAACACTAGGCAACTACAGGGTGGTCAAAAAGTCAGGTAACATTTTAAAGAAAAACGATATTAGCAATACACGTATATTTAAGTACCATACATTGAAATATAAAATGAAACAAACATGAAATATGTTTATTTTGTTAACTTAAATCTTTCTTCAAAATGTTTAGAATTGTTCCCCTTTTTATTCCTGATTGGCGTGCCATATTTCGTGATGATGTTTTGGGGGTTTCATCCACAATTGCCTGGACAGTAGCAATATTCTCATCAGACAGACCGGTTCTTGGTCTTCCTGACCGAGGTAAGTCAACAACAGCACCGGTTTCATCAAATTTCCTATTTAATTTAATTACATGCTTTCGTGTTACAGTAAAGCCAGGAAACAATGTAGAGAACTGGCGAGCAGTTTCAGCAGCATTTTTATTGTACTGAGTGTACAATCTTACAATAGCAACCTTTTGCGGCGTTGTTAACTTTTGGGTGGCCATTATACCTGAAAGAAAGAAGAATATAAATGACACAACACATAGATTTAAAATTAAAGTTTATATATTACACTCAAATATTTTAACAAATAATATTAAACGAATAGAGATCATAATGGATCATATTGTTTTTTCTATCTTTAACATGTTACCTGACTTTTTGACCACCCTGTATATGCCCGAATTTCTAACTGAAACGAGAAACAACTCCTCGCCATATCAAGAAAATCAAGACAAGTAAAGAAGGATAAACGTCTTGCTGTATTTACTCAAACGTGATTTTTATATGAATAGAGTACAACATATATATATATATATATATATATATATATATATATATATATATATATATATATATATATATATATATATATATATATATATGGTGATTGTCACTTCTTGGCAGAAGACCATTTTTCACTTGCTTTATTCCTGATTATTCATTCATTTTCACGTACTTTTTAAATGTACTGATTATTCATTCATTTTCATGTACTTTTGAAATATTTTGAAATATATATATATATATATACATATATGTGTGTCGTTCTCTCTCTCTCTCTCCCTCTCTCTCTCTCTCTCTGAGGGGAACGATAAATTTGTCGCCCTAAGAGAAACAATACTGCAGCTTTATTTTAAAACTTATATTGAAAAAAATCAATAGAGGTAACTTGATTTTGTATCAGAGCTGACACCTATTCAATGTAGTCACACCTAGTCTCAATCACTGCCTCGATACGAGTCGGGAATTGGGAACATGTTTTTCTCCGCACGCGCCAGCGGGAGATTAACAAAAATTCTAAGGATGGAAGCGACCAGGCTATTTGCTGTGTTGGGGGAGGTGATAATGGTGATGTTCTCGGCGTATGATGCTGTTCGGGGACGAGGGGAGCCAGTGAGAGAAGGTTACAAAGTCGTAACACTCCTTCAGAAGCAAAGCCTGTGATATCTCTTTACTTTTGGGCCGGCGCCGAGTTCATCTGTCACACCCAGGGTCAGAGAGCGGAACCTGATTGCACCAGAAGGGTCACCACACTATTCAGCACATCCAGGTACCCTTTTGCTTTTGACTTTCTAGCCGACTTCGAATATGTGAAGTGGGATGATTCGCCCTCACTTAAAACAACACCTAATATTACCCTGGTTGGAAACTTATTTAAGTTGTACCCTCAAGCGTGCAACCGTCTAGAGTTGCATTTTACGTGTACTGGGAATGGTCCTCTGGTTATAACTTGGATTTCTAGAGATCATAAGTTATGCAGCGGCGCATCTCGAATTTCGCTCATTGAACATTGTGTAACTTTCAGACATGAAAGAAGGCCCCTATCGCCCTTTTGATTTAGGTGGTAAGTTATGAAAATGTATAAGTTAATCAAGCTACACAGAATATTCTGCGTTTCATTCTCGTGAGAATAAGCTTGACGAATACACACGAGAATGAAACTCGGAATATTCTGTGTAGCTTAATTGCCATATATATTTTCGTAACTTACTATATATATATATATATATATATATATATATATATATATATATATATATATAGTAGTTTGTACTTGTTACAGGGTCCTGGATATGCCCTTGAACTATATCCAGTGGTGAGGCCCCAGCTTGCGGGCTTTGGGGAGTGTGGAGCCACCCTTTAATTGTCATTGCTCCCAGGTCCGCTATGACCCGGAGTGGTAATACCTGTTAGGGTCCCAACTATGGGTTAAATAGAAACAGACTTGAAAACAACAAATATATTCTATTAAAAAATTTTCTTCAAAATCTTTGGATTAGTCATTAAATGACCTGAAAAGGATTGATATGCCGTAAAACAAAAACAACCAACCAACCAATTTATTACAGTATGCATTATCTATTATTGTTTATTAATGGTTTATCACTCATTAATAAAAGTCAGACATATTTCGGCATTACCATAAATGCCAGTATTAGCAGAATAACTATTCGTTATCCAGCGAACAAATTTTGACCGCCGTGTTCGATTTCCGTATCGTAACAAATGAAACAATTGCACTGGCTAATGAAGATAGCCAAGCAACCAGTAAAATCCACAGTATGAAATTGCCTGCTAGCAAATGAAATATTGCAGCGCATACAATACCTAAGTAAAAAAAAAATTATATTTTCAATTCATTCATTTAACTGTAACGTGTAGCTACGCTAATATGTGCCAATGCTGGTGCTTCGATCTGAAATTCGAAAACTAACTTGTAGTGTATTGTGTCAGATTTCTGAACAGATTATACTCCGCATTATATATTAAGAGGAGAACGTGTGTGTTGTTTTGTGTTTCACGCTTACATCCTGGGCCTTTTCTTCTAATATTTTTCTATTTTTTTTTGTCATAAATAATTTTACCAAGTATTATTCATAAGTTTTGGTTTCGGTTTCAACTATAGCTGATTGCACTTAAATCATCTATTTTTTATATATATTGCTTCAGTTTCGATTATGACTGAAGGAACTCAAGTCATATATATATATATATATATATATATTTTTTCCATAAGTTTTTATTTCGGTTTCGATTCAAGCACCCAAATGCATATGGATATATCTTTTTTGTTATTTTTGTTATTTTTGAAATCACAAATCTATAGTATAAAAACATCGATAGAACATTAACTCGGTAATATATACGAAATCTGCAAAAATTAAAATATGTTTAAGCGTAGTTTACGACCGGGCTTTGCTGGACCTTCGTGCTAGATTAGATAAATGTTTGAAGTTTTAACAAAAAGCTACAATAATATCAGGGGGTCTCCATTTACACTGAACATGTACAGAATGCCAACATCAATATATTACATATGAATGAGCCTCCTGGGGAATTTCCACAGGTGTCGCTAGTACAAATTAATATTGGTATTTTAACAATCTATATATTAATACCGTAGTACCTTTATCGTACGTACGTATGCACGTATGTACTATGTGCGTGTGCCACGGTTTCCAGATTTTAAATTATTTGATCGGAACGTCCGATTCAGTCAAAAAAGAAGGTAGAAGTTTAAAATATACTCCGAACATTAAATTAGTATACAGATACGCTAATTTAATGTTCGGAGTATGTTACTCCTGGGGCTAGGATAACAGAATATTCTTGTCGTTTTTTGACTCTCGAGTATATATCTGTTGATATCTTATATGGTTTTATATAGAGCGATGTGGTTCTTACTTGATTAACTGTGTTTAACTGTGTAATTTGTATACTCAATAGTCCCAAGGCTTATGGGAATATTCAGTTATCGTAGCCCTGGTTATCACCTTTCTATCTTACATTTTAATAAATACGATATCCCGATCACCGTAAACGCAATGTAAAATAAATGTTTAATGATGTCGCTTTTGGGCAGTACGTTGAACTAAAATATACGTTCTTGATCTTCTGGCAAGGATTAAAGGGTAGTAGCTGTTCTGTCTAAAGAAGGTGTAATGATATCGTGGGATTTCCTTCCGTGGCGGGTGTTGATACAATGACAATCTGTCATAGACTCATATAAAGATATCAGAAATAAACCGTAATAACCGGATATATTCTGACCCCACATTAACCAGATTACTCAGATAAATACTTGTACAGTTTTAACAAAAGAGCTACAATAACATTGCAGGAGCCCCCATTCACGCTGAACGTCCACAGAATGCCTAGTAGCAATATATTACACATGAAAGATTCCGCTGTGGAATTTCACACAGGTCCTGCTTATTTATATTAATATTTTAAGTTGAATATTTGTCATAAATATCTTGAATTGATCATCCGATGTAACACCTAGTGTACCAATATTACTCCTGTGTCTTTACAAACTCCTTATACATGAGTGAATATTAAGCAAATTTGGCAAATTATTCCCCTTTTTCTTTTCCACCGAAAGTGTTCATACGTATTGACCAGAAGATACCGACGTGTTCCGACTACCTTTCCTGCGGTTTCAAGAAAAATCGATTGATAAGTAGATAATATTTATTGACCTAAGATAAAATCAATAGCCACAAACCAAGAGCTGCAGACACGCTTACGACACTTTAGCAAACAGTAAATAAGAGACGGCGAAGAAAAACAAATGGAGGAACACTAATGAGATATGTTCACGTCTTGTGTCATATTTTTGTTTGAGTGCGTTGTCCGACTGGAATGGTTTTCTGCCTTGGGCTTTCTTCGGTGCCATGTTCGACAAGAGGGTTCGGTCGATTAGTTGAGTTGTAGCTTGTCAACACGTCTCGAAATACGCATTTCGAAAGCACCTTCCGATAAACATAGAGAAAGGAAATTGTTCACGGGTCGCCGCAAACAGAAGTTTAAATATGATTTACATTGATTTGGTGCACAGTTTAATAAAGAGGAGCGTAGGTCATGCTGATGCTTCATATTTATCCGACAATTACGCCTATCGATTCTATTCTCTCCATACATATATCTCACAATCTCAAACAGTGTATTATCTTAGCTCTATGCGTGTTAATAAGCGATGTCTACTCTTTTCTACTAGCATGATCCGTATACGGACGATATCCGGTTGAAATATGGTAGAAACAAGAATAGATGGTTATGTTAACAGTTGTTAAACAATGCGAACAAATACAAATAAGTACCTTTAATAATCATGTTTGATAGTTGTTTGGTGATCGTTTGAGTAATATCTCTTTTCAGTGCGTACATAAAGATAAATGATATAAGTGAATTGTTTTACTTTTTCTTCTATATAAAGGAGTGGGTTTAAGAGGTGGAGCATTAACTGACGCTTGATTGTTTGTTGTTGAGCAGCGTGGGTAAACGTTTAAAATACATTTAAATATCTTGTATAGGTCTGGGGCAGTGAATCAAATTGCTCAGTGTTAAATGTAAAAGATCGTTTAGTAATTAACTATAGTAGCAATAATGTGTATATGCTTAAAGTACGAATGGAACGGTAATCGCTGACGATCTGATTGATGTTATGAAGCTAATGTATAAATATTCCTGGTCCCGGCTGGAAGCGAAACAGTGGATATGTTTTTAAAGGGGTAAAATTATTTCGTATATTCTCACACAAATTACTGTTTGGTAAGTTATTTCATTCGGACATAGTTTATGATATTAAGTAAATCAAGAAAATCGAAGGATAATAACTGGAAAACTAGCATTATGTAGTGGCTGGTAGTTTCACCATATTGACTTTGTGTGTGGTGCCTGTGTTTGCATTCCAATAAAGTTTATTTATGAAGGTTAAATTGACTTTGTTGTATAAATATAGAGATAAACATATTTTTATCTGCTTTTCTTATTCAAAATATCACATAAACTCGAATATCATATATATATATATATATATATATATTTATTTATTTATATATATGGTGGTTCTCTCATCGAAGACAATGAATGAGGACTCAGTATACACTCTTGTCGAACTTGCATATGCTCGTCTGTCAAAGATGCCTTCTCGAGTGAACAGGTAACATGCTTTGCTGCGTGCTTTAAAACCACAGTGGCATACATATTCATTTTTTTGTTTAGTTTTTTTATTTTGCTGGTGTTTTGCCTTCATATTTGCACGAAGGGCGTCCCTATGACGAAGGCGGTTATGCTCAAATTCTCTGGTCCCTAGCAAACACATCTTCCTCCATTCTCTGCGATCCCCTGCTGCACTCTCCCAGAAACTCAGACACATTCCACAACGCTTCAGGCTGTCTTTAATTTATCTTTGAACGAAGCAGGGGACGCCCTATTGGGCGGCAAGAATTTGTCAGTTGCCCATAAGAAAAGCTGCTTAGGAACTCTTGAGTCATCCATTCTTAGAAGATGACCCGACCACCGCATTTACATCCTGATCAAAAATGATTCAATACCAGTAATTTCACATCTCTTCAGTAATTAACTATTTGCAACACGATCCTGCCAACGTTGCCAATAGAACGCGCGTGCACACACACACACACACACACGCACACGCACACGCACACGCACACACATATATATATATAAATTATCTTTATTTGCATTTACATGAGTAGTAATATGTTACTCATTCATGAGCATGTTTCGTCCAGCTAGTAACCAGTTACTAGATACCTCTTATTCGCTTTTCTATAATCTGTATCGACTGAAGAGTTCTCTAGTTACTGGAAACTAGCTGACCGAAACACGCTCATTAATGTGTAACAACATTTTGCTTATATGCAAACAAATAAAGACCATACTCGGCTCTAATTCGGTATTGATCACTTTTGTATTAATCTCGTTAAACTTCATTGGTTACTTAACATCAGGAAAACAATGAATTCAGATTATATATATATATATATATATTGTCCGTAAGGGCACATGCTGTAACGGATCATATATTAGGCAAAATTTAATCGTATTTGAAAGTCTTCTGAAGTTTTACGGTTCAAACTATTGTACGGCTGGTACCCAAAATATAATAATGAAGTATTAAGATCATTTGGCTTTTACACGATCCTGGCTGATAGAGTAAGAACGAATTAAATAAATGTGTTCTGCTTGAAATTCTGTGCCCATTACTAGTTTCTATAGAATGTTTTCTGAGTTCGGCAGAAGGACAGAAGTTACATCGACGGAAACGATGTAAAATCACACTTCCAATAAAATCAGTGATCTGAACAATCCAAATAATATGAAGTGAGTATTTAATTATAAAATGTTTTATTGGTGTAATTCCCAAAAAAAAAAAAAAAAAAAGGACAGTGAAAATATTTTTCTGTAATACTTCCCATAAATACTCGGAGTTGGAAGTTCAGGGGTTCGTCTATATTGTTTTAGTTTTTTATTTTTTCTATTTGGTTTTCAATTTTTTTCATTAACATTTATCAAAGAGTAGCACGTAAGCACATGCCTAATCAGTGATTAAGTCCATAGAGAAGTGATTTGTTTGAATGTGCTACCAATGTAAGAAGAAAAAAATACAGAAACTTTGTGTCAGCTTTATGTAAGGAGTAAACAGGAGAATAAAGTGTATTAATGAACTTGCATGAATTTTATTTTAGCTCATATTATTAAGGTCTTATTACAATCAGTATTCAACTTAAATACTAACGAACAAGCTGATCAGTACGAATGTTTAGGCCTTTTTATGCAAATAATCCCAGATAACATAACGTTTTCTTTGAATGCCTACTAGACGCTGGCCTCAAGTGACTAAGGTCTATCTGTACAGGAGTTTGTCAGAACAACCTGGCATGGGATACTTTTTCCTAGAAGTAAACCCTGACTGATTAAAAATCACATAGTCTTCGCTGCCCAAATGAGATCTCCTCACTATGGCTAACGCACATTAGCTTTGACAAGGAGTGCTACACCTTCTCCAAGCGATGTTACCTCAAGTAATAACACATAGCTGGATACTCCACTAGACTAGATAATTTTTGTGCTGGACTCAAGCTAGACCAAAAAGAGCAAAAACAAAAGTTATACTATAACATATAAAAATGGTTAATTGGGGAGAGGAACTTATGTTCTCAATTTCTTTATTTGTTAGAGAGATAAAGAACTTTAATAAAACATTCGAATATCTATGTATCTCATGTAGTGTTCAAGTGTTAACCCCAGGCTGTGGGTCACCTTCATCTCTAAGAAATTCGACTTGAAGTAAAATAAAACAAAAACGTGAAAATATATTGCTTGTTTGTTTGTTGTCACTCGATTTACGAATATGAAGATATTAATATGTACAGTGTAAACCTCCGTACTGCCAACGAGTTACCATTTTGTCCCTATTAATCTGGTATCTATATAGGTAGACGGTCATGCTTGTTTGGGATGGATATAATTTAAATAAGGGAATAATATACAAAACGGAATACACTTGATAATGCGGAGGCCACTAACTAACGCAGATTCTACACTTTAAAGTAACATGTGATTATATACGCGAGTAAAAGTCTTTATATGTAAATAATTCAACAGTATTCATGCTTAATGATTTAAAGATTAAGAATGAATATGTGAAATAAAAACAGTTTGTTTTAACCTAATGTCTACCATAAACTTTTCTGTTTTAGAGTCATGTATTTTTTAAAGTTGCTACCTCATCATATTTAATTATTATCCCTTGCTTTTTTGAAATATATATATATATATATTTATATATATATATACATATATACATATATATATGCATATATATACATATATACATATATATATGTATATATATGTATATATGTATATATATATGTATATGTATATATGTATATTTATATATATATGTATATATATATGCATATATATGTATATATATGTATATGTATATCTATGTATATATG
This sequence comes from Euprymna scolopes, assembly GCF_053919585.1. Lineage (NCBI taxonomy): Eukaryota > Metazoa > Mollusca > Cephalopoda > Sepiida > Sepiolidae > Euprymna > Euprymna scolopes. The sequence continues at coordinate 150,600,723 of NC_136482.1, read as the reverse complement.
TATATATATGTATATATATGTATATATATACATATATATATATATATATATATATATATATATATATATATATATATATATATATATATATATAACAGATTTTGGTCGCCCGACAAAAATCTACACCTTGGAATTTTTTCGAAAGTTTGTATACACATTAAATATCATATGGGTAAAAAGAAAGAAACTGAATGAATTTTCCGGGATAAAACACCTGTTACCTCCCCTGGGGATTTCATTCGGGTTAAAATGGCTACAATTTACAATTTTGTGCTTATTAAAAAAAATCATGTCTTGGATTTTTATAAAACTTTCTGAAAACTTGTAACTAACTGATTTCTATATAATTTTGTTTGTCTATACTTCGCGATAACTCTTGGGTGTGCCCCGGGGGCTTTTTTAGGACAAATAAAAAATTCAATTTTGGGGACTATTTTGCCATATTTGTCCAAAATATTCTGAGTATGTCTATTTAGCAGTTTTTCTGGTGCTGAAATTTAAATATGTTAAGACCTTGTGGACTTTTGGCGGGTCGAATGATGGACTTAGTCATTTCTTTTTTTTTTTTTTTTCATGGGGCAGGACTCAAATTTACACATGTTAAGGCCTAAAACTCCACCTTTTGTTCATTTTCAGTAGCATTTTATGTCCACTGGGGGATTTTGGGGGATAAAGGGGGGAGTGCTGAAATTAGTCATTTTTCTTATGTTTCGTTCTTAGTGCACTCACCGGGGATCATGCATGCTTCACTTGTTTTTAATTAAATTTCATTCAGAAATTTATGATTTTTCGAAACAAAAATTATTATTTGGACAAAGAATATTATTCAAAGTAATTTCTTTTATATGTGGATTTTCAATGTAGGCTAATCTCTCTAGAGCAAAATATGAAATCCGGTTTGATATAATTTTTCTATGTGTGTGTGTGTTTGTGTGTGTGTGTATTTATAATTATATAATTATATTATTAGAGTTGTTCTTTTCATTAATTTCTCATTTGTCAAAATCTCTAATCCGCCATGTACACAGTTCTTGTCTAAAGCAATTGTTTTGTGTTTATTTTACTCGTCATGTATCCCGCATACGAGAGAAAAGTATGCTTTTCCGGTGGTAGTGTTCTTCATTTATCCAGATACATTACTAAAACATTTACATCAAATTAGAATGAAGTATTTTAATTCTGCATATATAAATTATTAGTATCATATATGATAATATTAATAAAAGAAGTACTGATGACTTTCCCCATAGAATGGTTGCCAGTCTTCTTAATTCCCTTAAGGCGACGTGATAAACAAATGTCGTTGTCAGACTTGCCATCTGCTTTCACCGCGCGTCAGTAGCGTTTTCTGATTAAGTTTATCTTTACAAATGTGAATGTTTCAGGTTATTAATATCGTCTCGAATATTTGAATAGGGAATCGGGCTTAGAATCAAGTAAATCTTCGATAGTCGCTGATGAGGTGTATCGGCTGAAAATCAAGACACGTTTTAAAGTCGTGCTTATCGATATTAAGGGTACACTCGTTTACGGGGCAATCAGTAAAATAAAAATTGCGAAGTAGATTGGCGTAATTTGATCACTGTCATATATCTATCTATTGCAGCCAATAATTATTAGAAATCCGAGATGTGATGCAAACCGTAACTTCGCTTCCCTCTATCCGTTATGTAGTTCTCACATCCTATGAATAGTAAATATGATAAAGGAGGAAGAATTGCTGTTTTCTAGATCAGAATCTATCTATTTTTTTTTTACTTATTATTGGTAAGTTTTAGACCCTTAAGCAGTACTTTCTGTTGTTTCTGGCATAAAGTGACTTGATTCCTTGCTTTTCATAAGACACTTTATTCATAATCAAATCTAATTTTCTTTCCTAAAATATAGCAAGTATCCCAGTTCGTCGCGACGTTCAGATTAGGATCGACAATTGTATTATTTGTATTATATGGACTGTTGTTCGTATCTTAAAGCGTGCCGATCGATGTACTCTTTGAATTTATTCAAGTCAGTCTTTGTTCAACTCGGAGCTCGTTATGTATAACTCCTCGGAACTATGAACGAGAATTCAAATAATACACTTTTCCATTATTTAACTGACATAGCTTATTCTCATCCTGTTATCCATTACTAGGCAAACATGTTAATTCGTAAATGTATTATTGTATCACTCGTACCATGGATTAAACCTTCAACTCCCCACAAAAATGCCATTTATAACTGATTTTTATAAGCATTAGCATCACTGAGGTCTTTACATTAGAAAATCCACATAAAGATTAAAGAGTTAGGGAAGCTGGACTTAAAGAAGATCATAGGATACATCGGTCTACATATTGCAAAAGTAAGATCGGAACAGTAATCTAGATTTAAAAAAAAAGTCTCCTTCAGTCTTTGACAGACAATGGATATCCACTTTTCCTGAGTCGATATTGTGAAATACTAGTGGCAAGTGAAGTGCATGTTCAGGACAACTGGAAACAAATGCCGAGATAAGCGGAGAACACATACAGAGCCTAGAAATTCCAAATGGTCACCCATTTCGTACTAACCAGGCTCAACGTCGATTAACATTATCTGACGAGAACCGGTGTGTCAACGCGAGTATGCCGTATATAACTTAAATATTAATCTAAATAGTGTAATTCATCAAACATCTTTGTTGTCCGGGGGTTTGATAGGAATCGATAGCCTAATCGTAGTTATTTACTTCATTTTCTTTTTAAACATTCTATCGATTCCTAGTTGCAATTAAAATGAATTTAATTTAAAAAAGGGTTTCAATTCCACAATAATGTAGAAGCATCCAACTACAAAAGAAAGTCCATCGTTGAATCCTAGCGAATTCACTCGAAGAGAGTTGCCATGACGTATTCTATATGTTTGTTGACCATTTCAACGATACTCTATACGGGACTAGCAGAGTGATCCGCCGTTGCACGTGATTGAATTATGATCAAGGGATGTTTCACATTTTCTATATTCTTATTGTCATCGAAATTGGTGAAATTTCCCATTTTTCAATCAACTTTATTGATTATTTGCTTTAGTTGGATCCCTGTGGCGATGCACCGCGGGAAAGCTTCACATGCTCCTCGCAAAGACTTAGTCCACATGCATTCTAGGCTGCATTGCACTTTAGAGAACCAAATATTGTTTTATAAAAGTATTTTCACATATAATGTCTTATAAATTCAAAAGCGAAGTATCATATTTCAATTATGCTCTAAACGGAAAAATACGTTTCGAACGCGTTCCTGTCATATCAAAGAACCTAGTGTGGATTTATATGCCTGGCTTTACTTGTTGTGCAGTGATAATGGCTTGAATTGAAGTTTAAAATTAAAAGTTCTGGTGTCATATGCTTTAAACAGAAACATTTATTTCGAACGCGCCCCTGTTATATAAAAGAGTGTACTGTTGATTTTACTATATGTTCGGGTCTTTGTTTTGTGTGGTAATTACATTTCTCAAAGGTTCATGTGATGATAGGCTGTGGAAGGTGTTAAATTTGGTCAAACTCACCTATTTCCTCTTTCATCGGATTATTTCGATTATCGATTATCGATATTTATCGAAAACATTCCGATAAAAACCTGTGTAAGGTCACTGCCTGCTACATAAAGTATCTTTGTGTAAAATTTAATGAAAATCGGCCCAGCCGTTTTCGAGTTCATATGGAGCGAGTCCCGCACACAGAAACTTACACAAAGTTTGTTATAGATTATATATAAGCCAAATTATTGAGAATGGTTAAACATGTAACATCAATCAATAGCGAACAATTTATAAGAACCGATTATAACTGCTAAAATGTGATAATAATCAAAGGTATTATAAAATACGCAATATTTAAATGAAAGACTTCAGTGTTCCACGTCTTTTCGAATTATAAACGCCCACGTACATTAATTACTGATATTCACCTTGACTTTAGATTAGCCAGTATAAATAAAGAAACCAGACGCTATGGAGTGAGTTGTCTGTCAAAGTGCACATCTAATTGGCTATTGATTTTTGTAATAAAAAAAAGAACAACGCTCTCGTTTGTTATACTTCCATCTCTCGATATTAAATCAGAGCAATTAGGGAGGTCAGAAACTTATCGAAAACTCATCCGGCAATCAGTATCGAAAATAATACGCACTGCTCTATTTGCAATCTCGTTGAATGAAAATCACATTTTGTAATTACGGATAACCTAATATTATTTAAATATATTACACGCTCTTATAACATGGATTCATTGTGAGATACAAAATTCTTTACTTAAGATTTTAAGTATCGTTGAATAAATATTAGTGTGACCTTTCACTTCCCCTCTCTTTCTCTCTCTCTCTTTCTGCACACATCAACATCCACCTCCACAGAGAAATGTATATATATATATATATATATATATATATATATATATATATATATATATATATATATATATAGGGTGGAGGTGGAGAAGGACATTGCGGGGAGGTGTGGGCAAGTTTGAGGTGGATCGAACCCAGTATGAGCGGCTGAAGCGCGATATCCGGAAAGGGAGAGTGAAAGGAGCCGTGGATGGGAGGGGGAGCCAAATTGGTCTGGAGTGTGAGGTGTGCGGAAGAATATGTCTTAGCAGAGTTGGGCTGATAAGTCACCAATCTACTCATCGGCGCAACGGGCCACAAAGCAGTCTTGAGTTGCCAGAGTTAACCTGTGTCAACTGCTCGCGGATGTACAAAACGACAGGCGGTTTGAAAAGGCATTTGATCCTGCATAGAAAAGAACAGCAAGAACGTGCTGCTAGTGGTGCACATGTCTGTACAATGTGTGCTAAGGAATGCCAGAGTTCAGCAGGGCTTAACGACCACATTCGTACAGCCAATCACTGAATGTTTTCGTGTTTCTAAATACCTTTTTTCTTTCTTTTTTTGTGCTATATCGAGTGATGGCAATGTTCGAAAGCGAATTTGCTGCCATCATATATATATATATATATATATATATATATATATATATATATATATATATGTATGTATTTATGTATATATACACTCTTAAGAATACATTAAATTCATTGAATGACTAAAATTTGAATATACATATACATATATATATATATATATATATATATATATATATACATATAATTATTTACTACAATCATTATTAAATACCTACAAACATGTTTCATCCTTTCGGGAATCATTAGTACAGGGTTTCACGATTAACACCTGTCGATAGATCCGAACCCGGCAACAGAAGCAATCTATAGCTTCCTTAGCAAGGACCTAATCCATTCGGCCACCGTTAACCGCAGGGAATACTATTGAAATTTATACTTTTATTTTTTAAATGTTTTTTCTTAACGTCTGTCAGAGCGATCTAATTAATATATGATGATCTGCCCATAGGAGCTAATACGCATACACACCCACACACACACACACAAACACGCACACACACAAACACGCACACACACAAATACACACATATATATATGGTCGTATAATCATTTTCCAATTTTAAAATTTCAAGTTTTCTTAGTTGATCGTTTATTACTTTTCAAAAATTACCATTAAAATATTGTTTAATATTGCGATTACGAAGTCTAGAAAATTATTTTATTGTTGCATATTTAACCACTTACTCTTCATATGTTTGCCTAAAAAAAACTCATAAAACACCATTTAAGACATTACATGGTTCATATAACTGACACACCCTGCCGTCCGTTCTAAGTCGTGAAGGTGATGGTCATGCTGAATTTATTTAAAATTATATTAATTATTTTCGTATATTAAACAATATTGTTATGGATATCTTTTGAAAAGTTCTAAATGACTAACTGAGTAAACTTGATACTTGGAACTTGGGGAATTATTATACTACACGCTATATTCTCTGGAACCCAATAAATAGACATTCGTTGAACTTACAATTCTTTTCTTTATTTACAATATTTATATAAAAAATATCTTTTTCATTATAAAAAAATATTTGTATAAATGAATGTTAATTATTTATATTAGGTATTCACAAGCAAAATACGTTTCAAGTAAACGATTATCTTGCATATATATATATATATATATATATATATATATATATATATATATATATTACGAATAAGAAAATATATTGTTACAGATATATAAATTTCCGTAGAAATATATTTTCTTATAATATATACCAATCCTTATTTATATATACCTTTAATATGTTTCCATTGCGCCATTTTGAAGACCACACTCTGATCCCCATCTGGCGTCAATTGAAATAAATGGCTCTCGTCTTGAGGATGACTCATGTTTTGACAAGCTTCTGGGCTAGACCTTCACTCCTGATCTTAAATGGAATTCTTACATTAAATCCGTTGCCAAGGCCGCTGGAAAAATGGTGGGATCCTTCTTTCGATCCAGTAAATATCTCACCACTGATGCAATTCTCTCTCTGTATAAGAGACAGGTACACCCAAGGATGGAATGCTGTTGCCACATCTGGGCAGGAGCTGCTAGAAAGGACTTATCCTGCCTTGATAGAATACAAAATAAATTTCGTAGCCTTGTGGGGTATGTCCTTTTCTCTTCCCTGCAACCTCTTTCTCACAAAAGAGATTTGCGAGTTTGTCTCTGCTTTATCGTTATTTTCATGGCAAGTGCTCGGCTGAGCGCCATTCTATGGTCCCCCCTCGCCAAACTTTCACAAGAAACACCCGTCCAGCAGAAAACAGTATCACTAATTTCCCCCACTTTTTATCTGTGCCTAAACCTAAACTTAGATTCCATGAGCAAAGCTTCTTTCTTAGAACTGCACGCCTATGGGATTGTCTTCCGTTTTTCTGCTTTCCAGCAGATACAATATGATTATCTTCAAGTCTGACGTAAACAAGTTTTTGATGAGCCGTTCCATATAAGTTAACAAATTTACCGAATCTCCATTAATAACGGTTACTATATTATCCAATTTATACTGTACACTCTTTAACCCTTATCCTCGAGTTGCCTTTGTCCTCGGTAAGTGGTTATGCCTATGTAAAAAAGAAGGTCAATGTAATTACAGAGCCATATAGAGAGTAAATAAAAATACTACATTCCAAAATTTATGATGTTGACCACCTTATAAGGTTTTCCTTTTACTCAGTTGACTTTTACACTTCTTGACAGTATCTGTTTCGTAGTGCGAAATCAATCACTTAATTATTATACCAATCCGTGAATCTATTATGCCTTTAACTCATCAGAAGAGATAGCAACAATCAATCGAAGTGTGTTTGGCATGATTAGATTTCGAAAATTGGAAGAGAAACCGTATATACTTAAAATATGTTTCCATTGCGACATTTTGAAGTCTATCAAACCAATATATTTTATACAAACACACACACACACCCACACACACACACACACACACACACACATATATATATATATATATATATATATATATATAATGGAAAAATATTAAAAATGTTAAATCGACTATAATATGATTAAAATAAAAAGCGAACAGAAAAGAGAAAAAAAAACAAATAGGAAACTTATATATTATCAATAAATTATATATTAAAGATATAATATATTATAAATATATTATATATTATAAATATATTATATATTATAAAAAATATTGTATATTATAAAGATATTATATAGTATAAATATATTATATATTTAAAAAATATTATATATTATGAATACATTATATATTATAAATATATTATATGATAAAAACATATTATATATTATTAATATATAATATATTATAAACATATTATATATTATTAATATATAATATATTATAAACATATTATATATTATAAACATATTATATATTATAAAGATATTATTGAGTAAAACAAATAAACTGATTAAAAGAGAATCGCGAAATATAATAAAGCGCTTTTATGTCAGACCACTTTTTCGAAATGTTTAACAAAATATTTTTGTAAAAATACTTGTTAGCGAAAGGGATAGGGACGAAAAAGAACACAAAACAAATGAAAAATTTCGAAGCAGAATGCACCCCCAAATAGTTTCACTTGTAATTAAAGTAGCAATGGGAGTAAAATGATAGCAAGCGCCTCCAGGGCAGATGGGTGGAACTTAGTTCCCCATTTGTGCAAAAGGGGAAACACACACCAGAGAGAATGCAGAATCACAGTCCCTTTATTTGAATGTCGGGATATCAGCCTACTTCTTTAGGTAGCCACTTAGTGGAATCGGCTTGTGGATAAAATGGACTGTGGTTCATATTTTAGTAGAGAGTTTTCATCCGTCAATATGGACCTTCAATCTTTTAAATACAACTAGATATTTTCTACATTACGACAGTTTACACCTTTCAACTCCATTTAAATAATTCATAGTGACGATTTGTATAATTCGGGATTATACATAGAAATCTATAACACACACACACGCACACAAGCACATATCTTTCTTCCTCTCTCTCTCTCTCTCTCTCTCTCTCGATATATATATATATATATATATATATGAAAAATCAATAACGCACACGCATACATATATGTATACATATATATATGCATATATACATGTATGTATATGCATAATCCATAACACACACGCATATACACACAGAGACAAACACACACCAATATATATATATATATATATATATATATATATATATATATATATATATATTAAATGTGAGATATTCAAAACTCGGGACTAATGGAGAAAAAGTGGTTGTTAGGTAGTGCTCAATAAAAAAAGCAAAATATTTTTATTAACAATAAGAGCGTGAACAGTTACAATGTAACTGTTCACGCTCTAATAATATGTATATATATACACTACATGCACCCATATACACTACACAAAATATGTAATAAAAACACAATTAAGCTTAGCTACAGCTGTACTGATAACCTAGAACAAATAATCAAGAAACACAATAGGAACATACTTAACGAAGATGAGCACACAAATAACACCAGCAGAAATAATTGTAACTGCACCAACAAATCCCAATGCCCACTTAATCAACAATGCCTACAAAGAGAAGTAATGTATAAAGCACCTGAGGAAAACCCAAACTACACAAAATACTATATTGGACTGGCAGACACCTCCTTTAAAGATAGGTTCAGAGTAGATAAATTCTCCTTCACAAACCCCAACCACTCTAACAAAACCTCACTTACCTCCCAAAAGTAATTCTGTCTCTATCTTTAAAACTGAATTTAAAAAGTTTTTTTCCTTCAGGTAGAGGACGCATGGGGAGTCTAAAGATGTACATATGTTAGATTTTTAAGAATTTCCCACGGAATGGTTGTTGTAAGATTATTTGGGATTAGCTGTAGATATCTACAGCTAATCCCAAATAATCTTACAACAACCATTCCGTTGTATATATATGTATATATATGTACTTTTTGTAGATATACGAGAAATACTATCTGTAACGCACCTACTTACATGTCTGTATACGTGCATGTATCTATGTATATATCCCTATGTGTGTTTATGTATATCTTTCTATATACGCGTGCATGGATATATGTGCTCATATGTCGTGTGTGTATATACATGAATATATATCTGTATATCTATGTCTACGTGCGCATGTATGTGTATGCGTGCATCTGGATGCTAGTATCTATATGTATATATGTATCTATCTCTCTATCTCTCTCTCTATATATATATGCATGGGTGAACGTATGTATGCAGGTGTAGCTATATCTGGATTTATATGCATATATGTGTTTATATATGTATATATGCCTATATCCACAATATACTTACACTGAAAGTAAAGTTAAGCATAACCACTGCCAAAAGCACCATGTTAGGAGCCCACCCCTATATATATGAACTCAATATTTAACCTTAAACCTTTATAGCCCATCTAAATTTTTTTCCTAGACACTATAAATTAATCCCCATCCAATAAGCAAAGTAAGTCAATACAAAAATTCTAAAAATTAAACCAGCAACATGTACTTAGAACATATCTTACAATACGTCTACCTAACCTCGCATTATTAACTACACACGATTATTTATTTATTCTTTATTGATTTATTTATTTATCTACCCTATATTTACTTTACTTACTTAGCATAAATATACATCTCTATGTATGTATATATATATGTGTGTGTGTGTCTATATATGTATATGTGTGTATATTTATATTTTTATGAATATGTATATTTGTATAAATGTATATACGTGTATATGGGTACATATGTATGCATGCACATATGTGTGTAAGTCTATGTACATCTACATCTCACTGGAGATCCGTGCATGTATCTTCATTTGTATATGTATGATTGGGTCTATATATATTTCCTTGTGTGTGCTTATGTATATGTTTCCATGTGCGCGGGTATGAATGAATATGCTCGTGGGTCGTGGTTATATGCATGAGTGTATATTGGTATATCTATATCTATGTGCACGTGTATGTTTCTGCATACATATGGGGGCTAATGTCTATATATATATATATATATATATATATATATATATTTATATGTGTGTATCTATGGATATGCATGGCTGACGTATGTATCTAAGTTTATATGCATATATGTGTTTATATGTATGTGTATGCCTGTATCAACAATACATTTAGCACTGAAAATAAAGTTAAACATAACCACTGCCCAAAGCACCATACTAGAAGCCCGCCCCATATCTATATGAACTTAACAATGCGTCTACCTTACCTCGCATTATTTACTACACCCATGTATTTATCCATTTATTATTATTTATTTATCCTAACTTTACTTTATTTCCTTGGTATAAATGTATACATGTCTGTCTATATGTATATATATATATATATATATATGTATGCCCAAAGCACCATGCAAGAAGCCCACCTCATATGTATGCCTATGAACTTAACGATACGTCTACTTAACTTCGCATTAATAACTACACCCATGTATTTACTTATTTATTTATTCATTATTATTTATTTATCCTAACTTTACTTTATTTACTTAGTATAAATATATACATGGATGTATATATATACATATATATAAGCCCAAAGCACCATGTTAGAAGCCCCCCACCTATATATATATATATATATATATATATATATATATATATATATATATATATGAACTTAACGATGCGTCTACCTTACCTCGCTCTATTAAGTACATGCATGTATTTACTTTTTTATTTATTTCTTATTATCTATTTATCCTAACTGTACTTTATTTACTTGGTAAAAATATATACATGTATGTATATATATATGTGTGTGTGTGTATATATATATATGTCTATGTATGTCTGTATATTTGTATTTAAATAAATATTTATGTAATTGTATATACGTGTTTATGGGTACATGCGTGTCTATATGTATGTATGTATATATGTACGTATATGTAAATCTACTTCTTACCGGAGATCTATATCTTCACGTATACGTATATAGGTTGGCGGGTATGTGTATATTTATATATATATATATATGTATATGTGTCTATGTATATATGTGAGTATGTGTATGTCTATAAGAGTTGTGTGCATGTCTGTATATGTCTGCATATAGATCCATGTATGTCTGCATATACATTGTTTATATATAGGTGTGTGTACGTATGTGTCTGTATATGGGTGTGTAGAAATGTACATATGCATGTATATGTATGTATGCGTATTTGCTCGTACGTTGGCGTATGTATTAATTCTTAGAAACTCCATTGTGAACTAAAAGGAACAAGTCGACATATAGTGACTGCGAAAATTTTAAATGGGACTCTGTACTCGTCAAAACATGACATCTACACTAACCCTTTCCTACTCTCTCCCCCCTATATTTCCCTTTTTCTCGCACTCTCTCTCTCTCATCTACATAATGTACCTTGCTGAACAAGCAAAAAGCAGTCAAAATTTAAAACCTAAAAATTGACTCCTCCCCCTCCTCACCTTACCCCTCTCTTTTTTCTTTACAATCCTCTTTCCACCTTTCCCTCCCTATATCCATATATCTCCATCCACGCCTACCTGAATCTGCTACCCCCACACACAATACAATCTAATGGATGTTAACCTTAAAAACTGAAATATTGCTAATACCTGTCTCCCTCACACTTATTATCTCCTGTCCCAACCCCCACATTTTTTTATTTTTTCTAAAATACTTCTGCCTAATACTAACAACCATTTATGTAAGCTCTGACGAGGGTGTTGGATCGTAAACATTGTCCAAAATCCGAAACATATGTAACTTAACAGATAAAACGGTAATAAAAAAAACACAATATATATATATATATATATATATATATATATATATATATATATATATATATATATACATTGGAGTGAATGGACAATTCTTGCTTGTTTCTCTTGCGATCCAGTTTTTTTTTTTTGGCGGGATAATGTTCGAAAGTTCTTAAAATAAACGCAAAATGAAAAATGTATTGCAAAAGACACAAACAGGAATTGTCTCTGCTCGTCAATAAAAATTACATTAGAGAAAAATACTAACCATGCACACTAATATATATATATATATATATATATATATATATATATATATATATTACAAAAGACATATAATAGTGCATATATATATAAATGTGTATATATATATATAAAATCAATATTATAAGTGTATTACATCAACTTTAATAAGGATATAAATTCTCTTTAAACCATAGGTATTTAAAAGCTGATGTTGTCATCAGAAGCTGTTATTGATATAATGTTGTTTTTTTATGAAAATCAATTGAATCAATTACATTCTAGAGAATGTCTTAATTTTATGAGTGGTAAGTCTTTAGAAGAAATCGAAATTTGCATCATTAGTGTTAATTCCAGGTGTATTTATTTCATTTTAAGTCTTATACATTGGAATTCTCACATGATATATTGCGCACATAGTATACTCCTGAATGTTTAAGTAAAACCTGATTTTGACATATTGATATTTCAGAGGATGAGAAGGAAATAAAAAAACAGGAAGCAAACGATTAGATTAGTATTTTCTTAAAATTCTAAGCAATGATTTAAATAACTACTTTTTATCGTTGAATTGTATGTTTGTTTATTATATACATGCTGCGTTTTTTTTTCAAGGTGCGTTATGGCTTAGTGTTGTTTTCCACGACTATAATAGTGGTCAGATTCCTACATTTTAATCAGATGCAAAATAAATCACAAAATAAAAAAAATATATTTTAAACGGTAACATATCTCAGATAAATTAAATGTCAATAAAAGTAACTCTTATATGGAGGACCAAAATACATTTAAAATCACAATGAAGAAAAATCACCAACTTCACAGTAAAAACATATTTATATTTATTTGTATGTAAATATATGTACATTTATTTTGTCAGAAAAACATGAGCAAATAAAACACACGCGAGGCTGCTAAAAACAAGTGAAATTGATAAGTAAAATCAGAAAAGCAAAAGTGAAATTGATAGGCAAAATCAGAAAAGCAAAATTGAAATTGATAAGCAAAATCAGAAAAGCAAAAGTGAAATTGATAAGCAAAATCAGAAAAGCAAAAGTGAAATTGATAAGCAAAATCAGAAAAGCAAAAGTGAAATTGATAAGCAAAATCAAAAAAGCAAAATTGAAATTCATAAGCAAAATCAGAAAAGCAAAAGTGAAATCGATAAGCAAAATCAGAAAAGCAAAAGTGAAATTGATAAGCAAAATCAGAAAAGCAAAATTGAAATTGATAAGCAAAATCAGAAAAGCAAAATTGAAATTGATAAGCAAAATCAGAACAGCAAAAGTGAAATTGATAAGCAAAATCAGAAAAGCAAAATTGAAATTAATAAGCAAAATCAGAAAAGCAAAAGTGAAATTGATAAGCAACATCAGAACAGCAAAAGTGAATCGATAAGCAAAATCAGAAAAGCAAAAGTGAAATCGATAAGCAAAATCAGAAAAGCAAAAGTGAAATTGATAAGCAAAATCAGAAAAGCAAAAGTGAAATTGATAAGCAACATCAGAAAAGCAAAAGTGAAATTGATAGGCAAAATCAGAAAAGCAAAATTGAAATTAATAAGCAAAATCAGAAAAGCAAAAGTGAAATTGATAAGCAACATCAGAACAGCAAAAGTGAATCGATAAGCAAAATCAGAAAAGCAAAAGTGAAATCGATAAGCAAAATCAGAAAAGCAAAAGTGAAATTGATAAGCAAAATCAGAAAAGCAAAAGTGAAATTGATAAGCAACATCAGAAAAGCAAAAGTGAAATTGATAGGCAAAATCAGAAAAGCAAAATTGAAATTGATAAGCAACATCAGCAAAGCAAAATTGAAATTGATAAGCAAAATCAGAAAAGCAAAAGAGAAATTGATAAGCAAAATCAGAAAAGCAAAATTGAAATTGATAAGCAAAATCAGAAAAGCAAAAGTGAAATTGATAAGCAAAATCAGAAAAGCAAAATTGAAATTGATAAGCAAAATCAGAAAAGCAAAAGTGAAATTGATAAGCAAAATCAGAAAAGCAAAAGTGAAATTGATAAGCAAAATCAGAAAAGAAAAAGTGAAATTGATAAGCAAAATCAGAAAAGCAAAAGTGAAATTGATAGGCAAAATCAAAAAAAGCAAAAGTGAAACTGATAAGCAAAATCAGAAAAGCAAAAGTGAAATTGAGAAGCAAAATCAGAAAAGCAAAAGTGAAACTGATAAGCAAAATCAGAAAAGCAAAAGTGAAATTGATAAGCAAAATCAGAAAAGCAAAAGTGAAATTGATAAGCAAAATCAGAAAAGCAAAATTGAAACTGATAAGCAAAATCAGAAAAGCAAAATTGAAATTGATAAGCAAAATCAGAAAAGCAAAATTGAAATTGATAAGCAAAATCAGAAAAGCAAAAGTGAAATTGATAGGCAAAATCAGAAAAGCAAAAGTGAAACTGATAAGCAAAATCAGAAAAGCAAAATATAAACTGATAAGCAAAATCAGAAAAGCAAAAGTGAAACTGATAAGCAAAATCAGAAAAGCAAAAGTGAAACTGATAAGGAAAATCAGAAAAGCAAAAGTGAAATTGATAAGCAAAATCAGAAAAGCAAAAGATAAACTGATAAGGAAAATCAGAAAAGCAAAAGTGAAACTGACAAGCAAAATCAGAAAAGCAAAAGATAAACTGATAAGGAAAATCAGAAAAGCAAAAGTGAAATTGATGAGCAAAATTAGAAAAGCAAAAGTGAAACTGATAAGGAAAATCAGAAAAGCAAAAGTGAAACTAGTAAGCAAAATCAGAAAAGCAAAAGTGAAATTGATAAGCAAAATCAGAAAAGCAAACAAGTCAGACAATAATGTTTCTATTGTATCATCACCCGTGAGACATCCGACATAAATCCTCCCCTTAAAAATGAAGGAAGTGAACAGTAGGTGTTTATTTAAATTTGTTTATCAGAAATGATGATGATGCCGCCGCATATCTAAAACTTCTCTAACCACAACCCCAAGCCTACCATTGACACACCACTGCCCCCAAAGGAGAAACCAAATAACCAAGTAGAGTCAAGGAGGAAGGAAAGGCCGAGGAACTGGCCAGGCCTACGCTGGATAAATGCGAATAGAACTGGGACATTGGTGAGGATTATTGCCACTCAAATTTTAGTGAAACTAATAGCCGCTACCAACGAGAAATAAATGGTAAGCAGCTGTTGCAATGATGCAAATTTATTTATCGAAACAGATGGAAAGTGCTGGAAACCTGGGGGGACTTGTTTTCACCCGGCTTCCAGGAAACACCACACGCCGTATTAAATGAGATCTTTAATGACCTGTGTGAAAGCTTCCTGTGAGCCAATAATAATAATAATAATAATAATAATATTAATAATAATAATATTAATAATAATAATAATAATAATAATAATAATAATAATAATAATAATAATAATAATAATAATAATAAACTTGATGTGGCTAATCTACAAAATCCGCGGGCGCTGGCCGGGCGTACAAAAACTATTAAAATGTAAAGTTAAAAGAAACACAACTTGTCATCATAAAAACTTAAACTGCCTTATTTAATTGTAAGTTGGTACCCCAGTTTTTCTCTTTTTTCTTTTTTTTCTTACTCACCATGAATTGATGTCGCACCAAATAAAAAAAGAGGGTCAAGCAGGACGGAAAGACCGAGAGGAGAAAGCACTAACCAGACCTCCACTGGAATAGTGCGAACAGAACTAGGACCTTGGTGAGGCGTATTGCCACTGATATCTCTGTGACGACTAATGTTTGCTACCAACGAGAAATCAATGCCAGACGACTGTTGCGATAACGCAAATTTATTAGCAAAGGTTGGCGAAAGGGGTGGAAGGCACTCGAAATCTGGAGAGATTTGTTGCCACTCAAACTTCAGCGAACACTACAGACTGTTTTCAAAGAGAAATTATTCGTTACCTTCCCCGATAACAAAATAGCATCCAGGTAAACCATTAAATAATGTATTTTCTATTGCAACCCGATATATGCCTCCCCTCTATCCTAAGACTACATCAGGAAATATGTCACGTACTTGACATTAATTCAGACACGAATCGAACTCAATGAACCATATAATTTGGCTGTTGTTGATATTTTGCGTACACTCCGCATTTAAATGTTTGAAAAAGGACGTTGAACCCTTAAATATACCAGTCATCTTTGCAACGCCCAAGCTTCTTCCTGCACCACCTCCTCTTTCTTCATTATTCTTTCTATACTTTCTCTACTTGTCATCTCCATGGCTGTGTCTTGTCTCCAGGAATATTTGGTATTTTCTGGGGGCTGTAGTGGGGGATTGCAACACGTTTTGTGGGCATTAATACTGATATGAAAATCCATAAGTGCGTAAACTTTAGTCTCATATATGAAAGCCTTAGTAAGATAATATAAATCACAGGTATTTTACGTATTTGTTCCTTATTAAATTTATATTTAATAACACACGCTTTACCGAGCTTATGAAACTATTTTATTTTTCTCACACACTCTAAAACACACATACACATATGCATGTATGTATGTATGTATGTATATATGTATGTATGTATGTATGCATGTATGTATGCGTGTATGTATGTACGCATATATATATATATATATATATATATATATATATATATATATATATATACAAAGGCGAATAAACCCTTTTCGGGGTCAACGGCCAACTAGCACCGTGTGTGTTTGCGTGTATGTGTGTGTTGGGGTGAAGAGGACTCCTGTAAGCCGTGATGAAGGCAACCTTTCAAGAAGAAGCAAATCTCTGATTTCAAAAACCATAAAGCGGGAGACCAGTACCCGCATTGAGCTGGTCTGCACTTTAACTTGTTGCTGGCTATCTTGCTCTTGCTTGTTGCTGGATCTCAACATTTTGAACCGAGAGAGAGACTTAGCTGTCGTACAACGCTAAGACTCTATAACATCATCTGTGTATAGATACTCCCTAAGGCATTTGTCTATAAAAGTGGTCCTGTGGCGATGGAAAAGTTGTGACGCGCGGAGGCTTGAAATGCTGGAAGCATTTAATAATTCATCTCAATGACCATCTTCAGTGTTATGCCTGCCTGAGCGTGTGAATTCACCGGTAGGACTAAAAAAAAAATCATTTTTTGGCTCATGGGCATTGAGTATCTGAGAGAATGGCACTCGTCTGACAAGACGTTGCAATCATCATATATATATATATTTATAAAGTATATATATATATATATATATATATATATATATATATATATATATATATATAAATAATTTATAGAGGGAATTAGGCCGAAAGTCTAGAGGAGCAAAGTTTGATTTAATGTATTAATATTTTAAAGGAGCATTGCTCACGGTAGTGCATATATATACTTTCAATAGGTATACTTATCTTAGAGCTATAGTAATATTGAGATTAAAAATTAATAATTGTAAATTATGCATCACTTTCAAAAGGAGAAACAAAACTAAATCAAATTGAGTGTATTATCGTTTAGGAAACGATAATCATTTTATTAATACTGACATTAATTTACAATGAATGCTTTTCTTTTTAAATATTCTCCTCTCATCAGCACAAATCGGGGGGGGGGATAAGAAAGGCCACCAAAATAAACTAGCATTTTTTTTAAATAAGTAAGTTGGATGAATCTGCAAATAGTAAGAGATATAAGAAAAAAAAACTATTTTAATTGTGTATTGATAATGAAAAGAATTTTAAAATAGGATGCAATATAAATACACTAACGTATTGTACGTGCAATAACCCTTATCCCTTAGCGGCTTCCGGGCCTTGATAAGTGGTGACCACGTGTAAAAAAAAACATTGAAAAGTTAGATTTTGGAGAATAAGATTTATGTCTAAAAACATATATATATATATATATATATATATATATATATATATATATATATATATATATATATTTCCAAGGAAAAATTTTATTTAAATACCTTTAAGATACTAAGTTATAAAATAAGATGATTATGTCTATGACGTGTAAAGTTATAAAATCAAATGTTTATGTTTTTAAGATTAGAAAATCAGATATTTATTTTTGTATGATGTAAATTGATAAAGTTATACGTTTATGTTTATACGATTTAAAGGTATAAACTCATATGATTATGTTTATATAATTTAAAAGTTATAAAATCATATGTTTATGTTTATATACTGTAAAGTTATCAAATCACATATTTATGTTTATGAGAGGCAAAAATATAAAATCGGATGCTTATGATAATATAATGTAAATTTATAAAATCAAGTATTAAAATAAAATGGTATATATATATATATATATATACATATATATATATATATATATATAAGATGTACAGTTATAAAATCAGGTGTTTACGTTATGAACAGGTAAAGTTTCAAAATTATCTGTTTATGTTTGTAATATTCAAAATTATAAAATCAAATGTTTATGTTTATAGGATCTAAAGTTTTTAAATTATATGTTTATGCCCATAAGATGTAAAGTTATAAAATCAGAATATATATATATATATATATATATATATATATATATATATATATATATATATATATATAAGATGCAAATTAATACAATCAGATATTTATAGGACGCAAAATTATAAAATTGATGCTTCTTATTTTACATACAAGCAGGACTCGTTAACCGGCGTTTCCTGGTGGAAACACACCCCTACTCTCCTAAAAAATTAAAGTACGGTGGTTCTTGTCACCCAAACCCAACCTCTTTTTATTAAGAACGGCTTTCGGAATAGACATCCCCAAACTCCTCATGTTAAGAATGGCTATCGGAATGGAATCCTTTAGCTTTAACAGCTATCGGAATAGACTCCCCATTTTTGAGGGGTTGTCAAAATATTTGCTCAACATTTAACCTTGGAAATCTTTGTTAGACTACCCACCTGCAAATATTATGAACCAAAAAAATGTGGGGCGTGCAAAAAAGAAATAACATCGTGTTAAGTCTGCTAAGCCGCTCCGAAATCGGAAAATTAACAAAAGTACCCGTAAATATTTTTCTAAGTTTGTTTTTGTTTTGGGGGTATGATTACCTGTTATTAATGTGTGCATAGGTAGATGTACGCTTATCAATATTTAATTTTCTATTTATGAGAGGTTGTTACTTTGCATTCGGCTTATTTAAAAAAAAATGATTTCCCCTTGTAAAGAGTGGTATCGTATTTGAAAAGTTCTCAAATGTTTATCTATGTATTAAAAGGTAGATTTTGGAATTATCAAATTGTCAGCTCTAAGCCAATGAGAATGATTGGAATTTGAGAAAGGAGGAATTTATTCTTTTTTGAATCGGGAAATGGAAGGATTAGTGTATACCTATGAGTTTATAATCCAGTTACGAAGGGTGCAACCACAATATCTAATGTAGAATGCGTATATTTTCCCCCGTCTGGGGGCGGTAGGAGTGTAATGAAAAATAGTGCGTGTTCTTATAAAGATGGGGGGACTCTTTACCGTTAATTTACTATAATGTTCTCTAACTTCTATTTATGAGAGAAATATCTTTCTTTCTTTTATCTATTTGTATGGCCGTGATCGTTAGCTTGCTATTTCTTAGTGTCACTCTGATCGTCTAGTTAATGTCTCTAGTTAAATGTAGTTAATGTTAATGGATGTGTGAACATAAAATAATACATATGCTTCCTGCCGTTGAAGGAGCTGATTCTGCTAACCGAAAATAGACTCAAGACGATGGTTGGATATATATATATATATATATATATATATATATATATATATATATATATATATATATATATATTCACCCCAAAGGCGTTTCTTCACAGCAGGCTGGAGGGAATTGCTCTGTTCTCTGTACCCATCTGGAAACCGTTGCCTATTGAGAAGGCCTTGATTCTCACATCTTGTTCCTTTCGTGTCTAGTAGTCAACTCAACTAATTCCTCAAATGCGGAACCCCTGATACGTCGGATCCGGTCACATCTACTTAATTTCCGGTGCAAGTTTAAGCCGGTCGTAGAGTTTCATCTCTGGCAACTCATGACCCGTGACCCCCTCCTCGCTCTGCAAAGTTCGCTAAATTACCGTTTCCCACGATTAATCTTTTACATTCTGTCAGCTAGAGAAAAATAGATATTAACCAACCAGATAACTAGATAGATAAACCTAATTCTGAATAATTATTTTCTAACCGGTGTTGCCCAGCGATAACATAAAAGGAGGACTTAGTACGTAAAGGAAAAAAATAGACACTAATTCCTCTAAAGATGCTGCGATTGTGGTGGTGCTGCTCCTAGAATTAAATGTAGAATTTAATTATAACGACTAAACGTGTCTAAAATGTCGTTCCAAAGTAACATAAGATACTTGCTTATAGTTCAGGCATAATAAATTTGTATGTTGCGTCTGTTGTTGCAAACCTACTGTACATTTGTCCAGAGGGGAATTGCTACAATCAAAATATAATATATAAAAAGGAAGTTATAAAATTAGATGTTTATCAGATGTAAAATCATGAAATCAGATTTTATGTTTATAAAATGTAAAGATATAAAATTAGATATTTATATTTAGAAGATGTAAAGTTATAAATTCAGATGTTTATTTTTGTAAAATGTAAAGTAATGAAACAAGATGTTTATGTTCCAAAGATGCAAATTCATAAAATCAGATGTTTTTGTTTACAAAATGTAAAGTTATAAAATCATATGTTTATTTTTATAAGAATCAAAGTTATAAAATTAGATGTCTATCAGATGTAACGTTATCAGATGTTAATCTTTATAAAATATAAAGTAATAAAAAAGATGTTTATGTTCATCAGATGCAAGGTGCTAAAATAAGATGTTTAATCATGAGATGTAAGTTATAGAATCAGATGTTTATGGGATGCAAAGTTATACAATAAAATGTTTATGTTTATAAGAAGCAAAGTAAAAATCAGATGATTATATTCATGAGATTTAAACATATAAAATCAGATTTTGTTTTTATAAAATAAAAATTAATGCAATCTGATGGTCATTTTAATAAAACGAAAGGTTATAAAATTAAATATTTATTCTTATAAGATTCAATATTATAAAATAAGAGATTTATGTTTATAAGATGTAAAGATAGAAAAACCGGATGTTTACGTTTACAAGATGCAAAG
Source organism: Euprymna scolopes (assembly GCF_053919585.1). Classification (NCBI taxonomy): domain Eukaryota; kingdom Metazoa; phylum Mollusca; class Cephalopoda; order Sepiida; family Sepiolidae; genus Euprymna; species Euprymna scolopes. The sequence goes on along the minus strand of NC_136482.1, from coordinate 150,579,155 downwards.
TTATCAAATCAGACGTTTAATTTATGAGATGCAAAGTAACATCCCATAACAACGTTATAATATAAGCTGTATATGTTTATAAGATGTTTATTTTATCAAATGTAATGTTATAAACTAAGATGTTTATATTTAGTTGATGCAGTATCATAAAATCAGATATGCATTAGAGGAACACTTAGCAAATAAGCTGTTAATTTTTATAATGTTCAAAGTTATAAAATCATATGCTTCTGTTTAAAATGTTGCAAAGTTATAAAATTAAATATTTGTTTTCACACGAAGGAAAGTTCTAAAACCAGATGTTTCTTTTTATAAAATATATAGATTTAGGCAGATATTTTTTTTTTTAATGTAACATTATAATGTTCATGTTTTTATAATGTAAGGTTTGAAATAAGATATTTATATGAAGTAAATTAATAAAATAATATTTTAGTGTTGATAACATATAAAGTTATATATAAATATGTTTATATTTATAAAATATAAAGTTATAAACGTAAATGTTTATGATTATGGAATGCATAATCGTATGTTTATGTTTATCTATAATATAAAGCTGAATGTGTGTGTGTTTGGTCAAAAATAGGCTTCTATATGGCTGACTATTTTAAAAAATTGATTACATATAATGCTAGAAGATGTCTCGAGGCACAGGAGTGGGAAGGTTTGATCTGGCAGAACAGTGGTTCATTAAAATTGTGAGGTCTGCGTCCGCGCCTGTTCAACAAAGTATGGAAATAAAAGATTTAAACATTAAAAAAAAAACGTTTACAAGTGTTTTTGATATAGATGTATATAAGGATACTTTGATAAGTATGTTTTAACTTCAATAGGGATGGTTTATAAAATTGTGGGGTCTGTGTTCGCGCCTGGCCACCATAGAATGTAAATAGGCACAAACTTTAATAAAGACTTTTCATATCTATCTGCGTAAGTATACTTTGATAATTATGTTTCAGTTTGAAGAAATATGGTATAATAAAACTATGGTGTGTTCGTTCGCACCTGCCCCCCATAGAATGGAAACATGTCACAAAGTTTAACAAGGTTTTTTTTAATATAGATCCACAGAATATTGTGATATGTGTTTCAATGTGAACAGGTATGGTATAATAAAATATGGAGTTTATCTATTTTATATTTACTTTCATCATATTTTCTGTGGTTTTGATACCCGCACATTCGAAGCTATTTCATTACAACCCATCCTTTTCATAACCTATCATACTTTCATAAATCAGAGTCCATTTTCTGTAGGTTGCTTTTGAACCCAGTCAACGACGGGTACTTTTGCTAGTAAGATATAAAATTAGACAATCCGATACGTATGTTTATTAAATACAAAACTATATAATCGACTGTTTATGTTTATATGATGTAAGGTTATTAAATCAGCGTTTAATGTACATATGATGTAAAGTTATACAATTATATGTTTCTGTTGATATAATGGAACGGTATAAAATCATATGTTTATGCTAATAGGATGCAAAGTTATAAATTATTATGTTTATGCTGATGAGAAGCAAAGTAAAATCAGATGTTTTTGTTTATGAGATTTAAACTTATAAAATCAGATTTTGCTTTTATAAGATAAAAAGTAATACAATCGGATGTTCATGTTAATAAAATGCAAGGTTATAAAATTACGTAAATGTTTATTCTTATAGGATTCAATATTATAAAATCAGAGATTTATGCTTATAAGATGTAAAGATACAAAAACGGATGTTTACGTTTACAAGATACATGTATGGGATGCAAAGTAATAAAATAGTCTTTATCATATGAAACGTTATAAAATAAGATGTGTATCTTTATAAGATGAACATTTATAAAATCGCATGCTTCTCCTTATTAGATGAGAAAAAGCAAAGCTTAAAAACAAATACGTATGTTTATATTATGTAAATTTATAAAATTAGAGAGTTATGTTCATGAAATGTAAAGTCAAAAATGTATTTTTATGTTTATAATATGTACAGTTATATAATAAGTTGTTTACGTTCATATGATGTAAAGTTGGACAATTATATGATTATGTTTTTAGTTATTTATTTTTCTTTTTATGTTCTTATAAGATGTAAAGTTATTGCACAATATTTTTATTTTTTTTAAATGCAAAAATACAAAATCAGATGTTAATTTTTGTGAGATATTACGTCATAAAATCAGATGTTTTTATAAACACATATATGCACAATTATAAAATAGTTTTATGCAACGTTGTAAAATCTGTTGTTTATTTTAAGATGCAAAGCCGTGAAATTATTTTTATTTTTTATAAAATATAAAATTACTAGCGTTGGGTACCCAGCGTTGGCCGTGTGTTTGTAAGTGTGTGTGTTATAAAAACGTTAAAAGAAAAGATGAAAGTTTTAGTACGAAGATCAGATTGAAGCCCGAAGCCTCAACGCGTAGGTGGAAACTAAAGGGGAAAAATAGGCAACCACCTAGTAATTGAGAAGCGTATTAAATTAAGAGTTAAAAAGTCACAGAGGTTTGATCGATAGTTGGTCGCTTAATGAGCTCAGCGCGAGGTCGTTACAATGACGTGTCATTTTTTTTAATTACTGCGGGGCAGTCTTTTAGGGCTTGTATACTTTGTTTCAATGCGGATCAGTTTTGGCTCCCGAAGATGATGGGGGTGGAAACCAGCTCCCCATTTAAAGAGGACATTCCAATCGGACGTTTGCGGTGATCGCGCCGCGAACAATGCCTAGCTGTACCCCCCCTGGCAAAAACTGTGAACCAAAACTGAAAATGAATTCCCGTCAAGCACGATCCGGTTGAGACTGGCAATCATGGGTGTCAGCCGAGCAGCGGCGTAACAGACGCAGAGTACTTGTAAAAAAACAAACAAAAAAAAAACAAAAAAAATCCAATGCAAATACACCCCAAAAAGAAACTTGAAGAAACGACTAAATTCTAATATGTTTAATATATTTTAGTATGTAATTTTTCGGATGATATTTTTTTGCCAAATATTTACCAGTACTTTTTGTTGTATTTTTTGTGTTTATTTTCCATTTCGTTTCGTTTCGTAGATTATAAATATCGGTTACAGACGCTGTCATAGTAGCTTTCCAGTTAAGAAAATAAATAATGAATAAGTAACTAATCTAATAAGAATTCACCCCTCCACCTTAGTATCACCTTAAAAGTAACTGTGAACCTATTCGACGGTAAGAAATATAACTAAAATAAGAAAAATATAAAGTCGAGTATCTCCTTAAAAATAACTGTAAACATAACCGAAGGGAAAAAGAAAATTAATAAAATAAGGAAACTACAAAGTGGAGTAATCGTATGAACATATAAAAAAGGTCGATGGTGACACCGATGATTGCCGCTGTCGCCCGATCCATGCCTGGCCGTAAATCAGTCACAGTTTGTAAATGAAAAAAAGAACTAATGAAACACAGAGAACATAAAACTCCATGATGGAAAAGAAAGGAACGTTGCATAAATACAGTTGGATACGCAAGTAGTAGGTGTCGACTATTAGAGTTTGTTGTAAAACATGGAATCCACGCTTAGTTCGTTTCGTTTATTTTTTTAATAAACGCGATTTTCTCTGTGTAAACTGTAAACGATAATGAGAAAAGGCAATAAAATAACAACCAAAAAAGGGAAAGATGGCGTAAGTACCCATTGGAGTAGGTAATAAAAGAAAAATATTAAAAAATTAAATTAATTAAATAAGAAAATGTAAAAAAAAAAAAAAAGAAAATGGAATAAGTAACCGTTGGAATAGTTGTATGCCAATCCACTTTTTAAAGCAACTACGAACGCAAACCGGTGTTTCTCGTAATTTTCTACTACGAACGGTCAAGTCGGGTGTAAATGGGTGGCGGTGGAGGGAGGAATCTAATAGAGAGAGAAGAGTGTACTACTTCCATTGATTCTAAGCGATTTTTGCAGCGAACTCTCACCTACGATAAGCGACGTTACGGAAAGCTAATATGCCTATAACACATCTCAGTTATTGTGCTGCAGCTTGAGTGCAATAGATTTGCATGTAATGTCTCGATTTTTAATCCTATTAAGATCAAACTCAGACGGGAAAAATGAGGTCATTTTATTTATATAGAGATAGAGAAGAAAACTAAATCAGATATTTACATTTATTAGATGCTAAAATGTACAATCAGATAGTTATTAAATGCAATATTAAAAAAAGAGGTTTATATTAAGAGGATGTAGTATTATAAAATCAGATATTTATTAGAGAAGTTATCAAATAAGCTGTTAATTTTTATAATGTTCAAAGTTATAAAATCATATGTTCTGTTTAAAAAGTTGCAAAGTAATAAAATCACATGTTTGTGTTCAAAAGAAGCAAAGTTATAAAACCAGATTTTTATTTATTTAAGATACTAGCATTTCAGCCCTATTATGGCTCCTTTACATTTATTGTGTTGGGCTCAAATCAAGTTATTAAGTAAGATCCATGTCCAAAGAACCTCTATCTTAAATTTACAGTTTTTGGATCCAACATTGTCCGAGCAGTTTGGTAGAGTTCTCAAAGGTCAAATCGTTGAACTTTGACCCCTTAACAGCCAACTTTCTGGCCGAAAACGGATCACAATGCTTTTCGCAAAGCTCAGTGTCCTGTATACGAAATGTCTAATGTAAAAATTGACAAAGTTATTGCGTAGAAAATTTACACACAGACACACACACACACACATACATATTCACTTTTATAGATATACTAGCATGGGTGCCCGGCGTTGCCCGGGTCTTTGGAGGGGTACGCCGAGCAATAAAAATGTATTTTTTTATTTGACCCCTATTATGACCCCTTAACGTTTATTGTTTAGGGCTCTAATCAAGTTAATAAGTTAGAGCCATATCCAAGGAACCTATATCCAAAAATTTAAGTGTTTAGACCCAAAATTGTCGGAGGAGTTTGGTAGAGTTCTCAAAGGTCAAATCGTTGGACTTTGGACCCTTAAAAGCCAAATTTCTGGCCGAAATCTGATCACATGGATTTTCCCAAATCGCAGTACCCTGTATATCAAATTATTAGTCTGTAAGCTGAAAATTGACAGAGGTATTGCGTAGGGAAGTGTAAACTGACAGAAACACAGACAGACACACAGACACGCACACAGACACGTTTACTTTTGTAGAGATACTAGCACGGGTGGCCGGCGTTGCCCGTGTGTTTGGAAGTGTATGCTGAGCAAAAAAAAACAAACAAAAAAACACACACAAAAAAAACGGTAAATTTTAAAAACTTTTCCCTTATTATTACCCCTTAACATTTATTGGTTTGGGTTTAAGTCGAGTTATAAAGTTAGATCCATGTCCAAGGAACCTATATCCTAAATTTGAAGTGTTTAGACCCGAAATTGTCGGAGGAGTTTGGTAGAGTTCTCAAAGGTCAAATCATTGAACTTTGACCCCTTAACGGCCAAATTTCTTGCCGAAATTCGATCACATAGATGTCCCCAAAACTCAGTACTCTGTATATCAAATTTCGAGTCTGTAGACTAAAAATGAACAGTGGTATTGCGTAGGGAAATGTACACAGACACACAGACATCCACCCAGACACGTTCACTTTTATAGATATACTAGCATGGACGCCCGACGTTGCCTGGGTGTTTGGATGTATATGTTGAGCAAAAAAAAAGTGGTAGTAGGAAGGCAGGTTCGAACCCGTACCGCAAAGGAGGAAAAGAACCGGGTAAAACCTAACGTTTATGATGTTACGACTACCGCCAAACCGGAAGCGACATGTTTTAAAATTAAGGATAGACAATCTTAAGGAGAGGATAACTTTCAAAAATGTCGTTGAAAAATGTGACCCTCCCCCTGTAGAAAGGTGCCTTATTGTAGGGGAAGATATTAATATTTTTAGTATGAAAAATCGACCTTAAAAATGATACTGATCTTTGTAAAATTCGTCGCTTTTATTGAAAGTTTAAGGCAGACATGCAAACAGACATACATGCATACATTTATATATTGATTACTTAAAATTTTCGACCCAAACTGATGAAAAAGCCTGCTCTATCTCTGAATACCTTTCATGTAAAATTTCAAATATTTAGACCAGAAATTGTCTGAGTATTTGTAAGCGACCCCAGAGGTCAATTTTTAAAAAAACTTTGACCTCTATTATGACCCCTTAAAATTTATTGTTTTGGGCTCAAATCAAGTTATTAAGTTAGGTCCATGTCCAAGGAACCTATATCTAAAATTTCAAGTGCGTAGACCCAAAATTGTCGGAGGAGTTTGGTAGAGTTCTCAAAGGTCAAACCGTTGAACTTTGACCCCTTAATCGCCAAATTTCTGGCCGAAAACAGATCACATCGATTTTCCCAAATCTCTATATATATACCTATATACCTTTATATCAAATTTCGAGTCCGTAGACAAAAAATTATTATTAAAGAGTTATTGCATAGGGAAATGTACACAGACACACAGGCACACAGACACACAGACACACAGAGACTTTCACTTTTATATATATATATATATATATATATATATAGTTTTAGTTATATATTTATTTTTAAAATGTAACATTATAAATTCATGTATCCATGTTTTTATAATGTAAGGTTTGAAATCAGATGTTTATATGAAGTAAATTAATAAAATTATATGTTAGTGTTGATAACATGTAAAGTTATATAAAAATATGTTTATGTTTATAAAATGTTAAGTTATAAAGTCATATGTTTATGTTTATGGAATGCAAATTTAATGAATCGTATGTTTATGTTTATAAGATATAAAATTAGACAATCAGATACGTATGTTTATAAAATATAAAGCTATATAATCAACTGTTTATGTTTATATGATGTAAGGTTATTAATCAGCGTTTAATGTATATATGGTGTAAAGTTATACAATTATATGTTTCTGTTTATATAATGGAAGGTTATAAAATCCTATGTTTACGCCTATAATATGTTAAGTTATCAAATAATATGTTTATGTTTATAAGATTCTATATTAATAAAATTATATACTTATGTTGGTGAAGATAAAGAATGTATAGGATATAAAGTGTTTATTTAAAAAAACAATAAAATATTTGCTTTGCTTTTCATAATACAAAACATTTATTTATTAACTATTGCAAATGGGACGCTCGTATATTTAGATATAGTCGAAGGGATCTCTTGAAAATATATACTACGTAAAAGAAGGTGGAATATAAATAGAGCTAAGTCACTATAGTGAAATAAATAAAAGCACTTTCTTTTAAGTTCGGTGTAACTGTAGATGGTGCTGTGTGAGAGTGAAAAGCATTTTGTTTTCTGAATTACCGAACGTGTTAAGAGAAATTATGTAGCCCGAAAACGTAAATAGGTGTTGCGGAGAACGATGCGAACGTATATTCCCTGAAAAAAAAAAAAAAACAAAACAAAAGAACACGCCACAGTAATGACAGATAGAATATATTACTGTATGCATGTTTGGGTTCGAAATCTATAATATTCAATGAAATAAGTATCAGTTGACGTTTCTGTATCTATAAGTAACTAATGATTTTTAATCTACGTTTCTATAAAATCCGTATTAGTTAGATTCTTCTGACTACTTTCTTATATTGAGTGTCAATTTTACAACGTCTTCGTCGATGTAAGTTCTAAACGTCTTCAGTTGTTTTTTTTTGAACTCGTGAATGTTTCTGTCGAGCTCGAAAATCTGGACAGAATTTTGAACGGAACCCTTCATATACTTCTCAGGTTTGTATGTTCTCGTTCTCTCAGCCATGGTTCTATAGAGATCCTAAGTAATTCGCAATTAAATTTTTCAGTCGCTCACACTGAGAATTGAACGTTCAACCTTGAGGAAAATATGATATTTACAATTTTTTTTCCAAGTACTCTAACAAGTGCGCCTTGAACCCGGAAATAAAGGGGTTCGTTCCAAATTGCGCCCAGATTCATCAATTTGACAGAAACATTACTGAGTCTAAAATGATACACCTGAAGAAGATGGGAAGTTACATCGCCGAAACGTCGTGAAAATGACACTGAAGATTATAACGGTAATTCAAACTATTCACATAATACAAATAACCAAATTATGTAATTATGTAATTCCATAAAAGTGGAGAAATAAGATCGTTACTTGATAAAACCAAAGAACAAAGAAATAAATAAATATGACTGCGACGTATATAAACATATATGTAGACATGATCATATAGATTTTAAAATTAAAACTATACTATCATATTATGCCAAACATCTTTATTAAGAAGTTTTCGGTGAGCCCATTTTTAAAGATCAATCATTTTAATCATTATTATGTCTTAGAATATAACTAGATTCGTGTGAATAGATTTCTCTGTGCAAGATTACAGAATTGTGAAATTCTTAAAGTCTCCGCTTACAAAGTTTGTAGAAGAAGCCCTTTTCGATTATTGTTCGATAAAATTCGATCACTGATTACTGTAGAACAAAACAACTTTGCATTCATGTGATCAACACGCAATCAAATCAATCTATAAATATCGAAGAATTAAACTGCAATCACGACTGAGTAACGGTGGCACTCTAATGATTAAAACAAAATTACGGAATAATTGAAATTTCAAATTTGTTTAGCAAATCCCAGTAGTCATTAAATGTTATTTCTCAAAAGAAGATATTTTCAAATAATGTCTGCTTTTGTTGTGATTTTTAAAAACCCCTTTGTGCTTAATAGTTTATTTCAAGCTCAATTCAATGTGATCTCCGAAACTATTTCAAGCAAATAATGCATGGAAACAATGCCGTTTGCAACTCAGCCTTAAATTAAAATAAACAATAAAACAGAATACGAAGGATTCAGAGTTTGGGGAGCTGGTCACTAATTTATAATCAAAACAAGTATTATTATCATGTTTTCAATACCATAAATAAAGGGAATAATACATTTCATTTCTCCGAACTACTATTCCATTATTTTAAATTGGGCATGTTATGAACTTACGAGGTGCCTTCAGTAAGTTTCCAGATTTTTTTTTTTTTGTACATGACATTTAAAATTGTTGTAGACACTTGTTATTTCAGTATACTATTGCTATACATCGTATAAGATGACTGGTCGATTCTTATGATTTCTAGTTCGAATGAACAGCTACAGCAAGAATTGGAATACATCCTACTAAATCCTGATTGTCACAGCTGGCGAATTTTAAAAATGCAATCTGAACGTGAGGACAGATTAGAAGTCCGATATGCAATAAAATTATATTTTAAACTTGGAAAATACCACAGAAACGTATGGAGTATTCAGGCCGCGTTTAGGCCATCCTTCATGGATTGAGCATCAGCTTTGGATGGCATAGGAGCTCATGAAAGTGTTTGTGAGGGCTGATGAGAGGCGTGGGAAGAGTAGGGAGTCAGAAGGCCAGAGTTGATTGGCCAAATAAAGAATTTCATTAATAAGGACCGTCGTTTGTCTATAGCGACAAAACGTTCACAGTTGGATATCAATTGGGGTCTATACACCCAATTATTCGCGAGAAACTGAAGATGCGGATGATTTGCGCGAAGATTTACCCAAGGTGCTCAGAAAATACTAGTATAAAAGATGTTGTCATTACCAAGCTGAACATTAAGACAGTTCCTAACTATTCGTATGATCTAGACTTTGCTTGTTATGACTTTTGGGTGTTTACCTAAGCTCGAGGAAAACCATAGAGGTTGTTGTTATCAGACATTTGGGGAAATCACTAAGGCTGTGGCGAAGGTCACTGACATACTCACACTAGATGACTTCAATGAGATTTTGCAGAAGTTGTTGGAATGACACAAGTGCAATGCAGCTAGAGGAGATTACTTCGAAGGTTTGTTGGTTCGTTGTTTTAATTTTACAGCGTATCAAACCTTTTCAGGTTATTTAATACCGAATCCAAAGATTTTGAAGTTGTTTTCAAGTCGGTTTCTATTTAACCCATAGTTGGGACCCTAACAGGTACTACCACTCCGAGTCAGAGTGGACCTCGGAGCAATGCCAAGTAAAGGGTGGCTCCACATTCCCCAACGCTCACAAGCTATGATACTGGATATAGTTTAAGGCCACTGGATATAGTTTAAGGTCATATCCAGGACCTACTTCGAATGGGGATTAGAGTTTCACGTGTGTACTATCAATAAAAGTGCCCATACAAAAATGTTTGCACACTTATTTAAGGCACCTTGTTTTTTTATTAATTTTATTAAATTGATCTGTTTAAACAGATTCATACGTTTTCAGTATTTGAAATAATCATAAGGAAATCACTAAGCAGCTGTCTATACTATTCTTTTCATGTAAATCATGATATATTTTATTGCTGTTGAAAGTTTGTGTGTACTTTATATATAATATTTTAATTACATCTGATGATTACCGCAGGAATATATGCTGTTGTTATAAAAAGCTTATAGATACTTTGCGTCATAAAATACGACTTTATTGAATTTTTCTCCTAGAATTCAAAATATTATGATCAAAAATAAAAATAAGTCAGGCTTCGGAACGATGGCGAAACCTATGGAAAAGAATATTCCACTCACTCAGCTAGTATTCAAAATTGCTTGTTAAATCAACTGCATAAAGCTCTGTCGGAACGATTTATTAGTGAAAAAATAGCATTTATATCCTTATATTGAATATTATGCCCTGTTAAAATCCACTGTATATGAGTTGTATTCAAATATTTGAATTATACTAACACCGAGCGAAACTAACGATGAAAAACAGAGCTCTTTTGAAGAAGCCTGTGTTAATATGTTAGAACTTTTAAAATATGGTATAATCGTGTTGAGACACCGGTTCCCGTTGAATCAGCGTTTTTAAGTGACAGTGAGTCTGATCAATAACAGATGAGTGACGATTTTGAACGACTAGTGGGGTACGCATTCATTAACAGTAATATGAAAAGATTATGGAGGTTACCAAACTTCATTAATTTACATAAGTGATGATGACTCTTTAAACAAGTATCTGTGATGTTATTAATACAATGTTATTATTAAAAGATAATATGTTCTCCAAGGCACTGCCAAAATCCTGATTGCTAGTGGAAAGACAGCTTAAGTTTATCGTATAAATATATTGCCTTGCGTGTAAATAAAGTCAAAATAAGATGTTTTTACTTAAATATCTTAATGCAAATAACAGCGAAGTACAAGGAAAAAGAAACCCCCATTTTGCGCAGACTTTACGCAGGCTGAGTTATGCGGAGATTTTGTTCAATTGCTATCAAATAAAAAGACAATTATACACATATATTACCAAAAGAGGTCGTCGGTTACCTTTTCACAGTTTTCACTGGCGCAGCTCACAGCTGAGATAGTACGCAGACCAAAATGTTAAGCCATGGTTATGTTACAATTTGTCAGAATTATATGAGTGGCAACGTGTAGGTAACCTCACTCGCGATATAGCCAAAAAATAGAAAAAGAAATTTAACTATCTCTTGCTTTCTAACAACGAAATGTAATTTCCCAATTGTTACGCCCGTGACGTCATCCACGTAATCTCGAACGTTTTTTCATGTCTAACGTGATCTCCTTTTTAAAGTTTTATTGCCCCTATTGGTGGCGTTATTTCACATGCATCTGCATACACGCTTTTAATTGTACGCTTTTAACAATTTCTTTTACCCTTTATTTTCTTATTAAATAATGTAACCCAATTTTACAGTTCGCGTTTGGTAGGAACGCGCGTGACTACTAAATTCCTTCACAGAGTGGCATGTCTTATCATTAGGAAGACTAAAGGATATTAATGAATAAATTACATCTTTTATACAGATACAAATAATATTTATTTTGATTTAGTATTCAATTGTCAATTGTGAACTCAATGCAATATGAATTCTTCTGTCATGCACGGAATTTATGATAGATGCGATTGGTTTACTCGCATTTTCTTGAAACAGCTGCACGAAATCAGAATATCTTCATGGCCATCATTATTATATCGTATGACTCCTAAGATTTATTGTTGGCATTGGTTTTCCCGATAGTATTCTTGTAAGAATTCTTCATATAAAGACAAAGGGGTATTACAGAAGTAACCACGTGAAGGTAGCCAACAAGTTAAAAAGTATATTTCCCCATTTATTTGTGGACTGTAATCCTTATCCCCATAATTGTTTTTTTTTTAAACGTTTCGGCCAACTATTCCTCTGGCATTCGTCATGGGGTTTACCGTGGCCCCTGGCACAGAGGATAGTAGCGTTGAATCTTTACGGTTTCAGCGGTTTCAATTCTACCAAATTCCGGACAGAGGATTAGTTGGCCAAAAAGCGTGGTGAAACGACAACAACTTTGGAAGGCAGTAATTACTTCGAGTATAGTTAAGAGACCCAGCGTCCCGATACAGCCACGATTAACCACCTGACGAAGTCTATATGAATAGTTGGCCGAAACGTCGTGAAACAATAACTATGAAAATAGAAGATAATAGTCCGCAAATAAATACAAACATAAAGATACACATTACTCCAAGGATTCGGATGAAAATATTCAAAATTGACATATAAAAGAGTGTCAGTAATTTTTGTAGAACGAACTGGTTTTGAACTTGTGAGACCCAGGTCCTCGGAGCATGCTGGTAACCATTTAACCACCGTTATTTCTCAAGCTGGTTGTGACGAGTGATCGAGCAGGTAGTCGGAAAATATTTAGTCAATAACACAGAACAAAATATTAAGCGATATATACAGTCAATTGACCAACAGAGTCTGCTAAAATCACAATGTCGAGTAAACACGTCTGGCTCAACAAGTAATAATATGTTGGTGCTGTAAAAATCGACTGCATATATTTTTCTCGCTATATTTTAAGTACAATGATGGGAAGAAATTGATAAAGCTGTTTGGATATTAAATGTTTTTATCTTATGTAAATGGGAAAAATAATTAACTGAATGCTCCTTTGCATATTTTACTCATAGCTAAGAGAAAAATTATCTTTCAGTGTTGTTTCTATTAATGACATATACAATTCAAAGGAATTATGCCAAACAGCAAATAACCAATAACATTGGACAAATATTTAAATCGGTCGTTTAGAAATTTTTTTCTCAACTTTATTGATGAGGTCATCCTTTGTTATAATCTCCTCTTATAATATGTATAAAGGCGTCTGTGCGTATTTTAAATGACGTAAGCAACAAAAACATTTAGTGGAATTATTGTTACAGTAGTTCTAAACTAGAATTACTATCATTTGAGTGAAACTTAAGCAAAATACATGTTTACGATGCCGTGCTTTGAGTTAATTAAAAAAGTGTTTCTTATATCAGTAGTTGCATAAAGAGCACTGTTAGCTAGTTGGCACAATTACTCCAGCTTTAGATCAATTACCCCAAAGTACGGTATAATATAAACAACAATTAATTGTTAGCTAGCATCAAATATTAGTTTATCAGATAAGTGATATATATGAAAAAAAGATCAAATATTAGTTTATCAGATAAGTGATATGTATGAAAAAAAACACCCCCCCCACACACATATATATATATATATATATATATATATATATATATATATATATATATATATATATATATATATACATTCCAAGGAACTCTGCCTTTTGGATCATTTTAGACCATTTGGAATTTACCCATTGGATTGGAAATTTTTAATTCGACCGTTTGGGATTTTACCATTCTTGGATTTTTTACCCTTCACCGGACTATCCATTCATGTGAAATCTTTTTATCATTTTTCTTTTACCTCCTATTCCTCTTAACTCACCTTTTTTTTTAACCAAGTAAGATCTGTGACTTACTTGTAGTTTCATTAAATACTTTTTATGCAAAATCTGATCCCGCATTTTGCTAATTCCTGCCCTCTGATGAGAAGTAGAGCATTTCTTCGAAACTCCGCGGATTAAGGACTATCCACTTATCTTGTGCTTCCTTTTTTAAAATTAAATATGTTTTTAACTCTTTTTCAATATGTCTTTTAACATGTTTTATTAATCATTTGTTCATATATATATATATATGTATATATATATATATACATGTATTAATTTTCAAGTAATATTTTCATTGCATTATTTCCTTATCTTGAGTACTTCGAGAATTGTAGCAACCACACACAGTATTACTCGAGAATAATTGAGAAACATGCTCCCAGTTCTGAATCTAGTATAATCGTTTTTGTATGTTTTTTGTTTTTTTATCTGCCACCACACCATGGCAGAGTTAGACACAGGGTCGGTTTTTAATGTGGGAGAAACCAGTTCCCCCAAAAGGGGAACTTTAGTTAGTAACAAAATACAAAATTTGTATCAGTCATGAAGGATTTCTCTTCCACTAACCGAGACCAAAAAGTGAAGTGAAAAAAGTAAGTGGTCATCAGAACAGATACTACACTTTTGTATTTATTTTCTTCCCCATGAAAGCAAATTAGACACAAGGTCGTTTTTTTATGCGGGGGAAAGCCAGCTCTCCGTAAAACGGGGCACTCTGACAGTGTCCAAATAAATAGTAATTGTCTCAGTGTGAAAGGGTTTCTCCTACATTGACCAAGGAAGAATTACTTAATGAAGCCTAAGAACCGATACTATACTTTGATCCTAGCCAGAAGGTCAAGAACCATTTATTTATCATTTTTGTTCTTGCATTTGTAATTTTTATATTGTATAACTTTTAAGGAATAACAAAGTAAAACTTATATTTCTAAGTATTTTACAATGGATGTCAACAGTGTATTCCTTGTACAAGTTTTACTAAAGAAAAGTGGCTTACGTAATAGTTCTTTTTTCAATTATATGCCTGGACAGTAAAACGGATATATACGTATACAAAATATAAAATATCCATGACCTTCGACCTGATCGTTTCCAGTAAAATATTTCTCCGTTGACCGCAAGAGTATCCAAACTTTTTTCATATATTCTATAAAAGACAATAACGTAAAGAGAGAGAGAGAGAGAGAGAGAGAGAGAGAGAGAGAGAGAGAGAGAGAGAGAGAGTGTTGAAAGAAAAACAAAACGAAGAACGGAAGAAAAATACAATGTTTGGCTATTATTTATGTGTTCATTCTAGGTTATGGTTTATATATCTTTTTTGGTTACTGTTCGATCGATTTACCTTTGTGTGCAAAATGAAGCCAGTTGTTTAAAACAGGGGAAAACTTGGCTCTTGTATTTTTCTCGTACGTAATATTGCACTAATAACGTAAACTGTTCAACTTCATTTTTTTTGTAACATCTTTTTCAGTTTTGCTTTTATAGTAACTTTGAGCTTGCTCTCTCGGTGAAAGACTGTTTTATTGTATTTATTTCTATTTCAACCATTATTTGACTTTTTTTTTCTTCCTAAACATAAAAACGATGAATAGACATATGGTCGATTTCAGTAAGTAATTCATAACAAAATAATAAAAGGTGAGTAAAAAAGGCTGTATGTACAACGAAATAGAGTTAAAAGAGATATTGGCAATCGATTCCTCGAATATGTGAATGAAGTAAGGTTTGCTTTCGAAAAAAAAACACATTCCTTAGAAGCTAGTCTTTCAAGAGTCTTTTGTGAAATGGAAGAAAAAAAAACAAAGGGAAGAAGGAGAAAATACAATACGATTCTGTACACGGGACAATGCGGCCGATTCGATTCCACTGTCGGTCGGACGATTTCACGTCGTTATTGCTGCGCTTCTCTGTCGTTTTTAGCAGTTGTGACGTGGAGACGATTTGAGTAAGCATGTACAGGTGTGAGACTACCTCTCTCATTTTGATTCTATCTTTTCTTGCATATTTCTCCTCCATGTTTCACTCCCTTCTCTTTTTCTCTTTTCTCTCTTCACCCCTCCAATATATATATACACATATATATATATATATATATATATATATATATATATATATATATTATTTTCGCAAAATAAAGACAACAAAGTATAAAATGAGAATATTTTATGGTTTATTTGCTTATGGGTTACTATTGTTTCGTAACCATTCAGACAATTTCCAATATTATATAATTTAAACATTATTCCAAAATAGCTAGTCTTCAGACGGCGAAATTAATTTGTTATACATATATGAATACATTCCTTATACCTATTTTAATGGATTAAGCAGCTGGAGTCAGCTCTATCCCAATTTTTATATTTTAATTATGTTTTCTTATTGCTTTCTAATTGATTATTTCACCTACGTCTGTACTATTTTTATCCAAAATTTCAACACTTTTATATGCGAGATCGGATTTTACATGTAGAAGTATTTGATGAAACAACAAGTAAGTCAAAGATCTTACTTGAAAACAAAAAGAAGTTAAGCAGAGGGAATATGGTAAAGAAAAAGGCGATTACACATGAATGGATAGTCTGGTGGAAGATAAAAATCCAGTGACGGTAAAATCCAAATGTAAAACTTCAAGAAAGTTAAAAGAATTTTCATTTGTACAAGTAAAATCCAAGGAAATCCCGTAATTGGAAGAAGATGGTCCATAATAATCCAAAGACAGAAATCCATGGAATAATTCACAAAAATGTGTACAAGGAAAACAATAATATTAATAAAAGAAAAATAAGATGTGCTTTTCACTCTATTTCCGAGATATAACTATAAATAAAAATGATCTGGGAAGAGAAAGGAGAGAGAAAAAATGATAAAGTTAAATATAAAATAAAGGGAAACAAAAGTCAAAATGACCACGGCAGGAAATGTTAAAGGCGCGAAAATATATATAGGGCAAAATAATATAGGTCAACTGAAATGTACAGGTCGTCACTTAAAAAAAATGTCAGCAAGAGTTGTTAAACGACACTAAACGGAAAATAAAAAAAGGAAAATAAAATATATATATATATATATATATATATATATATATATATATATCCTTTCCCTAATCCGCCATAGTTTCGTATAAATATTATTTCCATGCTACGATCTACTAGTTATTGTTTTTCCCTCGTACGTTTTTTTAAACGAAATTATACTTTAATAATATTAATTAAATTTATTCCCATCTATTATTGTTCATGTCAGTAATTTTACGCTTTAAATTAACATATTAAATCTTATCATTTCTAAGTATTATAGTTTTTATTTTAATCCTTACTACCACATAACCAATTCCTAATTCCGTTACGTTTTAAGGGGGATAACTCTATTTACTGACCAATTTTCTATTTATCATTTATCGTAATTACGTGTATTCTAATATTTATATGTTGATATAATATATTGTTGAATGTATGAATCCATTGCTCGTCAGCTGTTCAATCCGTTACTAGTGCAAAAGAGGGTGCTACACTATATTCAAATAAGTATATTTAAAATGCAAAACGTCAATATTATTTTGTCCAATCCCTGCATATCGTGTGGTTGTCCGTTCTTCATATTACTTATGGCTGTTCTTATTTGTTTTGTTTTTTTTAGTTTGATAATATTTCTTTCATTAATCTGAATTAATTTGACTTATTTTTCATGTTTATTGAACTATTATTACTGATTATACCATTATTTATATTACTTTTCGTGTTCGTGTCTTATATTAGTTTTACAACTATTTTATGTTTATGCTATCGGAATAGTTGTCCGGTAATGTTGATAGCACTGTGTCTTTTCCTTTCATGGCATAAATTTTGTCAGGTATCAGATTTCTTAGATATTTCCATTCGTTTCGATAAAGTTGTTCTATCTATCTTTCTACGAACTGCCCTTTTACTAAACATTAATTCAACTATGTACAATAAACGTGTGCATTTCCACGGTTCTCGTTAGATCATCGAACTTAAACAACGATGAGCCTATCAGTGACTATTTGACTGTATGTGCTCTCTGCTTATCTTGCATTGATTGCAGTTGTATTGGATTCTCCTTGCCACTAGATTCAAGCAGTGGCGATTTAGAACTGGTGTCGTTGAGGATTGTGTAACTCCCCCCTCACATTTACATGCGTTACGGGGATATCCATTGTTTTTTTCTACACTGAGCGGAAGCGCGTTTAGATGATAATTTATATATCTATAAAAGTGAACGTGTCTGTATGTCTGTGTACATTACTCTACGCAATAACTCTGTCAATTTTAAGTCTACAGACTCGAAATTTGATATACTGTGTACTGAGATTTGGGAAAATCTTTCTGACCGGTTTTAGGCCTGACATTTGGCTGTTAACGGGGTCAAAGTTCAACGATTTGACCTTTGAGACCTCTACCAAACTCCTCCGACAATTTTGCATCTAAACACTTGAAACTTTAGAGATAGGTTCCTTGGATATAGATCTAACTTTATAAATTGATTTAAGCAAAAAACAATAAATATTAAGGGGTCATAATAGGGGTCAAATGTTAAAAAATGATCGCTTTTCTGTTTTTTTTTGTTTTTTTGCTCAACATACACATCCAAACACCCGGGCAATGCCGGGCTGAAATGCTAGTATTCCAATAACTTTATAGTGACATTTATACTTTTGATTATTTTCCTAGAATATTGTGTTAACAACTGTATTTTTTATCTCCTACATTTTCCACATCTCTCCGGGAAACTTTTCTGTTTTGCTTACTACTTATCTCTTCAAGACAGATCACTGTTCACTGCTAAGACGACGAAACCTGCTATTGACATCTTATTGTTTCTATATGATCACACCTGGTCTTGTAATGCCTTTCCTATTTCTTGTAGGTTCACATATTGCTATTACATTTTACTGTATAAGTAGTTGCCCGACTGTTACACGTAATATGAATAGATATACACGGCGAGAATATGATATTGCAGCGTTTACCATAAGTGCTGCGATTTTTACGCTCTCTAAAGAAACTTCAAAATTTGCGGCCACTTTCTTGGAGAGGACATATAATAGTCTCTGTATACCCTATATATATATATATATATATATATATATATATATATATATATATATATATATATATGTATATACATATATATATAAATACATATATATGTAAGCAATACACATGCCCCCCATATATATATATTCTGTTTAGACATATATATATATATATATATATATATATATATATATATATATATCTATATAATTATAAAACTCAAATGACCTTGTAACGAGTGATATAATCCACTTTCCGGTTTACGACATCCGGTTTCGCATGCGCGCATAAATATTAACCCATAAAAACGTAAAAAATAAACACAAATCGCTTCTTTTGCAGATTTTGTTCTGCGCACTGAAATATTAACGTTATTTTTTCGAAATGATTAATGAACATGGGAAGAGTGGGGGTGTTTTGCAACTATTCTTTATTACAACTATACTGTTGCTATTTTCTTACAACTAAACAACTTTAACCTGTTGACAAACATAAGAACAATTATAGTAAAACAAAGACTACTACTACTACTACTCTCTATCCGTCCCTTTTCTTTTCTTCCTTCCTTCTTTTTATTTTTGTTTACATTTCTAGATACAAAATATTTGTGTGAGAACGATCAATTTGTTGACACATTTACTAATCTGTTTCAATATTAGTTTTATTTTATTTTATTTATTTAGGTTTTATTTTTTGCTTCACGTTTTATTAATTTTTTTTCAGATTTGAAGTTTCTATAACTTGGTTGAAGGATTTCAAATATGGGTTTTTCATTCTTATATTTCTCATCGGTAGGTTCATGTACGTTTCTGCTGCTAAATGATTTTCGTCGGCGTTTCGATTCGTAGGAAAATCTTGTCTAATTTTCAATTTTTGAGCGATTATTAGTAAAAATAGTTAACTTTACACGAATAGGGAGGTTTTTTTTTTAATATTTGAGTGATCCATCCGTGATTTTTCATTTTAATATACTTTTATTGAAATGTTTCTGTTATGTAAAAAAAAAAAAACTATTTTTCTTTACGTCACAAGTGTCATGCACGCTCATACATGAATTCCCTAGCTAATATAACATACTGACCCAACGGGTCACGGATAGTCTTGTATATATATATATATATATATATATATATATATATATATATCAGAACGTCCAAAATTCCTAAGTGTTATTCCTCTTTTCATTTATTTTTACCACGAGTCAAAATGCCCAAATGCTTACAGCACCTGTTTTGTAAATTATTCAGTTGCACTCTATGACACGATCCAAGATTAAAATTCTTTGAACTCGCAGCGCGAGAACAAACTTTCTTTTGCCTAGAAGCAAACCATTGGAAATAGTGCATGGTTATAATCTCATTTTCCAATTTAATTTCTGTACAACTCCAGGAAATATATTAAGCACAGTCATTTGCTTAAAAAAAAAGAAAGCTTGAATACCTGACGAACAGATGTAGTCACGCAAATGCATATTGAAAGATCTATTTTCACACTGAATTTAATTTAATTGCCGTTTATTTACCTAAAGCTTCTTTCTCTATATCTAAACTATAGAAAATAAATTCGAAGTATTCCTATTAATATTTTTTTCAAAGAAGTCACCATTATCAAGGCCCAGAGGCCACTCAAGGATAATAGATTAATTAAAAACATATATATTTCGGGTTTCCGGGAAGCGATCTAATTTGTGTAGCAATTAATATTATTTAATAAGTTATTTTAGAAAACTTTAGTTTTATTAAAAACTAAGCAGGGAAACCAAACATTGCGCGGAATTGAATGATGATCAATGAATGTTTCACATTCCCATATTTTTCTTGTCAACAAAATCAGTGGGATCGCCTATTTTTCAGCCAAGCCGATTATGTACCTATTCTAGTTGGGCATCAATCGCAGTGTACCTGGATGACATTGTTCACGATATGTTGTACTGTACATTCCACTGTAGAGAACCTACTGTTGATTTTATCAAAGTTTATATATATATATATATATATATATATATATATATATATATATATATATATATATATATATATACATAATGGCTTGAATTAAAGTTTAAAATGAAAAAGTCAAAGATCATACTTCAATTGTGCTCTAATAAGAAATATTAATTTCGAACGCGCCCATGCCATAGCAAAGAAACTTCTATTGATTTTATATATCGGGTTTTATGGTTGTGTGTGAACAAACCTACTTAAATACACTTGTAGTGTATGGCTGTTTAAGACGTTGTCTTTGGTCAAGATCGCCAGTTTTTTTTCCATTCGTCGCATCATTTCAATTAGCGATACCGATCGAAAACATTCCGAGACCACACCTAACTAGATACAGGAAGAATATTAAAAAAATCGGCCCAACCGTTTTTGAACCAATAGAAACCGAACTAACACATAGACATATAGGCACACATACACACAAGGTTTATTTTATATTATAGTAGATATTTCTTTCATTTGAGAACTTATTGAGTCCCTTTTCAATGGATTATGATAGTTGCTTGATAACAGCTATGGATGAGCGTAATTAGCATATTTATTTATCTTTTATTTATTTTTTTTCATAAATAGTTGGGCCCTGTCGGTGGGGCATTTGAATACGTCGACTGCCCCACCCTGCAGAGGGTAAAAGTCCCTCAATGGGGGCCATGAATATGACCTTAAACTATATCCAGTGGTGAGGCATCAGCTTGTAGGCTTTCGGGAGTGTGGAGCCATTCTTTAATTACCATTGCTCCCAGGTCCACTCTGACCCGGAGTGGTAGTACCTGTTAGGGTCCCAACTATGGGTTAAATAGAAACCGATGTGAAAACAACAAATATATTCTATTAAAAAAAAAATTGTTCAAAATCTTTGGATTCGGCATTAAATAACCTGAAAAGGGTTGATATGCCGTAAAACAAAAACAAATAACCAACCAACATAAATAGTTGGTTAAATTATAAGTTACATGTAGAATCTGAACTTTTAGTCAGAAATTATTATTTTAACGTTAACGCCTTTCGATTTTTTGTATTTCGAAAAAAAAAACAACATACTTCGGTAGAGACTTGTAATTTCTACAACGATATCCATGCTAATGTCGTATAAAATGTAAAGACATATTAGATCTGCTAGAAGTTGTGACTAAAGAAACTCTATTCAGATATAAAAAGAAGTTGTCTAGTTGTTATTTCAGCGTGTAATCTTTAAAATTGATTTCATGAAAATAATAGTTTTTTTTCTAAAAAATTTTTCTCACTTTTCACACCGTTAGAATTTCAGAAAACCAACATACTTCGGTAGAGACTTCAGTCTCTACATCGATATTGATGGTAATATTTTAGAAAATGTACATGCGTATTATATCGAACACATGCTGCTTCTAAGGTATTCTATTAAGATGTTTAAAAAGCTACTCGAGTTGTGTTCGATTCGCAGTTTTGCAGTGAGATATACACAAAAAGTTACCGCGTAAAATGCAAATATGTTTATTTAAATCTATTTTATTGTTTTTTTTAAATGGAAAAAACAAAATTTAAAAAAATAAAATTTACCGTGTATAGTGAAAATATGTTTATTAGATTGTATTTATTTATTTTTCTTTGTTTCAATGAAAAAGAAAAATAATGAATAAATAAAACCAGAAAACTGACCGTGTTTTTTTATTTTTTTAAATGTTTTCTTTGTTGTCGCTGTTACCCAATTGTAATGTCGTCTGATTTCAATATCGATAGCGTAGTAGTAATTCTGCTAATGAAGCTCTCAAAATGCAATGTACAGAAATAAATGATGAATAAGTAGCTTATCCGAAAATAGAAAGTACACTCCCCCCTAGTATCACGTATGAAATCAGTAAACACATAATAGAAGTAAAAAGACAGCAAATAAAATATTAAAGCGACTAATAAGTGCCAGGTTTGAAGAACGCTGACGGCTTACTGTTAAAGTTTCTTGTAAAAACTGGAATCGAATGTAAGTTCGTTTCCTTTAAGTCATCCTTTGAATCGCAACCGCTCCCCCCCCCACACACACAAAAAGATAAAAAATATAAAGGGAGGAAAAAGGGGGGAGAGAAGAAATTTATAAAATGGCACACGTAACCCACAGAATAACTGGAATGTAAAGTCGCGTTTCACCCGACGAAAAAATGTCAATCCATATTTTTTAAGCAACTAAGAACTCAAACCGGTGTTCCTCGTATACCTCTGTGGACGTTTCTGCAGCGGTGATCAGTGGCCGCGGGCGGAGTATGAATCGAATAGAGCGAAAGTATTTTAAACTTCCATTGATTCTAACCGATTGTGGCATTGAACTCTCACCGGAAAAATATAGAAATGCACGAATATCAAGGAACTGTAAGGGTAGTAGGCCTATAGCACACCTCAGATCCTGTGCTGATGATTTTTAATCCTATTAAGGTAAAAATTACACGGGAAAAATGGGTTCATTTTATTTATATATACAAGTAACCCACAGAATAACTGAAATGTAAAGTCGCGTTTCACCCGACGGAAACATGTCAATCCATATTTTTTAAGTAACTAAGAACTCAAACCGGTGTTCCTCGTATATTCCCCTGTGGACGAATCTGCAGCGATGTTAAGTGGTCACGGGCAGAGTATACATCGAATAGAGAGAAAATATTTTACCACTTCCATTGATTCTAACCGATTGTGGCAGTGAACTCTTACCGGAAAAATATAGAAATGTACGAATATCAAGGAACTGTAAGGGTAGTAGGCCTATAGCACACCTCAGATCCTGTGCTGAAGTGTGGGGACATTACATTTTAATGTAATGCAGTGATTTTTAATCATGTTAAGGTCAAACTCACACGGGAAAAATGATTAATTTTATTTATATAGAGAAGATATTATGAAAATATTTGTGATTGAAGTAGAATAAAATATTAGAATATATTCAAATATTTTCTCATAGAAAATATTATATGTGTTAAGGTCATATGAATGAATTTATATATATATATATATATATATATATATACTAGCAAAAGTACCCGTCGTTGACTGGGTCTAAAAACAGCCAACAGAAAATGGACTCTGATTTATTAAAGTATGATAGGGTATGAAAAGGAAGGGTTGTAAATTTGGGTTTAAAACCAAAGCAAAATATGATGAAAGTAAAAATAAAATAGATATACCCCATAATTTATTATACCATACCTGTTCATACTGAAAGACTTATCACAATATTCTGTGAATCTATATTAAAAAAAAACTTGTTAAACTTTGTGACATATTTCTATTCTATGGAGGGCAGGCACGAACAAACACCCCATAATTTTATTATATATTTCTGCAAAGTGAAACATAATTATCAAAATATACTTACACAGATAGATATGAAAAGTCTTTATTAAAGTCTGTGCTTATTTCCATTCTATGGAGGCCAGACACGAACGCAAACCCCACAATTTTATATGCTATCCCTATTTAAGTAAAACACACTTATCAAAGTATTATTATGCACATATATATCAAAAACACTTGTAAACGTTTTTTTTTAATTTATAAATTCTTTATTTCCATACTTTGTGGACCAGGCGCGTACGCAGACCCCCAAATTTTTATGAACCACCGTTCTGCCAGATCAAACACACCCATCTCTGTGTCTCGATACATCTTATAGCATTATATGTAATTAGTTTTTTAAAATAGTCAACCATATAGGAGCCTATTCGTGACCAGACGTACACACACAAACATACACACACACACAGAACTTCAGCGTTATATTATAGATATATATATATATATATATATATATATATATATATATATACACGGTGTTCCAAAATCGTTGATCCCATTCTAAATATCCATATCTCTGAAACTACTTGATGGATCTTAATTAAACCAAACATATATTAAGTTTTATTGGTTAAATTTATTAATGAAAAGTACAAATATTTGTTGGTTTTCATAAATATTCAATATGAGCGCCGCCTATGACTCTGCACACGTCGAGTCGGTATTCGGACTCGTGCCAAACGCGCTGTAACATGTCTTTGGTAACAGTTTCCACTGCAGCTGAAATTCTCTGTTTCAGTTCTTCAATATTAGCTGGAAGAGGAGGCACGAAGATTAGTCCTTTCCCATAACCCCAGAGGAAAAAACATCACACGGAGAAAGGTCAGGTGATCGTAGTGGCCATTTCAGAAGAAAATTGTCTTCACTATCTCGACCGATTCATTTCTCTGCCAGAACCTCATTGAGGTAAGCTCGTACATTGAGCTTTCTGTGAGGTCCTGCAGAAACGAGTTGATCAATGAGTTAATTTGGAAGCATTTGTCGATTTAGGCGTACATAAGCAGACCTTTTATTTAAATGCTCGGTCCCCAGTGCTAATTTGTTTTGTAGTTGGTGCCTTCTTTGCAAAATTTGTGAAGAACATACGCTACACTGTCCTCGTGACCGAGTCCGAGCATACTCTAAAACGCAAAATGCCTTCTTTAATTGAAAGTAACGGCATTTCTTAACTTGAAAAGATAGAGATGCCATATGTTACACACAAAAACTTTATAGAGTTTTATACAAGCTGTGAAAATTTGAGGTCATTCCAACGAAAACGAGGTCAAACTTTTGGAACACTTTGTATTTATGTTATTTGTTTTTGTTTTGCGAAACTTTATTATTGGATTTAATTATTTATACAAAAGTGCATTTTTACCTCATTACGACTTGGGCATAATTGTCCCTTTAACCAATTTGGTACGCCCAAATTGCGAGCGGCATATGTATTGTTAAGTTTCAGCCACTCTAATGAGTCGTAGACGAATAAACTCGTGTGAGGTGATACTTATATATATATATATATATATATATATATATATATATATATATATAATGGACTTTATGGCGAATAACACTTTTTATTGATATTTACATGGCAAAATGGCTTAGTGATACTTATAATTAGCTATAGTAAATCATTCCTTGCAGAATTGTTATGTATATCATGTTTGTATAAATTTTGGTCTCCTATACAAGGAGGGTGGACTTGTAAATTCACCTTTGTCCCTTCGTCCGTTCGTCTGTCTGCACTTTTCTCAAAAACTACGCCTTGGAATTTTTTGAAATTTTGCACAAACATTAAACATGATATGAGTAAATAAGTAACAGAAAGGATTTTTAGGGAAAAAACTCCGTTTGCTCCGAAGGGTTCCTTTCGGGTTAAAATGGTTAAAATTGACATTTTTGTGCTTATTTAAAAATTTATGTCTTGGATTTTTATAAAACTTTCTGAAAGGTTATAACTAACTGGTTTCTATATAAATTTGTTTGGCTAACCTTCGTTATACATCTTGTGAATGCCCTAGGGGCTCCTTTGGGGCTAATAAGACAATACATATTTGGAACTGTTTTACTATATTTGTCCCAAATTTTCTGTGTATGTCTATTTAGCAGTTTTGCATGGTGCTGAACTCAAATTTTAATGTTTAGGCTTTGATAAATTTTGGGAATAAATGGGTGAGGGGCAATTGGTGGACTTAGTCATTTCTATTTTTTTGCATATTGTTAGGTCTAAAACTGCACCATTTGTTCTATTTTCACCAGGATTTGACGTCTCCTGGGGGCTTTTGAGACTAAATATGGGAGGAGGCAATGCTGAACTTAGTAATTTCTTTTATGCTTCGTACACTGATCAGAAGGGACAATGCATGCTTCACTTGTCTTGTATTTATTTTTATTCATACTCTTAGCCAAACTGTAACTGAAAAAGTTGGGAAGATTGAATTCACATACAATTTTTTTGCTATTTTGATTGAATGCATAAATATGTCACTTAACTTTGCATTTTGTTACTATATATTTCTATATATTTTGTTACTATTTATTTCTATATATTTTGTTACTATGTATTTCTATATATTTTGTTACTATTTATTTCTATATATTCTGATGAAATAGATTCGTTTGGACAATAATTGTCTGTATTTTTGAGATGAGGTGTTTTCATTGATTGAGATTGTCGGACTGACTTCCTCATCTTGGTTGTTATTGTCACAACGTTTCGGCCGTTTTGCCCTCTGGCCTTCGTCAGTTGTTTTGTATCGAACTGGGGACCCGTTTGTTAGGAGTCTTGAACCCAACCCTTTATTATTATTATTACGGGGGTACCGTGTTCGGACTCCAGCTAGGCTTTGGGACATAGTTGCTGAGTCTCTGTTTTGAATGTTACTTTTTCACTGCCTTCGTTCAGGATTGAACTCAGCAACTTTGGGTACCTGTAAACGTTGATACAACGTCTAGGACCACTCGGCCATATGTCACTGGGACAATTCTTAATTGGTTTTTGTTAATGTTAAACCTATGTTGTTATTCAAGATTTTCTCTCAGAGGTGTCCAGAATTCAAAACAGAGAATCAGCAACTATATCCCAAAGCCTAGCTGGAGTCCGAACACTGTAGCCCGTAATAATAATAATAAAGGGTTGGGTTTGAGACTCCTAACCAACGGTTCCCCAGTTCGATACAAAACACCTGACGAAGGCTGGAGGGCAAAACGGCCGAAACGTTGTGACAATAACAACCAAGATGAGGAAGTCAGTCCGACAATCTCAATCAATCGTTTGGACAATTCTCGTACAGTCACACAACCCTAAAATAACTAGTCGAAAATATTTATAATTTAACATTAAACAATGAAAAGTGCAGAATACGGTTACCCCTAAATCTTTTTGTTGATACACTTACGTACAAAAATAATAGCATTCCTGTACGACAAGTTAAATATAAACGTCTTTATGGCGACACGAACTTTATGCGATAAGCAATACAAAACGTTCTGCCCTTTTCTATGTTCGGCGTGTAAAACACACACACGTCTTAACGAAGAGTGTATTTCTGTGTTTCCCTTATCGTATCTCTTGAGAAATGGCATTATAAACGAAGCGATATGTGTCTATCAATTAGCTCTTGTCTTCAAATGAAACACATTGTCCGCAGACTTGTTAGAAACAATCTAAATCTATAAATGTCTGTTTGCCAATATGATTCACGCTCGCTTTAGCCTCATCTTGTCTCATTACGCTTGGTTTATCAAGTTAAGTTTGTCGACATGAGCGCTACACTCAGAGAGAAAGGTCAAGGCAGCTGATGCATTGTAATGCCTCGCGTAGATGCCATACTTCCCGATATTTAATGTTCTACTTCCATAATATCAGACATCATCCAGATCCTTAGAAATCAGTGAGATGAATCACCTTAGACGAACATTGATTTACAAACTTCAATGACGATAACGTCTATTGAATATCAAATCGAACAATACCGTTTTTCTTTTAGAGAAATATTTGTATGTAAATGGTGGCTACTTGAAATAAATATCGTGTTATATAAAGCATCAAAGATCGGACAATTCACTTAATTTATACGTAGGAGAATGTAAGCTGATTTAATCTGAACTGATTATTGATTATACGTGTCGTCATTTTAAAAATCTAATAATACTTGCTAATAATGTAATGTTTCACAGCACATTGCAACCTCATGTACACAGCAGATAAATAATAGAAAATGACCTCCTCACATTTTGTTATTTAAAAACTACATTCGTTTTCTCATTCTCCTGCCACGGGGGACTTTTCCTTATTACTGTGAAATCACACACGTCTCTAATTTGGTAATCTCTAACGTGATAGTCTTCGCGAACGTGCTCTCACATTTTGATAGTCTTCTTTTTTTTTCTATGACGTCATTTTGCTCACGGCTCTGTGTTTGCATATATAGCCGTCCGCGCTCTGTTACAATAATACATACTTTTGTGATCGTTAGATCTTGGAATCTACTGAAAACTAGTCAAACCAGTGCACGGCAAAAACTAATACATTCACCCGTATTCCCTTAGCTGCATATAATGAATGTTTACTCGATATTTTATTACTCGAAAATATTAACTGGTGTGTTTAGTAAATATTAAGATACTAAATAATCATAACAAGTTTACCGTTTGTACTAATTTATAAATTGGAAGTTACACACGCACAGAAATACTTACATAAAACCGAGGAGTTAATTTTTGGTTGGAGTTTGAATAATTTTGTCGAAACACGAACCCTATGAAAAGGGTAATATTTACGTGAATATTAAAACAACGCACACGGCATTCATTAACAGCATCACTAATTGAGACGAAATAGGAATTTTTTAAAAAAATCAGAAATGATATGCTCGCAGCTGGCATAACGGAATTGTCAAAATCCATTTATAGTATCAGGTGCCGTTAAACGTAAATTTCTCCTCAAAATATGTTTGTTGTGCCCGCCCAATGGGTTACAATTAAGTTTTCCACTTAAAATTACGATAGGCACAATGTGTGCCTCGATGTGACGCACAAGTACAATTGGCTGTCAGACTTAGGTGTGGCCATTATCTTTATTTGTTGTATTTGTTTTTTGTTTTTCAATATACTTCGTTTGCACTGAATACCGAGTTGTATCTGGATATTTAGTTGTCCGTAAAACATCTTGATAGACTTCGTCTAAAAACTTTATGAATGAAAGCGCACCAGGCTGCAAAAAATTCATTTCCCAGCTGAACATGTATGGCAATGCTTAGGTTGATAGTTTGCAGTAATAAAGATTACGCCAAGTACACATCCGAAGCATTGCCAAATATGAATTATTGTAAACTAGCTGTATCCGGCCACACGTTTCTGTGGCTCAATTTGTTTGTAATAAGAATACAATAAAAATTAAAATGTTATGCAAATTTACTTAGTGTATATATATATACATATACATATACATATACATATATATATATATATATATATATATATATATATATATTGATATTGAGATCACGAAAAGTTACCTTCTGTTATGTTTATATGCATTCACTTTTTTGCAATTTTTTAACAAAAATATTGTTTTTTAAAACATGCGCAGAAACGCACGCATGCACGGAGTATAATAAGAAACATTAGCGACGCATAGTTTTTTGTTTTTGTTTTCACTACTTGTGGATAAACAATGCTTTGAGACCTGTTTGTGTTTCAAACGTCCAGCAAATTGAGAAGTGCAGAACACACACACAAGGCAGTAATTACCTAAGTATGAAACAACCTTGACGGTGTGGGAAGTAATATGTCTACTAATGGCGCCATATTGAACTTTTAGTAACCGTGGGTTTATGAAGCGTAGAATTGAATTCCAGAGTATGAGAGTTATCAGAACTCAGCCAATCAGAATGAATGGAAATGGATGAGGGAGCACTTATTATTTATGATTCAAAATCTGTGGAGATTATTTTAGGCCTATGTATTTATTAGCCACTTTTGGGTGGTGAAAGCATAGAGCCTGTGGAATGTGTATTATTTGTTCCGATGACTACTTTATAGATATATTTAGAGAGAAAAATAGAGACTTATTTCTTTAAAGATGTTGTGATTGTGATGGTGTTGTAAAAATTAAAGCATAAAAATTATTTCCAAAATAACTGGATTTGGTATTAAATAAACCGAAAAAGGTTTGATATACCATAAAACAAATAAAAAACATCATAAGCATTGTACACTGAATAAATTATCATAAAAACAAACGGCATGCACACCGGTGTATTTCCTCTTAACAAACTGATTTGAGTACGCATTTAAGTAGACATCATTATTTTATCTATGGCTTATCATTGAATAATCCTAATTGGAATTTACTTGGATTGACACTTAATTACATGGCAAAACTGAAACAAAGAACGTCGGTTTATGTGTAATTAGGTAAACGCAACAGACTGCATGCTTCTTCCATTTCCTGAAATGTTATTTCGCAACCAAAATTGTATCTTCATCGATCCCTTCTTTAACGATTATTATCCGAGTAGAAGATTATTCGAGCGTTGTTTCTCTTTCTTTAAAGTCTTCAGACATTGAATTATTCTCAGATTAAACCTGTTGTCTATATTTTTTTTATTTATCTATTAATTTATTCTTGTTCTAATTCAGTGTAAAAATAAAAAAAAATCACGAAGTCTAATGAGTAATAAACCAGCGTAATAGATTTATATATATATATATATATATATATATATATATATATATATAATTATATATATATATATTCAGACATTGAATTATTCTCAGATTAAACCTGTTGTCTATATTTTGTAGTTATCTATTCATTTATTCTTGTTCTAATTTAGTGTAAAAATAAAAAATCACGAAGTATAATGGGTAATAAACCAGCGTAATTGATTTATATATATATATATATATATATATATATATATATATATATATATATATATATATATATATATATATATATATATAATGGACTCTCGCATTGATTTCGTGGTCCTGAATATGACCTTAAACTATATCCGATGGTGAGGCCCCAGCTTGCGGGCTCTGGGGAGTGTGGAGCCACTCTTTAATTGCCATTACTCCCAGGTCCACTCTCACCCGGAGTGGTAGTACTTGTTAGGGTCCCAACTATGAGTTAAATAGAAACCGACTTTAAAAAAAAAACAAATATATTCTATTAAAAAAAAAATCTTCAAAATCACCGGATTCGGCATTAAATAACCTGAAAAGGGTTGATACGCCGTAAAACAAAAACTACCAACCAACCAACCCATTGATTTCGACCTATGCGGTTTCGCCACAACAATTAAGTATCTCGAAAATCCACACAGATGATTTCTTTATAGTGGTGAAGGCTTTGTGTAGAACCATCCACAGGTTTTGATATTACTGCTAAACTTCCGTCGGTATAGATAACTGCCACAGGACAGAGTATACAGTAGACCGCGAGTTTTTTTTTTTTTACGTCAGAGCTTCCTTCTCTTAGATACATGTCTTAACGAAAACTAGGAGTGCATCTCTCCCAGTGAATTAAACACGTCTCTATATACCAACATGGACATTTCTACGACCCAGCACGGTACATACACACACACCTAACCTTCTTAAATGGACACGCATCTGGTACTGGCCAGGCTCAACTTCACTTCTTAACTTCGGTGATCTGGCTAGAACCAGTGTGTCAACGAAATTGTGCAGGATATATATATATATATATATATATATATATATATATATATATATATATATATATATATATAAACTTATCTTCAATGAATATCTTACAAAGAATAGGTAAAATGTATTTTATCTCGTATCTTTTAATATTGCAAATTCTAACATGCAGTCGGTCTTTATCGCTATGCCACCATCATGGCGCGAGAAAACTCAATAAAATACTTGATACGCAGACATTGAATCAAAGGATTATACCGACCCATGATTTTGATCGACAATATTATTATAAAAGGCATGAAGATTTGCAATTAGTTCGTTTCAAGATTTTATTCAATAGGATCAACACATGTTTTGCGACTGCATTTACTTGATATGATGTTCATTGATTTATTCAGACTTTTTTTTATCCAACTCAATCACACCGTATTGAATGAGACACGGTAAAATATATGGAAACTGGTACAAAGCTAACCCTACCCGCCTAAGAATATTTTTCATTTAATGGGTGGATATTTTAAGATATTCATCACCGAAAATGCAGAATCTCTTTTGAAAAGATCGTGGTGGCTTTCGTACAGATGTTTTGTTTCGTGCGATTATAATAATAGCGATTTCGTTTCTCGATACAGACACGAAAACAATGTTTAAACGTTATTTTCATATTCGTCTCAATGCATTCTGGTATGTATCTTCTCACATAAATGTTCTAAATGTTCGCCTTTTTTACATTCAGTGTGTGTGTCCGGTTTTGCAACTCAATTGTTTTGATTTGGCGATGCTGTTTGAAATTCAGAATGTCTATGTTTTTTTTATGTATGTATTTATATTTTTATTTTCATAATCAACACATTTTCGATATGTATCTGTATATTTCATCAATCCAGACTAGACACACATAGGAAACTAGGAAACATCAATCCAGACTAGACACACAATCCAGACTAGACACACAGATAGATCTAAAAACGACATGGTCTCTGAACGAAATAAACATTATACCAGTTGTGATAGGAGAAACTGAGTTAATAGAAAAAGAATCTTCAGCAATAATTAGGAGCAATCCCTTAAGAGCAAGCTGTAACGAAATACAAATAGCAGCCATAAAGGGAACAGCATATATTCTTAAAAGAACCCTCGGATATACATTTAAATCATAACAGAATCAAGTGTTAGCTCCAGGACTTACTGAAGTTAAATAAAAAACACACACACACAATCACAGACACACACATAGACACACACAGAGACAAATCAATCCAGATAAGACACACAATCCAGACTAGACACCCACATATGCACACATCAATCTAGAGTAGACACCCATAGGGAACTAGAAAACATCAATCTAGACTAGACACCCACATATATAGGAAAGGAGGTAGATTTAATTATGGTTAAGAGTCGTGTACTTTATGTGGAAAAGAAACGGCGACAGGAGTTTTAGTATGCAGATGCCCTATTACTTTTCTTATAAAGCCTATTATATGCTTGTCGAAACATCACTATTTATGAATATTTTATTAGCCATTCAAATCGATTATTTACCAGCATTCTTAAATTTCATATATTTTGATCCTAGTTATTTAATGCAAATAAAGTCTCCCGGCTGCGTTAAACATATTCCCTGTAGAGAAAACTTTCCAGGTCGAGATAAAACCATATCTTACTTTTACCTCAAACTTAAACGAAATATACGTCACTTAGACGTTTAGTTTGAACATAAATATGTTGATGCCTCTAAGCACTTCTGGAAGAATCTATCTGATGCAGTCAGACCATCCGGCTATCTCGAATCCTGGTTTGAAGTAAACAATTGCGCTAATATATAAGATGTGTGTAGCATAAGTCGATCAATCTCATTGAAAACATCAGTTGTATAAGGTATGATGCTCTTATGTGTGAAATAACACTTTCTGTCTCGTTGGTTATGTATGCACACTTATCTTTATAATCAACAATTGCTGTTAGTTTGTGTTCTTTTCAGTAAGTGATAGTGGTTTCATAGATCGACGTGTGCACTTGATAGATGCCTGTTCTTAACTTTATGGTGCAATAAAAATAAAATCATTGTCTGCAGATGGAATTAAACATGCATGCGCTGATATATAATTCTCAGGAACATAAAACATGCCTAATTCATTACATCTATAATATAAATCTCGCCTGTCTGTTTAAGCGTATGTACAGTAGCGTCCAAAACTAAGGGAGACACTTTTAAAACACAATATTTCTTAGGTATAACAACTGTGAAAAGCTGAAAATTTGACAAGTGGTAGTCGTTATCATTCATAATAACACACTAAAATTTGAATCATTAGCAAAGGCTACACAAAGATTTATTACAATTATTTATTTATTTTCAAAATAGGAACGCCCAAAAGTAAGGGGCAAAATTGAGAAAAACCAATGTAAACAGCATGCTATATTCAAATTTTTAATTTCCTCTACAGAATAGGTCTTACTAAGTCATTTTTAAACGTCGCATCAGGCGGCACAATGGTGAAAAACCAAAAACTTGATTACTCTGTTAGGCAAGCTATTGTGAAGCTACACAAGGAAAACGACACCATTAGAGAGACTTCAGAGAAGTGAAACGTTTCAAGAGTGTTGTAGGTAGGGTTGTTAAATCCTACAATGATACAATGCTACTGACAAAATAGTGCTTTTAGAACCGGCAGACCCCGCAAAACTTTGGCAGGAGCAGATCGAATAATGCAGTCTGTCATTAAGAAACCGTTTTAAGTCTTGCACAGAAATTAAAATGCTTATGAATAGTGTCAAAACAGACTCTTTCTAGACGACTGCAAGAAACAGGGTTGTTTAATCGAACACCAGGGAAGAAACCACTTGTTAGTTCGAAGAATAAGAAGTTTGCAAAGAGTTTGCAAACAAGTATGTAATTTGAACATATGAAAATTGGGCAAAAGTATTTTTCAGTGATGAAAGCAAGTTTAATTTATTTGGAAATGAGGAAAAAAAGACAATGTAAAAAGACGTATTTCTGAAAGATTCAGTGCAAAGTGTACTACGAAAACTGTCAAGTTTGGGGGTGGAAGCGTCATGGTATTCGGAATGTTTTCTAGCCAAGGTACATATATGTCCGGTTACAAACTCGTGCAAACGCGACGATCTATAAAAATATTGTTCATGATCATGTGCAAATCACGCAGAATTCAAGTTTCGATAGGGCTCCCTTTATTCAAGATAATGCCACAGGGCAAAGGTGGTAATGAGTTACCATAGCTAGCAAGGTTTCGAAATTATGGATTGCCCACCGCAAAGTCCTGATTTAATCCAATAGAAAATATTTGGAAGACATTAGGAGTGAAAGTTATGGAAAGAAATACTACAAACACGCAGGATGTGTGGGTGAAATTTCAAGAAGTGTGTTAAATTAGTATCGATGATTGTTAAGAACTGATTCCTTCCTGTAGTCGAAGATGTGCACCTGTCATTAAGATCAAGGGCTCATTTACTAAATATTGATTGTACATGTATTTTTATTGTTATTTGGCTGTTTACATTGTTTTTCTCAAATTTTTCCCTTACTTTTGGGCGTCCCTATTTTGAAAATAAATAAATAATTGTTATCATTTGTTTATCCTTTGCAAATGATCCAAACACATTATTCATGACAGATTGCAAAATCTCTGCATTGCGATCTAACTCTTTTATTTCGTTCCTGATGTTTTTCATTAATTCATGCAGTGACTTTTTGGAGACCTTAAACCCTGCAAGAATTGAAGGAAACATCGGTAACGAAAAAAATCCGAGATTCTGCAATCTGTCATGAATAATGTTCTGGAAAGAGCACAAATATGCGTAGCTAAAAATAGGCAACATTTTAAAGACATTGTTTTCATAAATAAGAATTGTTTGAATTTTGCGTTTTAAAAAATCCCAGGTTCTTACTCAAGTTGTGTTAATATTACAGAAAAATATCATCAAAAATAAAGAATCCATTCCGTTCAAAATATTTCAGTGATTTTTTAATACTTTGTATATACGAATAGAGAGTCAAAATCTGTATTATTCTAAAACTATGGATCTGCTTGTCACTGTGTTTTAACTCACATTATTTGTGTATATATTTTATTATTTAATAACACACATGGAACATTAGCTTTAGTCTGAAGGACTCCTTACTTTTTTTCTAGTACTTTTAATCGCGTTCTGAAAGCCTCTTGAGTGTTATTTTTTTTACAGCTTACTTAAAAAATATCTCCTGAAACTTGTTTTTGTAGTGTTCTAGAGACTTCCTGAATTTAATTTAGTGTTTTTAGTAGTGTCTTTTATTCTCACTAAATTTACACTTGTTCATTTAATTTTTTTTATATGCTGTATTCATAATATTTTGTTTGAAATTGGTAGATGGACAGGTGACAATATAATTACGTACTTACGTGTCTAGCCGAAATTAGTATATATTTTTTAAAATATAGAACATCACCGAGTAGAAAAAGAGTTACAAAATCGCATTTCAAGTGAAACCATTGCATAAATGCGTGTCGAAGGACGAGTCGGTTAATTTTTTTCATGAAATGTGTACGATTATTTTGTTATAACTCATTTAATAGTGTTTTATCACAAATGAATGTTATGCACAACACCTTATTGCTATAAAAATAAATATGTTACTTTTAAAGAACAAAGTAAGTTATTTGGGCAGATTTCTCTCATACGAAAAAAAACAAACAAGTTTTTCCCTCGATGATTAGAAAGGGTTGTACACAAAAAAAACACGTTGAATAATCGGGTATTTTCATATTTTTTTTTTTTTATTCAATTTTAACCCCAAACAAGGCACAATGCCACTTTGAAGCAGGGGGATACTATTAGGGACTTAATTAGCAGGCTCATTATGAAGGGAGATGAGTAGAAAGATGTTTGTTAACATTACACTTTAACTTCTGCATATCAGTGCAGTTGGGAAAGCAGAATCCCGAAAGGGAGTTCCAAAGACCCGCAGTTCTGGGAAAGAAACTATTGGAGTAAAAGGCTTTCTTGCACCTAGGGATCTCTACTGTAAAGGGATGAGCTTGTCGGGTTTGTCGGGGGTAGTTACGTCGGGGAGGTACAAGTGTTTGCAGTTCGTCAGACCATTCACCATTAAAGAATTTGTAGAACAGGCAGAGGGATGCAGCATCTCGTCGATGGGACAGAGGCTGAAGCCTAGATGATAGTTCAGGACCTATCAGGTTGGCGACTCTCTTTTGAACCCTGTCCAAGAGCGAGAGACAAGCAGCAGATGCACCAGCCCAGATGTGACAACAGTACTCCATACATGGGCGAATGGTGGCCTTTTAGAGGTATAGAATACTGTCAGGCGTAAGTAGTTTTCTAGCACAGTGGAGGGAGCCAACCTTCCTTGCAGCAGCCTTGGCAATGCTCTCAATGTATCTATTCGAGTTCATATTTCCTGTAAACGTTAGGCCGAGGAGTTTAAAAGAAGTAGTATTAGTAATGAAACATATTCTAGTTGTACAGGATTCTGCACATATACAACAAACAAAAGATTTCTCTTGAAAGGAAGAAAAAGATATCATATAATCATCGAGTATTTTTATTTTTACATAAAAATACTGAAATAATTTTAGTAATTAAATTGAGATCTCTTTATTTAAATTTGAACTTTGTGTAGCTCTAAAGGCCTTTTCAATTTTTTCCCCACTGATCCCTTGAAAATAATTTCTTTGATAAACAGAGCCTAAAAACTTTGATTTAGTTGTGCTCTAGGAGCTTATATTGAAGCGCTCTGTAAACTACCTGAGTTATATATCTTGACTGTCGTACAAACGGTCGGTTTCAATCCTGACTTGAGGTAGTTGCCTGTCTAGCCGCACTGATGAGCTGTGAAACAGCGAAACAGTACTGTATGAAACAGTACTATAATGCTCCTTATCTTGAGTTGAGCATATTGAGAAGTGATACACGAATTACCATTAGCGTATAAAGCGATGCTCTTTGTGTAAACAAATCGAGCATTTGCCCCCCCCCGGAAAAGACAATTCTTTGATTTTAAAAGGAGTTATTGCTCTAGCAACATCAAAATGTTTCTCCACTAGACATCCTTGGAAGTAAATTGCTCTGCTCCCTCATCAGTTTCTCTTTTTAATATTGACCAGAGATATTGAATGGGGTTAAGGAGATGACATGAGAGTTTCCCCAACATATTCGATAGATTTTAAAAACGATGCAGTCGCCCCAAGCAGAATGGCATGGTACATTGTCATGTATAAAAATCACCTGAAAGTGACGTGACAATAGTAGATGATTCTTTCAAAAGACCGTGCACGTATTGCTGGTAAGCTTTACACCCTCTGGCGCTCGGAATGGTCCAACAAACTTATCCCTAATGACTCCCGGCCCAAAATAATTCCTCCACTTCCTCATTGGCGAAGAACTTTGTAACAGGTTAGAATTCCGTTCGGGTTTCAAACTTAGGTCTATGTATCTGGACCGTCAAGAGCAGCACGGGCCTAATCCCTAAATAAGACCTGCTGGAAGTCCATTTTCATGTAATTATTTTTTCCTATGTTGTTTGCTCAATGGAGGCATTGGCAGAGGTTTGATGTTCCTTGTAATCTAATTACTCCACATTGTATTGGGCATGCCTGGATCATGGGGCAATTCCAGCTTTTGTAAAAACGAAAGCACTGGTGCTGTTTGTGTTTCGGTTGACTTCTCTACGAATTTTCCGAATATTACAATCTAAAAGAGTTCTTCTGATGCCCGTATTTTTCTGGATTTGGTGTTCGCGTTGTTAAAGAATGCAGCTAAGGTTTTTGTATCCCATTCCAGCTCCATGGCTAAATATTTGATAGACAATTCTTCTGTGAGTCCAGCAACTATCCTTTGCTTTTCGATAACCTTTATTCGTTTAAGATTTTCGCATTGCAAGAGATCTGCAATAAATCGATGAGCAGTAAAATTTCTTTGATAATAAATAAAATGCCATCAATTCGTGAATACAGCATGGATTTGAATAAGATTTGGGGAAATACCTAAACTTAACGCAACCCTTTGATGGTGCAATTTTCATTTTTTGTAACGTATATTTAGCGAAATATTAATATTTTACTAATCTGCAATAAAGCGATTGACAGAGTTTATTTTCCCCATTCTTATCCTATATTAGTATGCTATGTTTAGTAGTGCCGTTTTCTAAGTACATACCTGTGGAAATTGCACAAACATAATGGATAGATATATATATATATATACACACACACACACACACACACACACACACATATATATATATTATATATGAATGGAAATGTATAAAAAATAAGGCGAAAAATATAAAAGCTTATAACTTTTCTTTATTCGTTTTCAATTGGTGACGTGCAGGAATACAAAATAATATTATGAAAAAAAATTTAAAAACTTTTTGCATATATATATATCTATATCTATATCTATCTATATCTATATCTATTTATCTATCTATCTATCTATCTATCTCTCTCTCTCTCTCTCTCTCTATATATATATATATATATATATATATATATATATATATACAGGGTGACCCCCCCAAAAAAAAAACAACAAAAAGCTAAATGGAGGCCATCTAGAACATATGCTGTAGAACGGAGAAAAAAGGCCAAAGACCCTAGTGTTTTGATGTGATTTTTTGAATATTATAAACTAGTTATAACCAAAGTTTCATTTCATTAGGACAAAACACTAAGAAACGGGGCCTAATTAGAGTTATGCCCGTTTTTGGGGGGTCACCCTGTACATATATATATATATATATATATATAATGATTGAATGGTGAAGTCTATATTCCAAATGTCACGATGTTATCCATCTGACAATATATTTCTTAAATTCGTTTTACAGTTACAATTCTAGAGAGTATTTGTTCGCAGCCCAAAATCAATCACTTTATTATTATATCAATCAGTGAATCTATTTAGCCCTTAATTCATCAGAAGAGAATAAACTGTGTTTGGACGTGATTTAAAAAGCCAAAAATTTTAAGAGAAGCTACATATACCTTACAGTTTCCTTACATTACGTTATTTTGAATTTAGAAGTAATGTCACTGAACCCCATCTTTTCTTAATAATACATTCCATTAATTTAGGTATATACTTCCAGAGATGTTCTATTAATTATTTAGTAAATTTATTATTTATAATTAATATATCCCTATTTACCTAAATTCTGTAAGCAAATTATAAGTTATTTGTAGCTTCTCTTCCTATTTTCAGAATTTGCAATCATGCCCAAATACATTTTATTTCATTTTTGTGGGTTGATTGATGCTATTTCTCCTGATGAGTAAAGAACAAAATAGGTTCACTGGTTGATAATAATAAAGTGATTGATTTTGTGCTACGAAATAGATACTGTCAAGAAAAAAGAAGTACCAATTAAATTAAAGGAATAGACTGTAAGATGGTCAACATCGTCGAATGTGGAATATAGGATTTTGTCATTCATTCATTATATGCTCAATATATATTCTATATTTTGACTTCTTAAATACGGATTGGTATATAGAAAAAGGAAATATAAGTTAATAAATATATTTTATCAGAAGGTTATATATATATATTATATATATGTGTGTGTGTGTGTGTGTGTGTGTGTGTGTGTGTGTGTGTGAGTAGCGGCACTAATGAGTTGCGATACGACGAGTTATTTGCGGGCGTCCCTTCGAGAGGGAGAACTGCCG
Source organism: Euprymna scolopes (assembly GCF_053919585.1). Lineage (NCBI taxonomy): Eukaryota > Metazoa > Mollusca > Cephalopoda > Sepiida > Sepiolidae > Euprymna > Euprymna scolopes. The sequence goes on along the minus strand of NC_136482.1, from coordinate 150,538,689 downwards.
ACTGTCAACACGGCGGTTCTAGGTTCAATCCTTGGCTTCGGAAAGATGCTAGTCTAGCGGCACTGATGAGTTGTGATACAAGGAAACAGGGCTGTATGTCGATGACTACAAATACATTTAAGGTCCCCCCTCTTTGGGTAGAGAACCGTTGTAAATAATCTCACCCTCTACTTACTTGGCGTAAAAATGCGAAGCTCGTTGTTTGTTTGTTTACAAACAGGCGGTTTGAGCACTGTAAGAGTGGTGGCGGATGTCTATTTAAATAGACATACCGACGAGTGATTTACGGCGTCCCTTCTGTGGTCGAGTGGGAGGGCTGCCGACTGTCAACACGAGGGTTTTAGGTTCAATTCTTGGCTTGGGAGAGATGCTAGTCTAGCGGCACTGATGAGTTGTGATACAACGAAACAGGACTGTATGTCGATGACTACAAATATATATATATATATATATATGCTTATGTAATTGTATTTTTGTGTTTATTATTATATATGAAACTCAAAAATGTAAAAAGTAAGCACTTTCTTAAAACAATTATTAGATTACATATTGTCGTCGTAGTCGCTGAAAAGAAATCGAAGAATTTTCAGATAAAACGTTAACATTCAATACTATTGAATAAACCAACAAACATTTATTTATTAATAAATATCATTTTACGAGCAAAACGAATTCCCATTGAGTTCCTGTAAGATAGTATATCTTACTCCTTTTACGTAGATGAATTTAGACTGTGTGCTGTATAGACTTTACTTCTCCGTTTATGTCCCTGAAAATTTTAACTTGACGAGCAACGGATGCAATATGAGTGGGGCTGCGGTTGACAGGTGCTTTGTGCTTTGGGCGACACGTGGGACTTCCAAATGTTTCCTGTTGTTTGAAATAAGCAGAAGGGCGGACAAACACAATGTATTCAAGTTGACGTTTGATCGGCGATGCGTCGACAAAACGAATAAAGAAACCACGTGCGCAGTTTTCGTTATCTCTCGCATAGTCAAATAACAGTAAGTACTAGTCAAAAATATAAACACTTGCTTCATACTATACTGGAATATTGCGGAAGTGTTTAGTTTGAAATGAATGAATCAGACTCGGTGATTCAATTCTAAAACTGGAAATCGGATGTTCTGACTTTTCTTATTCAAGATTCGGACTCTGAATTATCGTCTGAACACGCACACACGCGCGTACGCGTACACACACACACACACCCACACACACACACACACACACACATATATATATATATATATATATATATATATATATATATATATATATATAAAGTACTGTTTCACTGTTTCACAGCTCATCAGCTCCAAACCCGATCGCCCAAACGACAGTTGTTGCGCTATACTGTGCTGCTATGCGGGCAGTGAATTAACAAAGTACCTAAGCTCAATTTTTTTTTACACAAAGTGCATCGCTTCATACGCTAATGGTAATTTTTATACCACTTACCAAACACTCAACCTAAGATAGGGAGCATTATAGTCACCCACATACGGTACTGTTTCGCTGTTTCACAGTTCATCAGTGCGGCTAGGAAACCCGATCGCCCAAACGACAGTCAGAGCTTCTAACCGTTGCGCTATACGGCTGCTGCTATGCGGGCAGTGAATTAACAATGTTTTGACATTGTCCAAAGCACCTAAGCTCAATTTGTTTACACAAAGAGCATCGACACTATTATTATATAATTATATACTTTATATAATTAGTATTACCCGGCTTTGCTCGGGGTTTGCTTTGATTCCTTCTTTATGCTGATTTTAATCTGTATCTTTGTTAATTACGATATTTTCTTTTTTCTTTTCTTTTTGTAATCCTAAAATTCCTTAGTAGATTACGGTTATAGTGACACCATACTGATCCACGTAGCCTCTACACAACGGATTCAACGTGCCAGAAACAAACACATTTCTCTGATTTGTTCTCTCAGCAGCTTTTCTTCCAGCTCAAAACCAACTACTTTGGCGAGGTTTTAGGCGCATGTTTTCTCGAACCGTATGCGAAAGAAACCACAGGATCAACACCGACAATCTATTCGTTGTAAGAATGTATGTGCTTGTCACTGTATACATTGTTCTACAATTAGTCAACTGTATCGAAAAATTCCTTATCTTATGTTGCCGGGCATACAACATTTTGCTTGGTTGTTGGGGGCGGATGGTTTGTGTAGACTGTTGTGCAATTGCATCAGGGTAAGTTTCATGTCAATTATAAAGTTTAATTTAAGTACCGTAATATTCCAGTTTATATTGCAAAAATAATACATATTTTAAAAATATACACACACGTAAATTTTCGAATATTATAAACAAACTTCTTTCCAGTTTACGAAAATAAACATTAAGAAATTTACGTGTGGGGTTTGAACCTACGGATCACGTCATGCAAAAGTAAAAAAAAACAAAAACAAAATAAAAACACGTAAATTTTCAAGTTTTAGAAAATTATTTGCAGTTAATGAAACAATAAATACATTTACGTGCGGATATTGGACCTACAGACCACGTCATGCAAGGAAAGAACACACGCTATCATCTTATCCACTGTAGAATTTTCACAGCCCGTTGTTCTATCATTTTTTTTTCTAAACGGTCTATGGTGTAAAACATTCTCAATTGTGCCAATATTGTTACAGACAGATTTAAAGAATCATGACGTTTAAATGTGGGTATTTTTTCTATTTCTACAAATAAAATATGAATAAATTTCTGAATTCTTTCTCTTTATCTGTTGTTTACTTTCTTATTTTCTCTGTCAAGTAGCTTTCCTTTTTCATCCCTAATGATGTAACCTTTTTACATTACTAAACAAACGCTCTCTCTCTTTCTCTCTCTCTCTCTCTCTCTCTCTCTCTCTATATATATATATATATATATATATAACTACTTAAATTACTCACATGAAATTAATATACAAAAGTATAGATTTATGCGTAAAGCCTGAAGAGTCCTAGAATGGATGAAACGCGAAATATTCAGTGTAGCAATCGCCATATATATTTTATAAATTACTATATATATATATATATATATATATATACGTGTGTGTATGTCTGTTTGTGTGTGTGTGCGTTGTGAGTTTGTAAATGGTGACTGTGAAAAAAAAACATTCTGCTCATAGGATGTGAAACATTTTTTTTTTAATAATTGCTTCTTACTTTGCGTAAAAGAGGTGCCCTTTTTGCAGAACTATAATGAATGAACTATTATATAAGTATATGCCAACATTTGGGGCGAAACAATTGTACGCATGTTGTTATTATAAAAATAATAATAATGCTGTTAAAACTAAGAGTATCAACGTCTGTTTCATGTTTTATGATACTTTAATATATATATATATATATATATATATATATATATATATATATATATATATATAGGAAGTTATGCAAATATATGTGACAATTAAGCTACACAGAACATTCCGTGTTTCATCCACGCTAGGCACCCCTGACGAATCATAGCGTTGATGAAACGTGGAATATTCTGTGTGGCTTAATTGCCATATATTTTTGTAGCTTACTACCTAGCTCTACCAATGTATTGAGCACTGTTGAAGAAAATACTTTAAGTTTACACATAAAATAATACTTTCGTATATTAATTCATGCGATTACATGAAGTAGTCACACACACACACACACACACACACATATATATATATATATATATATATATATATATATAAAATGTGTTAAGAAATTCCAACGAAGGAAAGATAGGAAAAGAAAAAAAAAACATTAGCAGAAAGAGATAGCCAGGTCAGCGATCTCCCTCGACAAGCCCAATAAAAGAGCAATAAAAATTGAGCATGCCAATGAATAATAAACACTTACAAGCCTCCACCGCTTGGAAAAACTTCAAATTAACTACGAAAATCGCCATTTTTACATCTCCAACACATTTGAAAATAATTTCTGACGAGGACGCATCACAGAACGTCTGAAACGCGCGTAAAAACGATTTCAATGACTTAACATTATTACAATGATCCAAACATAATTCCCAATGAAAAACCAAGACACGGAATAATAAAATAATGTTAAAAAATACACATTGTTGGTGACTACTCCCGTATTTAAATATAGATATAGATATAGATATGGTAAAATGCACCCGTAACAGATGGCTATGTCATTGTTTTTTACATGGAAAAATGTGATAAACACATCAATCTTAAATATAAACTGATATATTTAAAGTCTCATCTGTACACAGCTGCATCATTAATCTATAATGACATTAGGATAAATCGATAATCAATTAAACTAAGTATTTGAATAATTACTCAGCCTCCTGAGATTTCTCACAATTTTCGAATGGTTTTGTGCGGCCTAATCACTTAAAAATACTTTTGGAGTGTCCAGATACTTATTAAATTTTACGTGATTCATATTGTCCATAATAAGTAATGAATATTCTCGGACATTCATTACAGATTGGAAGTATAGCCACCTTCTAATATAATCAGTCTTTTGTTCAACAACTGATATTTTACCCCGAAAATTAATTATTAGCGGAGTATTAGGTTTCTGCATGATTATATTAAAGTAGTTTAGAGAGATAATGATTCATGGACTATTCAGAACCGTTGCATTTGAAACGGTACACCCACTTGATATGCATTCGTAATTAAAACTATGGTTTGAATGTAATTACTAGGGATAGAACAACAGCATATCCTTTTCATTGTTTTGACTCTCGAGTGTGTACCTCTCGATATCTTATATTCTTTTATATAGAGTGATGTGGTTCTCCGTTGATTAACTGTGTCTAACTCTGTCGGATACATAGTCGAGTGTCAAAACAATGATAAGAATATGCTGTTGTACTAGTCCTGGTGATAACACATATCTTATTCCATTTTGATGGAATCGATTACAAAAGTCAAATAAATATGCAATTTTCTTTCGTCTATCAAATTTATTTCGTTGGTAAAAATATTGAAATTAATTATCCGTTTTTAGTATCTAGAGACAGCTCATTAAAACTGTTTTATATCGGTTAGGAAGAAGTTTAATAGACAGAGAATATGTAAAAAAAAGGAATAATAAAACGAAACAGCTCCTATAACTTTGATACAGCTAGAGAATTGCATTAGCAATTAGATATCTACTTTTCCAGCAGCATTGGAAACAGATTTGATGTACGTGTTCCATTTCAGATCAAAAATAGAGGTCAGACCTAGAAGCGTGTCCAAACGACGAGAGGTATTCATTTCAATTAATGCCAGACGTTGATGATGGAAAGATAGAAGCTTGATTTTAGATGAATTAAAATTAAGCAGCCACCTCTTTCCCCATTGCACCACGTGATCAACATCAGTGGAAAGAGAATCAAAGAGAACTTGACCGTTTACAGCCTTTAAAGTGTTGTCATAGATGGTAGTGTTGTCAGCATAAATGTGTACAAATTATCTTAGGATGTGATTTCGAGGATCATTGATGTAAACCAGGAAGAGATGGACTCCTTAGAGACTCCAGCGTTAATACTGTGAGGTTCTGAATTGTGCCCATCAGCCACTATTCGTTTAGAAACTGTAAACTGATTTTCTTTTAGTTATCTATAAAAACTGATACTATGCAGGTATTTACATTTTTTCAGTTGTTAGCCATTTTAGGTTCCAAAGAGATGAGAACAGAGAAATGCGTTCCAAACAAAATGGCCCTAGCAACTCCTAGACACTTTGAGGCGAAAAATCTTTCAGACGAAGAATAGCGCGGGGAAAAGTAACAAATCCGTAAAAAAGCACAAAATTAAAAAGCAAAGTTCTTGCACACATGGAGCCGAAAAATTATGTGCCGGAGTTCTAAAATATTTAGTCTATGTTATTTATTTGTTTTGGGGATACGTTTTAAATGTATTTAATTATTTACACTAAAGTGCATTGTCACCTAAATGCGAGTTGAGAATAATTTTCCCTTTTAACAATTTGATTGATACTCTCAGATGGGGAGTTGCATATATCTATATATATATATATATATATATATATATATATATATATATATATATATATATATATATATATAAGTTAAGTGGTTGTATTTGAAATTCTGAAAAAACAACATATAGACACATATATTCGAATTAAGAAGTTATTGTTTGACAAAAGGAATATATAAAAGGATTATGTTGATTTCCTTAATCCATGGATTTTCAATAATGGCTCATATCATAAATACAACCACGTTACTTATATATTGCTCTATGGTTAAATATTGAGCTTCTCCTTTTTTTGTTAGGATTGCCATGAAAGTATTATTATTATTATTATTATTATCTATCAGGAATCTTCATCTGATTTCTAATCAGTGTCTTATCTGGATTATATATATATATATATATATATATATATATATATATATATACATATATATATATATATGAGCAAACAGTTAATAAACATTTATTTATTTTATATATATATATATATATATATATATATATATAAATATGATTATCTACTGACACGTGTTTCGTCGTCTACGGCTTATTAGAGTGGCTAAATCTAGCGAGATTCGAACTCGGAATCCCATGCTAAGAAGCCTTAACCTTTTCCACTGTGTCATATCGCAAGAATTGATGGATATATCGCGATTTACGTAGATGTTATTTATTTGGTTTTGTTTTTTTATTGTTGATTTCTAGCAGGGGTTGGCTCTATTTTATTGGTTATTTCTTATTACCCCGGGCTATGAATAATATATTTTGTAATCATACCCTGCTTATTATATCAAGCATATTGCAACAGCTTTTATATCCAAAGCAACAAAAAACAAATTAAGAGTCGGGCAGTATCGATTAAACAGTAAATATCTAATTAATCTTTAACTTTTGAGAAATTACACCATAAATTCGGGAGATAAACCTAGTAAATTTATATGTACCCATAATTTCAATTATGTGTTAAGCGGTGCATCACAAGAAAATAAAAGTGTATAACGTTAGGTCATAAGAAATGCACTGCTCACTCTATCAATAGGCTTTCTAATATAAAATCAAGTGTGCATAATAAACGTTTACCAATAATATAATTAGTATTTAACGTAGTCGTTTGTGTAGTAGTACAGCATATTCTTATCCTTACAGAAACATGGTACAATATTTTACTAATTTATACTAATACCAGCATTTCAGCCCGGCGTTGCCCGGATGTTTGGAGGTGTATGTTGAGCAAAACACAAAAAAAGAAAGCGGCCATTTTTTTAACTTTGGTACCTATTATGACCTTTTCACATTTATTGTTTTGGGCTCAAATCAAGTTATTAAGTTAGATCCATGCCCAAGGAACCTATCTCTAAAATTTTAAGTGTTTAGACCCAACATTGTCGGAGGAGTTTGGTAGAGTTCTCAAAGGTCAAATCGTTGAACTTTGACCCCTTAACAGCCAAATTTCTGACTGACAACAGATCACAAAGACTTTCTCAAATTTCAGTAGCCTGTATATAAAATTTGGAGTCGGCAGACTGAAAATTGACAGAGTTATTGCGTAGGGAAATGTACGCAGACACACACACACAGACACCCACACAGACAGGTTCACTTTTCTAGATATATAGATAGATATAGATAGATTAAACAAAAATATATACGTATACATAAATACATATGGAAATACTTTTATGTTTACTGTAAGCTTTTTACGCAAATATCATGCAAGTATTAATCATGTAGAATATCTGCATAGACATATAATTACACGTAATAGTTAACTAAAGATTATCATCCCATAAAAAAAAAGAAAAAAAATGATAGGGAATTAATTAAAATGAATGTTTAAAAGAATATGCAAATTAGCTAGATATTTTGCTAGTGAATGCAATCCCACAACCCATATATAAAAAATTGTATTTTATTTAAAAAAAATAGAATGTTTTTGTTTTCAATGTATTTCTGAGGTCTTAAGTATCGGTAAAATATCTGAACATATATTCTTTCAGTATTTTCGTCTGAGCATAAATAAGATTTTCGTTTTTTTTTAAGTTTTTGTTATGTTGATAAATTCATAGTTGTTAAATGTACATATCCAATAAGACATGTTTCGGCTTACAACAAATATATTTATATTTAATCGTACTTGTATTTCTTTGGATTAGGCTCCGTTTTCATATGTTATTATTGGATATTAATGTAAAATATAGTCTTCTTAACCTTTTGTGTGTCACTCGCCTGTTTTATGTACAAGCAGTAGTTTGCCAACATGCAAGGCTTTCGTTTCATACTCCGTTAAAACGTTTCTCCATCACTGAAATGTCCTGGTGGAATTTCTTGCCATGTATATCACTCACATCACTAAGGTTCTCAGCAAAATATTCGAAAGTGACATTTTGCAAAAAAAAAAAAAAAAAAAAAAAGGTACCAGATCCGGCAATTAGAAAGCCAGTAATTAAGTTTCCATGCAATTTTACATAAAAAAGTTACCAAAGATGATCTATGCGTTTCCGACTGTTTCACACTATCATATTTTAAAAAAAGTCGACCCTTGTTAATGCATAATTATTTTTTTTACGTTTGCAATTACTATTTTACATAACACCTATCACATAAAAATCTCGCGGCAACCTGCACTCCCTGTAAATCATTCCTATGATACATGACGGGGATTACAGATGAGATAATTCATTCATTTTGTATGAATCAGATAATTCTATTGTGGGCATTAGTTTCGGTGATATAGGGTAGCTCCATGTTTTGACAAGCTTCTGGGTTTGTCCTTTACCCCTGATCTGAAATGGAACATGTACATCAAGTCTGTTGCCAACGTCGCTGGAAAGATGGTGGGATCCTTCTACCGCTCCAGAAGATATCTCACTACTGATGCAATTCTCTATCTATATAAAAGCCAAGTACGTCCATGGATGGAATACTGCTGCCATATCTGGGCAGGAGCTGCTAAAAACAGCCTGTCCTGCCTTGACAGAGTCCAAAATAGACTTCGTGGCTTAGTGGGGGATGCCCTTTTCTCTTCCTTTCAACCTCTCTCCCACTTTGCGAGCCTATCCTTGTTTTATCGTTATTTCCATCAGAGGTGCTCGTCTGAACTCCAATCCCTGCCCCCCTCGCCAATCTTTCACGAAAAACACCCGTCTAGCTTAATCCACTCTGAAACATTTTCCCCACTCTTTATCTATGCCTAAATCAAAACGCGGATTCAATGAACAAAGCTTCTTTCTTAGAACTGCACACCTGTGGAACTCTGTTCTCTCTGCCTGCTTCCCACCTGACTACAACTTGGATTTCTTCAAGTCCAACGTAAACAAATGTCCTAATGAACCGCCCCCCTTAAGTAAACACTTCATCAAATCTCCACACTAACGTACTGTACTTGCAATAACCCTTATCCCTGAGTTGCTTCCGGGCCTTGATAAGTGGTGACCACCGTGTAAAAAAAAAAAAATTTTTACATCGTATTTCTTCTAATAAAACTGTTGCAAATTTACAAGAGCAATCGCCAACATACTTAGTGCAGTGTTTAATTGGAAAGAACTAGAATCGAACTTGGCACACACAAGAGCTTGTTTGTATCGTTAACCTCGTAATCACCGTTATCCCGCGAGTACATACTTTCTAGCCCATTCTATCTTAGCATATATTTAAAACATAATACTACCAATTAATATGAAAAAATATTTAACTCACATCAGTGGCAATATCTTTAATCTAAATATTAAGATGTGTATTAGTTTCGGTTCCAAATATATGTTACATACATAACTTTCTATATGACGTATCTGTTAGTTCCATAATACGAAACATATTTATTGATTGACATGAATATTTAATTAAAGAAGATAAATGTATAAGTTGATAATTCATATATCAAACATATAAATCTAATTAAAGTCATGCCAAGTTGTTATTTAGGCAGCTGTGCTTTTTAGAATAAACACAGATTGTGTTTTCTTGTGATGCAATTATTCGTAAGCACGCACAAACATTTATATATAATTTGATTTGATTGCAATGATTAAAATCATTAATTAGATTCGCAGCCGGTAATTAACGGGAGTAAGCCACGTTCGAGTTTTTGCTTATCTATTTCAAAATGATTATACGGGAACGTTTTAACATAATTTTACATTCAGCTTTATTTTAATGAATAAATCAGTATACTAATAGTGTAATATTAGTATAATCTATCTATCTGAACTCCTATAAATTCGTTGTTCTTTTGTGTGCATTGATATCTATATTAAACACCATATTTTGTATTTATTTAAACAGACAATACAATTTTCTCATATCTTGCTTGTGGAATTAGATTCATTTGCAAACGATCTAGCTAATTTTCATATTCTTTTAAACATTCACTTTAATTTATTCCGTATGTATTACTTCGGGTTTTTAATGCGATTATCATCTTTGGTTAACTACTAGCATTCCAGCTCGGTGTTGCCCGAGTGTTTGGATGTGTATGCTGAGCAAAAAAAACAAAAAAACAAAAAAAAACAAAAAAAAACAAAGAAAAAACGTTCAATTTTTTTAAATTTTGACTCCTCTTATGAGCCCTTAGATTTTGGATGTTATGGGCTCAAATTAAGTTATTAAGTAAGATCCATGCACAGAGAACCTATATCTAAAAATTCAAGTGTTTACAACAAACATTGTCGGAGAAATTTGGTAGAATTCTCAAAGGTCAAATCGTTGCACTTTGACCCCTTAATCGCAACATTTCTTGCCGAAATCCAGGCACATCGATTTTCCCAAATCTCAGTACCCTGTATATCAAATTTCGAATATGTATACTACAAATTGACAGAGTTATTGCGTATGGAAATGTACACACACAGAAACTTTCACTTTTATAGATATACTAGCATTTCAGCCCGGCGTTGCCCGGGTGTTTGGATGTATATGTTAGCAAAAAAAAAAAAAAGTGGTAATAGGAAGGCAGACTCGAACTCGTACCGCAAAGGAGGAAAAGAACGGAGTAAAACCTAACGTTTATGCTGTTACGACGGCCCCTGAACCTGAAACGACATTTGTTTTTTAAATTAAGGCTAGCCAATCTAAAGGAGAGGATAAATTTCAAAAATATCGGCGAAAAAAGTGATCCCCCCAGTAAAAAAAAGTGCCTAGTTGAAGGGGAAGATATTAATGTTTTTAGCCAATCTTTTGATATTTTTCGTGGGAAAGGTCGAAATTAAAAACGATACTGATCTGGTAAAATCCGTCGCCTCTATTGAAAGTTTAAAGCAAACATGCAAACAGACATACATACATACATTTATATATTGGTAACTATAAATGTTATGCCCAAACTGATGAAATAGCTTGCCCTATCTCTGAATACGCTTTATGTAAAATTTCAAATATTAAGACCAGAAATTGTCTGAGTAATTTGGAAGAGACCGCAGAGGTCTATTTTTTAAAACTTTGACCCCTATTATGACCCCTTAAATTTATTCTTTTGGGCTCAAATCAAGTTATTAAGTTAGCTCCATGTTTAAGGAACCTATATCTAAAATTTCAAGTGCGTAAACCCAAAATTTCGGAGGAGTTTGGTAGAGTTCTGAAACGTCAAATCGTTGAACTTTGACCTCTTAACAGCCAAATTTCCGCCCAAAAACGATCACATCGATTTTACCAAATTTCAGTACTCCGTATATCAAATTTTTAGTCTGCAGACTAAAAATTGACAGAGTTATTACGTAGGGAAATTTACACACACACAAACCCGTTCACTTTTATAGATATACTAGCATTTCAGCTTGCCCTATCTCTGAATAACCTTTATATAAAATTTCAAATATTTAGACCAGAAATTGTCTGAGTAATTTGGAAGACACCGCAGAGGTCAATTTTTTAAAACACTTTGACCCATATTATGACCCCTTAAAATTCATTGTTTTAGGCTCAAATCAAGTTATTAAGTTAGATCCATGCCAACTCTACCAAACTCCTCCGAAAATTTTGAGTCTAAACACTTGCCATTTTAGATATAGGTTCCTTGGACATGGATCTAACTTAATAACTTGATTAGAGCCCTAAACAATAAATTTTAAGCGGTCATTATAGGGGTCAAATTAAAAAAAAAATTACTGTTTTATTTTTGCTCAGCATACACCTCACAGCCGGGCAACGCCGGGCACCCATGCTACGTCTTTGATTAGCTTGGCAACACTAGGCACAGGTATTTATATGTCGTATAATGTGTTTTTAGATACAGGTAGAAATACGAGGGGGGTTAGGCCCTAATCGCATAGGGTAGAATTAGCTGCAATTTCTTCTTTATCTTTTTTTATCAGACTTTTACAATTGGTGCTGGAAAGTTGAGCTTAATGTCTGTTTAGTTTTAGATGACGAATTTTAATAATAACATTTTTCCAAGAGACGGTCTGTGTGTTTTAAAAGGTATACATATACTGTTATCGAAATAGTTATTGATTGATTAGTTCAGTTTCAATTAAAAGTAGATAAGTATTTACTGCCTACCACAGCAAGATGTGACACAAAGTCAGATAGAGGGAGTGCCAAGCCAGTGACTCTAAAGGAGGAACATTCTGGCTTAGCGAAAAGGGATTGAGAACTTCCGTCGGCATTCCGCGATAGGTGCACCTCCGGCTCCAAGCAATAAGAGCTAGAAGGTTGGGCTTCCTCGGTATGTACGTAGCGATTGTCGGATGTTGATCTATTTGTCAACTGTTCCACGTTTGCGATCGAGAAGCATTACATTTTCGTTGTTAATAATTAGATGTTTTAAAACACCTGGTAAATGGCCTCTTGAGTTGGTGTAACCGTTAGCATACTTAATCCAATGTGTGTAGGTTTTAGTTTCGATCTCAGCCCGAGTTGTTGTTTTTTTTTTTATTATATATGCTTACAAGAATTAACTGTTTCGAAAGAAATACTCGTAAACACACGTTTCAGGTTATGTATCAATAAAAAATATAATATTTTTGAGTATTTTACGACCGGGCAACAACGGGCGACCTGCTAGTATGTATATAAATTTATACAAAATACGCATCCATTTGAACTTGTTATTCAGTACAGAAACAGTACAAACACAGAAAACTATCAATAGAATTGACTTCTACAAACACAACCTCATAAAATAATAGAATAGAATGTGTGAATTATGTGCGTGTGTATTGCTACGAGAGTTAGAAGGAGATAAATAAATAAATATAGAGAGAGGGATAGTGTTTTTTTTACGTCCGAATATTGTCTGCTAATAACAAATCGCCTTACATCCTCTTTAAATTGTAATTCTTTGAACCTGAATTAAAAGGAACTGCAGTACTTTCGTCTCTAATTTCTCGTTGCCACATCAACTGACCTACAATATGTGGACTATTGTAGCAATGTAATTACTTTATCTGATTTCTATTATCAACAAAATCGATTGGTATCAAACGCAAATATCATAAAATCATTGATGCCGGCATCAGTAGACGCTTCAATATATTCATTCTAACGATGTATGACACAAAAATACGATTGCGGATAGGAAAAGTTTGTTGAGAATGTATAAAATAACAACAGAATAAAAAAAAGCAAACGTTATATAAGATTAGATAGTATAGACCTATAATGTTTATTAGATGCTTATAAAACGTATATAAATTAATACATAGACAACGCATACGCATTTATATGTTGGGCATTACGTATGTTTTTTCCAGAGAGTTTTTATGTACTTCAACCGTGGATGCAATGACATTTTCTATTGCCTCAATTTCTAGTTGATTTATAAAATTAAATTTGCCGAGGATGGGTAGGGGAGGGTATATTGACGACTCTGGACAGTTTTTTTCTGTAATAAAAATGAGTGCCCGGATTTGATGCATTATATAGACAAGCAAGTCTCGCTGAACGAGAGGTTGAATATATAAAATATGCTACGCGCGGTCTCTCGTAAGTAGTTAATTTTCGTTTTTCAGACAGAAGACGTGTGTCTACGTTACTAGTTTTTAATTGTTACAGAGAAAGATTGCTTGTAAGCAATGACGCTATGATATTGTAAGCTTTAACGCCTTTTCTTCTTGTTCGTCGGGAGGTTAATTCAGACAAAAATGTTATAATTGAAAACATTTAACGTATTAAAGATCTATATATGCTTCTATAAAAAAAATAGGTAATTAACTTCTTCATTGCATTATGGCACAATCACGTTGACACACCGGTTCTCGCCAGATCACCGAAATTAAGCAACGTTGATCCTGGTCAGTACTAGATGGGTGACTATTTGGGAAGGCTAAGCGCTGTATGTACCTTCTGTGAAGGTTGGACGTGGGGCCAACACCCTCACCCCATAAAAAGAACTCAGTCGCTACAAAAACATCTACGAAGTTGTAGATGACCTATGCCCCTTAGGGGCTAAAGGCTATAGATGGATTGAATTGCGAGAGTAAGTTTGACCGAGAAGAAATCGTCACTGTGGTTTACAGGCTTCGTCATTATTGAGATGAGGGTAAGTAATTCGTATTGTTTTCATAAATTGGATTACTGTTCTCATTTTAACTTTCGCTAGTATTCGTCGTCTGATTCTGGTATATTATACGTTTTGTCCCTGAGCAAAGTGATACATTTAAAGGTATATCCCAACAATTGTCATAGAATAAAATCGTCATTGTACTTGTTTACCAGAGACGAAAACGCTAAATAACTTCGTTAACTTTGCTTAGCGAAATTAAAAATCCCCACATTTTGTGGAACAATTAAATATTGTGGCTGAAAAGTTCAGATAGTAACTTTATGATTTCCGTGAACTCCAGATCAATATTTATGTTTTTTTTCAAATAGGATGTAGTTTTATTTTTGTTCACACACAGGTTTGTTGTTGGTGATAATGTTATGTTTTAGGTTTTCTATTTCATCGTCGCAACAAAAAATAATTAAATAACCCGCGTGTTATTTCTTCTGACCTTCACATAAACAATTTTATTGGTAAAGTTTGATACTGTTGTCCAACCTTTCAACTTCCAAACTTCTATATGCGTAACGCACCTTCTCTCAACTGCAAAAAGGACTTCTGCTGATCGAACTTACTTCTTCAAAATAAAACTGCAAAATTAACCAATCTCTGTGAAAAATCAACCCTCCTTTATCTCCAAGAGCATCTCATCTGCATATCAGGTGATAACATTGCAGGCATATAAAGAGATAAGGCAGCTATTTTTTGTTTCTTTCTTCTTCATTAATTTCGTTCCACGACCGACCGGTTGAATTATTTACACGTGCTAGTTAGGTAAGTCGCGTGTTTCCCTACGTTGGTCTGTAACAGTAACTTAGAAATAATCGCACAAAGGACTAGTTTAGAAAAGGTATTTGTATGTACAAGACAAATACATAGAAAACGAGTGTCGTAATACTTAATGGGAATATGGCGTAAAACAAGCAACTCTCTTCAGTGTTACATATCTATATATTTATTGTTAGGAAAGTTAATATATTGTGTATAGATGAGTCTCTACTACATTTTCTTATGTAAATTTATTATACTTTATAAATATTGTAGTGAAATACATTAGTTAACATTGATCAAGCATACTTCTATTTTCTGTTAGTTTAAATGAGGATGGCATCTACTATTCATATATACGTGTATTATTATTGTTTATTTTTCATGATTGGATACTATTTCACAGTTTATTAACCTGAATGTTTAATTCACAGTAATATATATATATATATATATATATATATATATATATATATATATATATATATATATATATATATATATACTAGATATTATAATTGGCTCGAATTTTCGAAAATAAACAAGTACATGGCATTTTTAAAACTGATATATTTTATCGGTACTTGTGCAAAATTTGCAGTAGACGTAACTCACCGTCCGCCCGGCTTTGCTTAGAGCATGACGTCATACAGCCGGGTTTGACTATAATCTGATATAAGACTCTGATCAGCTATTCGATGCGCGGCAAAGGAGCAGACGATCTTTGAGGGAAAATATTGGAAGAAATAAAATCAATAAATGATGTAAATAACACACCCTCAAACGGCCGTTTCAAGCAACTTCATATAAAATTAATATATTCACCTTGGATCAACCTTTGTATACTCCAGAGACAGAAATTTATGATCCCTTAGTGGCTATCTTAAGTAATTTATAGCTATCCAGTTGGCGAAGTTTCTTCAACGCACGCTATCTTTTATCAGCCCACATTGACATAGTTTGATGCGACAGTAGAAATGTCTATCGAATCCTAAGAGAATATACTGACTGTCTAAATTTAATTTAATTAATAAAACGGGTGCCAGGCTCCACCCTATGGGGACAAACTGTCCATGAAAAGAAAATAATTAAAAAAACGTTTACTTTACAGTAGTTTCCAAAATAAAGGAAAAAAATGAAATAAAAAACGATAAAAAGTGCTTTTTCTTTCAAACACTTGTTATACAAAAAAAAATGAACAACACAAAAACATTGGTTAAGCTTAATTATTTTGTTCAATTTTGTTTGACACAAAAAAAAAACATAAGTTGAAAAAAAATGCAACTTGCTTATTTTTTTTCAAATTTATTACAAGAATAAACAGAAATTGTTACGGTAGGTCATGGTTTCTTCTTTTTTTTCGTTATTTTTTCTGGCAATTTTATCATATTTAAATATTTTCTACGTTATTTTCTTTGAGTAGCGTTTTTTTATGCTTTGTTATTTAGAGACGCTCGGCGAAAGCCGGCGGTTGACGTCATGTTTCGAGCGAAGCCGAGCGGCCAGGTTCAAATTCCGCACAGGTACTATCTATTATTCTGTATATTTATTAATTATAATTATTAATAATTATATATTATTAATATATATATATATATATATATATATATATGTGTGTGTATATATATATATATATATATATATATATATATATACGAGCAAACAGTTAATAAAACATGTTAAAACACTTTGAAATGAGCTAAAAACATATTTAATATGAAAAGGAAACACGAGGTAAGTGGATAGTCCTTAATCCGCGGAGTTTCGAAGAAATACTTTCCTTCTCATCATAGGTAGGAATTAGCAAAATGCGGGATCGGATTTTGCATGCAAAAGTATTTGATGAAACAACAAGTAAGTCAAACATCAAGGTATTTATATATATATATATATATATATATATATATATATATATTACGATATACGGGATAATCGCGTTGACACACTAGTTCTCGT
This sequence comes from Euprymna scolopes, assembly GCF_053919585.1. Taxonomy (NCBI): domain Eukaryota; kingdom Metazoa; phylum Mollusca; class Cephalopoda; order Sepiida; family Sepiolidae; genus Euprymna; species Euprymna scolopes. The sequence continues at coordinate 150,521,529 of NC_136482.1, read as the reverse complement.
CAGATCACCAAAGTTAAGCAACAGAGGGTTGGATTAGTAGCAGATGGGTTACCATTTGGGAATTCTAGGCGCTGTATGTGCTTATTTCGGCATTTGTTTCCAGTCGGCATGTACATACACTTCACTTGGTTGGAGATCGCGCCCATCCTTCCACAAAAAAATTCACGCGCAAGGAACGCGTCGTGTGTATGCAATGCCTGACGAAACCCCTATATATATATATATATATATATATATATATATATATATATATATATATATATATATATATATATGCAGGTAGGCTCGAACCCGTGACGCGAAGGCGGAAAAAAAATCAAAGAAATTCTTGGAAAAAATGGCTCGCAAAAATCGATTTCTCCTTGTATAAAACTAAGATGGAGGAATGAATGTTTTTAACCAATTCTTTTGATATCTGTGATCCGAGACGCCAAGCTCTAGAATGATTTCAGTTTCGTGAAAATCCGTCTTCTCTGTCGACAGTTTTAGGCATACATATATATGCATATATACATATACATATACATACACACAAATATATATACGTATATACATACAAACACAGTTAAACATGTATACACAATAAATAAATAAAAAATATATACACACATACATACTTACATACATATACACATAGGTATACATACACATACATACACTAGTACATATATTAACATGCATACATACACACATATGCATACATAGAATGATGGCAGATCAATTATTACATGCTTCCAGCACTTCAGGGCTACACACATGACACTTTTTCCATCGCCACGGACAATTTTTATAGACAAATGCCTGAGGAAGTATCTATACAAAGATGGTGTTACAGAGTTTAAGCTTTGTACGACAGCTAAGTCTCTCTCTCTCTCTCTCGGTTCAAAATGTTGAGATCCAGCAACAATCATGAGCAAGATAGCCAGCAACGAATAAAACTGCAGACCAGCTTATCGCGGGTACTGGTCTCCCGCTTTATGTGTTTTTTTTTAAATCAGAGATTTGCTTCAAACAAAGGGGTAGCCTTAACCGGGCTTTTGGGAGTCCTCTCCACCCCACACACATATCGAAATAAATATATACACGTACACATACACATTAAATGTCGGTACTGCTTGGTGAACAGTAGTCTGAGATGTCGGAAATTTTCTATCTCTATGTCTATCCTTGTGGCCATGTCACTAGTAAGGGTGCTGGAGGTAAACGTTTTGTCTGGGATGACGTTATCCGCCTGATAGTCAGGGGCCCGAACCTTGGATTAACCACTAAGGCGGCTGTCCTATCATCAGGCGCAAAGTACTGGGACTGCTGTATTGCGATTTGGTGAATGGATTCTGGACCATGCAGTAGTCTCTGGTTGGGCCTCTCAATGCCATACTAGTGGATAATTGTTACTGCTTTACCTTTTCATGTGCTACAAAAAAAATTCCTGTCTTTTTCTCTCTTACTTTCCCTCTCTGTACTGCTCTAACACAGTATGCCGACCTTTTCCACAAATCCCAAAACCTCAAAATGAATTATCTCCAGAAAAAAAAAACTCGAATAAACCTAAAACCCCATCTTCCAACGTAGACCCCTACTACCAGGTCTCCAACATCAGGGGTCTACGTTCCAACCTTCCAGAGGTTGAAACCCAATTACAGGAGACGAAACCGGATATATTCTTTCTAAGTGAAACTGGAATAGGGCCGACCACTTCCGTAGATGAGTTCATAATTAACGGATACTCTAACTTAACAGCTAAATCTGACCCCCAAGATCGCCATGGGTATGGAATATGTGACTATATTAAAGAGAAGATCCTAATTTACCTTTATGTGCTTCCGGGTTGCACTTGCTTACACCACTGCATTTATATTTGCACTCTATCGGCCCCATAACAGCGGAGTTACTATCTTTAAGCGTATATCTGAGAAAATAGACCACACCCTGTCTGCACATCACTCGACTAACATACACATCTGTGGTGACTCCAACGTCCAAAACGTGGAATGGCTGACCCATTCAAATAATACAGACGACGAGGGGAGGTTTTGTCATGATTTTGCCATTGATATGACCTCACTCAGATTGTTCGCAAACCCACCCGTGTGCCCGATACTACTGGTCAATATGCAAGTCTCCTAGACCTTTTTCTCTCAACTTCTGCTTAGCTATGTTCATGTTCCGTTCATTCTCCTCTAGGATCCTCCGACCACTCCGTCGTATCCGTTAAGATAAAAATGAAATATAATAAGTTCCCAGACGTACCCCTCCATCGTACTGTATACCAATACTCTATGGCTGACTGGGGCAACTTCCGTACATTCATATCTGATTTACCTCTGCATTCCATGTTTAAAAAGAATGTGTCCTCTATAGTATAAGATCTGACCGAATGGTTAATTGTTGGCATAGACCAATTCATACCATCTAAACAATTCCAACAAAAACGTAACAGCCAGCCATGGTTCTCCCCAGAATATCCTGCTGCTATCGCGCACAGAAATCACTATTTCCATAACTACCAACGTAATAGATGCACTGAGACTAAAGCTGCTTTCAGGAACGCCAGCAACCACTGTAAAAGAGTAATAAAAAATGCAAGAGAGCTATACGCCCAGTCTGTTAAATCCAAAGTAGCTGATCAGCAGCTTGGTTCCCACCAGTTTTGGCAAATAACAAATAGGATCCTGAACAGAAGTGCGCGTTCTATTCCAACCATTATCAACGGATCAGAGGCCATCTCGTCAGCATCAGACAAGGCCAGACTATTTACCAAGAACTTTGCAGCTAATTCTATCCTATGCGACGAAGGCCATCAGCTCCTCATATTTCCTCCTATAACACAGAACACGCTATGTAACATACAAATATCTGTGCATTAGGTTGCCAAGCTAATCAAGAACCTTGATTCCAGTAAAGCAACTGGACCTGACGGCATCCCAATTATAGTGTTAAAAAGACTTCAACCAGAACTTGCTCCCGTATTTACGAAACTGTTTAAGCGTTGCCTTAAGGAGAAGTGCTTTGCGACTCCCTGGAAAACCTCATCAGTATGCCCTGTATTTAAGAATTCAGGTTATAAGTCATCTCCCTCTCAGTACAGACCAATAAGCCTCCTGTGTGTTATGAGTAAGGTGCTGGAATCCATATTAAATAGAGAAATAGTCAACCACCTCAGCAGAAACAATCTTCTTAGTGACACACAATATGGCTTCCGCTCTGCAAGATCTACCGAAGATGTGCTAACGGTTATATCTCACAGGATTAGTGAAGCTCTTGACAAAGGCTTCATTTCTAGGGCAATTGCTCTTGACATATCAAAGGCCTTCGACAAGGTATGGCATAAGGGCCTACTTCACAAGATTTCCAGCTACGGTATAACTGGAAATGTTTTCTCAATCATTAAATCATTTCTCTCCGATAGGCTCATAAGAGTAGTGGTCGATGGACAAAAATCAGAGGCCTGCAGTATTAATGTTGGTGTCCCTCAAGGGTCAATCCTGGGCCCAACTCTCTTCCTGATCTACATCAATGATCTCCCTAAACACATACTTAAATCATTCGTTGACATCTATGCTGATGACACGACTATCTACGGCAACAAATCAAAGGCTGTAAATAACAAAGTTCTCTCTGATTCTCTCTCTTCTAATCTCGAGCGCGTGGTTCAGTGGGGGAAGTCGTGGCTGGTTACCTTTAATGCATCTAAAACCAAACTCCTTTCTTTATATCATCAACGCTCTGATCCCCAGCTAGCATCATTTGAAATGGATGGCTCCCGTCTAGGAGAATTCCCGTGTTTTGACAAGCTTCTGGTTTTGTCCTTTACTCCTGATCTGGAACATGTACATCAAGTCTGTTGCCAAGGTCGAAGGTCGCTGGAAAGATAGTGGGATCCTTCTACCGCTCCAGAAGATATCTCACTACTGATGCAATTCTCTATCTACATAAAAGCCAATTACGTCCAAGGATGGAATATTGCTGCCATATTTGGGCGGGAGCTGCTAAAACAGCCTATCCTGCCTTGACAGAGTACAAAATAGACTTCGTGGCTTAGTGGGGGATGCCCTTTTCTCTTCCCTGCAACCTCTCTCCCACAGAAGAGACGTGGCGAGCCTATTCTTGTTTTATCGTTATTTCCATGGCAGGTGCTCGTCTGAACTCCAATCTCTAATCCACTCTCGCCAATCTTTCACGAAAAACACCCGTCTAGCTTAATCCACTGTGAAAAATTTTCCCCACTCTTTATCTGTGCCTAAATCAAAACGTAGATTCCATGAACAATGCTTCTTTCTTAGAACTGCACGCCTGTGGAACTCTGTTCCGTCTGCCTGCTTCCCACCTGACTACAACTTGGATGTGTTCAAGTCGAACGTTAACAAATTCCTAATGAACCGCCCCCTTAAGTAAATATTTCATCAAATCTCCACACTAACGTACTGTACTTGCAATAACCCTTAACCCTGAGTGGCTTCCGGGCCTTGATAAGTTGTGGCTACCGTGTAAAAAAAAGGCATGCATACAAACAGATGCACGCAAACATACATACGCAAGAACAAATACACATGACAACATGCACATACACTCATACATTCATAAATACACGCATGTACATACATATGCACACACACGTACCCATACACGAACATGTAGAATATATATGAAGGAGCATTTATCATGACGATGATGATGGTAGTTACTAATAGGTGAATTCAACATGAATAAAAGAGTAAAACAATCTTCTGTGTAGGCATACATACATACATACATTTAAACAGGCAGGTGAAGTTTATTATCAAGAATATCCAGATGTAGGTTCCAAGATATCCATTTACAAGTTTTATTTTCATCTAGAATCATCAGTGTGGCAACCATCGACCTCAAGACAATTTTGTTCGACACCCAACGGCTATATTGTAACAGTTATACAAACGGTACATGAATACATGTAGAGAAGTATATACAGATGGGCAAAATAAACTATATGAGTTATTATTTTAATCCATTATACAACACGTTATCGAAAGTGTTCGACATACTAGGAGACGGGACATTCGTCTTACAGTTTTTGCTTTATTGGGGAGCTTCGTAATACTCCTCAAACATTTTAATTTTACAAACATATTACATATTCATCCTTACCAAGATTACAGTGCATACAACTTATGACTGGAGAACCGAATGCAAAATAGACTGCAAGGTGTGGAGCTTATATATTTTTTTTTCATTCATATCTATGTCTATATTTATATTGATTCATATGGATATGCTGATATATTCATGCTGTTTAAAACATTTCCTCCGTGTAAACCAAATAGGATTAATATGTACATAATTACGTGTCTTTTTAATGTACGTTTTAACTAAACTTGACATTTGAGCGTTTGGCACATGTGCGTGTATATCGTGGATTACATGCGCCTATAAATTCTGTATACATAAGTCAGCACTCCAATTTTATACTCACGCGAAATGAGATTTTTTTCTTAAGAGAAACGGGCCTTTGACTATAGTATACACTATAATAATTCAGAGTAGTAGCAGTAATAATAGCGAGAGAGAGAGAGAAAGAGACGAAGAGAGTGAAAGAGAGAATGGAAGAGAGAGATATAGTAAAAGAGTGGTAATGACAGGAAGAAGGAGGTTATCCCTTAAGAATAATGTCGGTTTTGTAACAATAAAATTCTTCAGCGAATTTCAATTTCCTTTAAATGAAGAATAAGCTTTTTACCTGCATTGGTTCCACTGTACTTTCCCATAGGAAAACCCAAACATTTTATACTTCACTTGTCATTCTGTCATCCTTTACCTAGTTAGTTTCTATAACATGGCGGCTGTCACGCGAACCTCAAGAGGTTTAATAATCTTCATCCTGGCATCAGGTGGGCTCCCTGGTTGTCTTCTATGTACATACTTCTTGTCTGTAATCGATACGTTTTCCATTCCAGTACGCAGTCGTAGTAATGCGTCTCACTAGCTGGAATATAGGGATCCATATTGTGTCATTGAAAATTAGGAACCATTTGATATTTGAGTCAATATTTCTTGGCACCATCTAAATTTTATATTTCATACAAAAATGAGATAGCAGAATTCATCAAGCTAAAGGTTAAAAAAAAAAAACATCTTCCCATTTATGCCGTTCACAAAGTTAAACTGAAAACTCAGCTCATATGTGTAAAATACCCACAAGATTATTACGTAAGAGACTAGCTTCTTTTCCTTTACTTAAGAGTTTCAAGAATATATATATATATATATATATATATATATATATATATATATATATATATATAAGCATAGGTGCCAGGCGTTGCCCGGGTGTTTGGTGATGTATGCTGAGCAAAAAAAAACCAAAAAAAACGGCCAATTTAAAAAAAAATTGACCCCTATTATGACCCCTTGATATTTATTTTTATGTGCTCAAATCGAGTTATTAAGTTAGAACCATGTCCAAAGAACCTATATCTAATATATATATATGTATATATGTATATATATATATATATATATATATATTTAAATAAGGGAGTAGTCACCAACAATGTGTATTTTTTAACATTATTTTATTATTCCGTGTCTTGGTTTTTCATTGAGAATTATGTTTGGATCATTGTAATAATGTTTTTAAGTCATTGAAATCGTTTACGCGCGTTTCAGACGGTCTGTGATGCGTCCTCGTCAGAAATTATTTTCAAATGTGTAAAAATGGCGATTTTCGTAGTTAGTTTGAAGTTTTTCCAAGGGGTGGAGGTTTGTAAGTGTTTATTATACATTGGTATGCTGAATTCTTATTGCTTTTTTATTTGGTTTGTCCAGGAAGACGTTGACCTCGCTGTAGTCGCTATCTCTTTCTGCTAATGTTTTTTTCTTTTCCTTTAGGGTGGGGAATTTATTAACCCATTATATATATATATATATATATATATATATATATATATATATATATATATATACTTGCATGGGTGCCCGGCGTTGCCAGAGTGTTTGGAGGTGTATGCTGAGCAAAAACAAAAAAAAGGGTTATTTTTTTTAACTTTGACCCCTATTATGACCCCTTAAAATTTATGGTTTGGGGCTCAAGTCCACTTATAAAGTTAGATCCATGTCCAAGAAACCTATATCGAAAATTTCAAGTGTGTAGACCAAAAATTGTCGGAGGAGTTTGGTAGAGATCTCAAAATTCAAATTGTTTAACTTTGACCCTTTAATAACAAAATTTCTGGCCGAAAACCAATCACATCGATTTTCCCAAATTTCACTACTGTGAATATCAAATTTCGAGTCTGTAGACTTAAAATTGACAGAGTTATTGCGTAGGGAAACATACGCACACATATACACAGATACACACACAAACAGACACTTTCACTTTTATACATATACTAGCATTTCGCCCCGGCGTTTCCCGGGAATTTGAAGGTGTATGCTGAGCAAAAGAAAAAAATGGTCAATTTTTTTAGTTTGATCCCTATTATGACCCCTTAACATTTATTGTTTTGGGCTTAGATTTAGTTATTAAGTTAAATCCATATCCAAGAAACCTGTATCTAAAATTTCAAGTGTTTAGACGCAAAATTGTCGGAGGAGTTTGGTAGAGTTCTCAAAGGCCAAATCGTTGAGCTTTGACCCCTTAACAGCGAGATTTCTGGCTGGAAACCGATGACTTCGATTTTCCCAAATCTCAGTACCCTGGTAGTAAAATTTCGAGTCTGTAGACTAAAAGTAGACAGAGTTATTGCGTAGGGAGATTTAGACAGACACACAGACAGACACGTTCATTTTTTTAGATAAATAGACAGATAGACAGACAGACAGATAGATAGATAGATAGATAGATAGATAGATTAAACAAAATACATACGCATACATAAATATACATGGAAACAAATTTGTGCTCTCTGTAAATTTTTTATGCAAATAATATGCAAGGATACATCATGTAGAATATCTGCATTAATATAATTACACGTAATAGTTAACTAAAGATTATCATTCCATATGAAAACGGGAAAAAAACTAATAGGTACATTAATATTTAAAAGAATATGCAAATTAGATAGATCTTTTGCTAGTGAATGCATTTCCACAAGCCATATATAAGAAAAGTGTATTTTCTTTTTAAATACATAGAACATAGGGTTTTTTATATAAATATCAATACACGCTAAAATAAACCGAATTCATAGGAGTATATATATATATATATATATATATATATATATATATATATATATATATATACTAGTTTATTGTTATATAAATATGCTCACATCCCGCTGCTACAAACAGTCACTTGTTTCAATCAAACAACAGATATCATCAGGCAGCGACTTGACTATTCAAAAGTTCATTGAATAATGGATTTTTATTTTAGGTAGGAACTCTTAAAAACCCCGAGTATATATATATATATATATATATATATATATATATATATATATATATATATATATATATATATTTATGTATATGACTACTTTATTTAATCACATAAATTAATATACGAACGTATAAATTTATGCGTAAACTTTAAGTATTTACTTCAACAGTGCTCAATACGTGGGTAGACATAGAGAGTATGCTATAAAATATATACGGCAATAACGCTACACAGAATATTCCGCGTTTCATTCACGCTAGGATTCAGCAGACTTATATATATATATATATATATATATATATATATATATATATATATATATATATTGAGATGCATGATGTGAATCGATACGCATATATTGATTCAGATAAAATAAAAATACCCAGAACTACTTGAAACTTATTCTGACTGATACACCAATTCATCACGAATAGTAAGTAGCCTTAATTCGCGCTTCTAAATTAAGTTTGACATAGAAACAAAATATTGTTTTAGCGATATAAAAGATCACGTTGGGTTAAAATGAATGCTTCCTTCTCATGAAACAACACGTTTGTCATTGCATATAATACTACACATATAAGGAATGGGAAATGCCCTTTGTCAAAATATACAGGCAAAGCAGAAAGATTATATGTAAGTAAATATGCTTAAATGATATTAATTATGTGTCCAGGTCAACCAACGCTTTGATTGAATCAACATTTTTACTAGTAATAATTAATTTTATTTGCATCAGTATTCTATGTTTTACAAGTTTATCTACTAGAATGGGTATGCCAATGCTTTCAATTCATTCGATAAATATCGATTATAAATCAAAGGGAAAGTGGTAACAAATATGCATCTCTTTAAAGTCGAGCTTCCTACGTGACGAAATCGCGTATACATGTGCCAAATTAAATTATGTAACCTTTAATATCCCTTTTAAAAAATACTGTTTCTTAGATCCCCTTTTTGAAATTAAGGTATGTTACCCTTTGATTATAGTTAACAGCATCTGAAGGCTTAGATCTCATTGATTATACCACTGAAGTGTAGTTGAGTCTTTTCACATGATTATTCCTCTAGACCTTTACCTGAACCTTATAATGCTGAGAGTTAAAAGAGAAAAGTTCAGGCATCACTTGTCCGTTAAAGCCAAGGATTTGACCCTGGTTTTCCTTGCCTATTAGGAAACCATATATTACTGTGGAATAAGGGACCAGTTAAGTGAAAAAATATTAAATAACGAGTTAAGCAGTACATATTTTTAATTAGTTTTCATCACATAAATAATAATCTATCTATCTATTACTGTCTTTCTTTTTCTCTTTCTTTCTATCTCTCTGGTTAACACACGCACACACACACACACACACACACATATATATATATATATATATATATATATATATATATATATATATATATATATATATATATATATATATTAACCCAAAACGTCTTGCACCATCTTCATCAGGAATTTTGATTTAAAAAAAAGGTGATGTAGTTAAAAAATAGTGGAGCATAAGAACATGCTTATAATTACCATAAAAATATGCACGAGAGGGAAGGAAGAAAAAAAGATAAAAGTTAACATATATATATATATATATATATATATATATATATATATATATATATACTAGGAAAAGTACCCGTCGTTGACTGGGTTCAAAAACAGCTTACGGAAAATGGACTATGATTTATGAAAGTATAATAGGTTATGAAAAGGAAGGGTTGTAAATTTGGGTTGAATTTGGGGGTATCAAAACGAAAGCAAAATACGATGGAAGTAGAAATAAAATAGATAAACCCCATAATTTATTATACTATACCTGTTCACACTGAAACACTTATCACAATATTCTGTGGATCTATATTAAAAAACCTTGTTAAACTTGTGACATATTTCCATTCTATGTAGGTCAGGTGCGAACGAACACCCCATAATTTTATTATAACATATTTCTTCAAACTGAAACATAATTATCAAAGTATACGTACGCAGATAGATATGAAAAGTGTTTATTAAAGTCTGTGCCTATTTCAATTTAATGTAGGTCAGGCGCGAACGCAAACCCCACACATTTATCATACCATCCCTATTTAAGTTAAAACATACTCATTAAAGCATTATTATGTACATCTATATCAAAAACACTTGTAAACGTTTTTTTTTTTTTAATTTTTAAATTTTTTTATTTCCATATTTGTGGACCAGGGCGCGAACGCAGACACCACAATGTTAATGAATTATCATTATGCCAGATCAAACATACCAATTCCCGTGTCTCGATATATCTTCTATCATTATATGTAATCAGTTTTTTTTAATAGTCAGCCATATAGGAGCCTATTCGTGACCAGACACACACACACATTCAGTTTATAATGTAATATTATATATATATATATATATATATATATATATATATATATATATATATATATATATATATATATTAAACTGGTTGTGAATTTAATGCACACTGTCATTTCAGGTAAAAAAAAAAAACTTGGCAACGTCTGTACATGTGATTTGGTTCAAATGTAAATATTATGTACTCAAGTATAAAGACGGCAGATCGCTTTGCTCTGCTAATGTCTTTAATCGAAATTTTTTAAGCATTTTGTTTGTTTTAAACACGAGAACATGAGATACTAATGGAGGAGTATGATCCAGAAAATTAAAGTGTTCTCATTTATTGAGTTGGAAAGATTCGACAATCAATCACCTGCTAATGGAAAGCTCTCAATAGGATGGGCGTGTTATAACGTAACCACTGCTTCTTTCCCTTTACTTTCAACAATTTTATTATTATTTTTTTATAGTCCTCTAATATTGTAAGTGGTCCAATATCATATCACACACTTTAATAGGAATGCGGCAGATATACCTATATACAATTACTTAAAGCAGACAATGTTTTCTTTGAACTAGAGAGTTTGTTTTTTTTAATACTAATACCATGCACTTGTATATTCTTTTATTTTCGTTAAGTTTCATTTCTTAAAAAATCTTTACCTGCTGACAAAAATTGTAGGGTTAAGACAGATTAAAGAGAACATTTTATGTGAAAATATCTGTAAATATCATATTGAGATATTGAGAGTAAATATATGAATTAATTCAATTAGCTGACAATAAATGTACATATTTTTTTGTGTTTGTGCTTATGCATGTTTTTCGACTTCCTCTTGTGAATTACACATTTTTATTTGTATTTAATATCAATCGATTAAAATATTAAAATTGCTCTGCATGAAATCATCTACAATGACGGTTCTATGACATCGCACCGATGGAAGACGAGATGAGGGAACAGCGGCTGGTATAATTTGAACATGCGCTGATGGATCGTTATTAAACTTGCTTTTACACCAGAATGCAAGCGATAAAAATCCGATAAGGAACTAAGCAAATGCTGTGGACAATGATTTTAGATTGCCTTCAACTATAAACCCTTATAATCGTGCCAACTCTCCCTTGCTGTAATTCGAGACGAGTGTAAATCGTTTAGCGTCCTGTACTAAAATGATCTGGTACAATATTTTAATTGCACATAATAATTTGATTACGAAATTAAAGTAAACAAAAGAATCATTTGTTTCTTTTATAGTCAGTCATTGTCTAAATTATCGGTTTACGCCAGCTACTTACAGTTCGTAATATATATATATATATATATATATATATATATTAAGGGAGGCAGTGTTTGATCAATGATTTAATGCACTGCTTTGCTTTTAAATCGCAGAAACAGTGTTCCATGGTAAAAAACTGATGATCGCTTTACAAACATTGGTACTATTGTTTGTTTGTATAAGTAAAACTATTCAGCGATGCAGGAAATTGACTTACTGCCAAAATAATTTTCCAACGAAGAGCATTTCTTTAATAGCTTTAAGGGTGTTGTGTGTGTATGTGTGTGTATGCATGTGTGTATGCATGTGTTTACGTGTGTACGTGTATATGTTGTCAGATGTAAATATATTTTACTATGAAATATACTAACTTAAATGTGTAATAAAATCAAGCATTGATCGGATACGTACATAATTTCCGTTTGATAAAGTATAATCCAATTTGATTCTGTTTTTGTTCTCTGAACAAAACTTAATTAAAATGAATTATGTTGTATAATCTAATCCTGTCTGATATATTTGCATATCTTTCCATAAATACTGTTGTTCTTTTTAAACGATTTGTTAAAATAAGGCATTTGATTAACCTTGATCTTGAGATTAAATAAAAAAATATTACAAGATTCGATCAATCTCGTTATAAAGAAAAGAAACGCGATGTGTTCGAATCAAATATTTGATAAACTGTTTGGTATAAAAATAACATGATACGTTAGAATCGAAGATTTGAAAAAATGTGCGAATATTTGATAAATAACGATCTTATATTAAAGTTCACATAATGTAGGTGGTAGGATTCAATGTTAGATATTCCCACACCCTCTTCACATGTGGCCCACCACTCTTTTGTAATTCTGTTGCCACTGTTGAAACCATATATATGTCGTAACGCAATGACAATACTTGTGGAAAAGCCGACATGATGCCAGAGACTTGGTCACTCGTCTGTATATTCTATTAGGTGGTGCAAATAAATGTCGTCTTTTGGCGTTCAACTTCATGTAAAAAAATATTAATTTTGCACCAACTTAATACATATATAATATTAACTACTTACATGCATATGCACATATATATGTATGTGTATTTGCTCTGCTGCGTATAATACACCCAGTAACATGTACCCTTACATATACTAACATTAATACATATATTGATACACATATACACAAAGATGAGGCTGCGTTATAAAATTTTAACAGTTCAGGCGACTCAACGAAAATAATTTTCTCCATCCTTACTTTAGATTTAACTTGTTACTGTTTTTTTTTTCAATCTTTTTATCAGTTTTCATTCGCTTTGAAATAAATAGAATACAATTATTACTATAATACAAATATAGTACAATTAATATACATATATATATAACTAATATAACCTACACATTTATAACTATTTTTTGCTCTTGCTGAAACAAACGATTGTATTCCTAAAGAAAACTTAACGTCACTTTTTAAAGGTTTAGCTCCCATCTAGAACCCAATGGGAAAGTCGGGACCGCAGCATTGGAGTAGCTACCTCGACCAGCTATCAGAGCTTCTACAGCAATCTAAACTTTGTGTTACCTGAAGTTTGAAGATACATCAATTACTCACTTAAATTTTGTCATGCTTGCTGTTTCTCTAAATTCGCAGATGTACATCAAACGGGCATATATTGCGTTTTTAAAACGGATACATCTATACTTTTGGAAACCGAGGCGATCCGGTATCTGTATCGCTTGTTTCCAGGAGAACAAATCGTATGTTTACCATGCCACATAGGTCGTTGTTTAATCGCCTAGTTCATACATAGCTATTATTTCGTTACGTTATTATTTCCTTATACATATATTGTTACGTTATTAGTTCTTTATACAGATATTATTACGTTACGTTAATATTTCTTTATACGAAAATTATTACGTTACGTTATTGTTTCCTTATACGGACATTATTACGTTACGTTCTTTTTTCCTTATATGGATATTATTACATTATGTTATTATTTCCTTATACGGATATTATTATATTACGTTATTATTTCTTAATTCGGATATTATTATATTACGCCATTATTTCCTTATATGGGTATTATTACGTTACGTTATTATTTACTCATACGGATATTATTACGTTACATTATTATTTCCTTATTCAGATATTAATATGTTACGTTATTATCTCCTTATATGGCTATTATTACATTACGTTATTATTTCCTAATACGGATATTATTTCGTTACGTTATTATTTCTAATACGGATATTATTACGTTACGTTAATACTTCCTTATCCGGATATTACTACGTTACGTTATCATTTTCTTGTACAGATATTATTTCGTTATGTTGTTATTTCTTTGTAAGGATATTATTACGTTACGTTATTGTTTCCTTATACGGATATTATTACGTTACGTTTTTATTTTCTTATACGTGATCTTATAATTGTTAAATGTTTTTCTCGCTGATAGAAAGATTAATAACGCATCATCACTGAGTTTGAAATCACTATATACGTATGCCTCTAATTGATAAACACCTTATGCAACATTCTTATTTACTTTTTTCAGACGAAAGATTCTAACTAGCATAATCCCTATAATACCGGAATCTTAATGTTTCGCATATCTATTCATATACATTTATAACTGATGGATGGTCACATTCAATGCTGTCAAGACTAAACTGGTTTCCTTCAATAATTACAAGAAACCTTCTGTGCCACCAATAGCAATGGTCAGTGACTCCCTGTCTGAGAGTACATCTTTCAAACTGCTTGGCCTAACGCTCACAGGAAACATGAGTTGGAGCAATTATATTGAAAATATTGCCAGAGCAGCTGCAAAGAAGGTGGGCTCTCTCTACCGCGCTAGAAAACTACTGACATCTGAAAGCATCCTGTACCTCTATAAGGCCACCCTTCGCCCATGTATGGAGTATTGCTGTCAAATTTGGGCTGGTGCATCTGCTGCTTGTCTCTCGCTCCTAGACAAGGTTCAAAAGAGAGTGGCCAATCTGATACGCCATGAACTGTCATCTAAGCTTCAGCCTCTGTCCCATCGACGAAACGTTACATCCCTCTGCCTGTTCTACAAGTATTTTAATGGTGAATGCTCTGACGAACTGCAGGCACTTGTGCCCCCACGACGTAGACACCCTCGACAAACCCGACAGGCAGCTAAATCCCACCGCACGCTGTAGAAATCCCTAGATGTAAAAGATCTTTCTATTCCAGTAGTTTCTCCCCCAGAACCGCTAGACTCTGGAATTCCATTCCAGGTCACTGCTTCCCCAACTGTACTGACATGCAGAAGTTCAAGTGTAACGTGAACCGACATCTTGCTGGCCAAATCCCAACATAGTGCCCCAGTAGTTGCTGCCCCCGATAGTAGCGCCCTAAACCACAGTGGCAATGTGCTTTGTTTGGGGTGAAAATGTAAAAAAATAAATAAATAAAATAACTCGTATGCATATAAACCGTTCTGGTGAAATATATACAACTTATATCCTTACCGCACAATGACATTTTCATACATACACACCCACACACGCACACGTACACACACACACGCACACGTACACACACACACACATATATATATACATAGATATATAAGTTTACTGGTTAAAGTTAATTCTGAAAATCAAAATATAAATATAAATATAAACAGATATATTCGTGTTAAGAATTTATTGTTTTGATACGAGGAATATATAGAGGAGAGTTATGCTTATTTCCTTTACCTATGGATTTTCAATAATGTCTCATCTGCACCTGAGATATGCATATATGGTTCAACGTACAAATTTCAATACCGACGGAAATATATATTATGGAATGGAACATTGATTCAATTTTTGATAAACTCTCCCCACATCCGCAAGGATTTTGGGTCTCATCCACCAACAAATCTTTAAATCCCCGACGAAGATGACCTCTTCGGATACCCTTCGGAATAACAGTATGGAACATCCAAACATTCCTGATATATCAGATTGCTGGCTTCTCCTCTGGACCACTATTCCTCCGACATGGTCGTAATAAACTGGAAAATATTGAATTCCTTCCGATAATGGACTGTCCATGTTGTATGAAATTCCTTTTCCAATAACTATTATTCACCACTCAAATAGCATTTTCAATATATGTGTTGTAAAGCAAAATACGTGTTTATTCACATTTTTCTAACCGCATTTCATTTCCTCTGATGAGCCAGTATGGAGAATCCATGGATAAAGGAAATTAATATAACTCTCCTCTATATAATCATTGTGTCAAACAATAAATTCTTAACTCGAATATATGTGTTTATATTTTGGTTTTCAGAATTTCACTTTAACCATTAAACTTATATATTGCTCCATTTTTAAATATTGAGCTTTATCTTGTTGGATAGGATCACTCTGAAAGTATTACCTTAATGTAATAACTAACAGGATATCTGATTTATGAAAAGGTATGATAGGTTATGAAAAGCAAGGGATGTAAATTTGGTTTGAATTTAGGGGCAAAATATGATGAAAGTAGAAATAAAATAGATATACCCCATAATTTATTATACCATACCTGTTCACATTGAAAAAAAAACCTTGTTAAACTTTGTGACTTATTTCCATTCTATGGAGGTCAGGTGCGAACGAACACCCCATAATTTTATTATACAATATTTCTTCAAACAGAAACATAATTATCAAAGTATACTTACACAGATAGATATGAAAAGTCTTTATTAAAGTTTGTGCCGATTTCAATTCTATGGAGGCTAGGCGCGAACGCAGACCTCACAATTTTATTATACCATCCCTATTTAAGTTAAAACATAATTATCAATGTATTCTTATGTACATCTATATCAGAAACAATTGTAAACGGTTTTATTTAAATTTTTTTGATTTTTTATTTCCATAATTTGTGGAGCAGGCGCGAACGCAGGCCCCACAATTTTAATGAACCACTGTTCTGCCAGATCAAACATTCCCATTCCTGTGTCTCGATACATCTTAATCATTGTATGCAATCAGTTTTTTTTTTTTAAATAGTCAACCATAAAGAAACCTATTCGTTACCACACAGACACACACACACACACACAGAATTCTAGATTTATATATATATATATATATATATATATATATATATATATATATATTAGTATTTGCTTATACAGAATGAAAAGTGTTTGCTACACTGGAATGACAATGTTTCTAGTCTAAAGTTATGAATATGAACTAATATCTCATCATGCAAAATGTCTGTCTTTTTATTTGTTTACTTCCTGACGGCGACGATGACCACAAATATAGAAAAAAGTAGAAAAAAGTGCATGTTTTAAACAGTCATTAGCAATAATCTGCAAAAAGTGAATTCCAGTTAAATTTAAACTTTATAGCATACGATATTAATTTGTTAGGTGTAAGTATACAGTCGTGGCAAAACATCACCCCCGTATGTTGTTTTCATCTTTACAGCGACGACCACAAATTAAGAAACTAAGGAGGAGAAAGAAACAAAAAAAAGAGCTAGTAGATACTATTGTATCTAATAGTAAATGCATATTTTAAACAACCAATAGATACGTAAAAAAAAGAGGGGCGTTTCTGTCGTTGTCGTTATATGTAAAAAGTGTCTAATAGCCGAAATTGGTTGCACAACATAATCCACGTATATTGTTAACATATTACCGGCGACGACCACAAATAAAAACAAAAGAAGGAAAGAAAGAGAAAGAAATGTAAAAAGAGCTAGAAGAGCGAGAAATAAATGTTTCAAACAGTCAAAAGTTACTTTATAGTGGTAGACGGTTTAATCGCTGTTGTTATATGTTGATAAGTAAGTGTCTTACAACTGAAATGGACGCCGTGCAAAGTGTCATAGCGACAGCATATTTTAATGGTTTGAAGTGTTCGTTTTGATGTAATTCCGGAATAAGAGAATTAATTGGAAACCAATCAGACGAGCGGACTTTACCGAAGGAGATTTATTACCTTTTTTTTATTCTACTACGGGAAAGATAATTGTATCTTTGTGTATTTATGTGGAACGTGTAAACTTCGTCCCGGTGTCGACTGGTTGCGATGATAGGACTAACTATTTAAAAGGTAGAAGTAGATACCCTTCCTCTAAAGATGATGCGATTTTGATGATGTTGCTCCGCAGATGCAATATCATATTTTATTATCACGACTGAATAAGTCTAAAATGGTGGACTAATGCTACATCAGATAGTGGCTATTTACATAGAGGTAGTGTGTTTATGTGACATCTGTTGTTGCAAACCTACGATACTTTGGTCCAAAGGAGGAATTTCTACAGGCATTTCATTAGATAGGAGATAATACATACTCGCTTTATTTATAGTATTTAGTACATTTGGATTCATATCTACAACATTTCAAGTATTATTGGACACACCTCTTACGTCTATGATACTATTTTCTGTAGCATATAATATTTACCGTGTGTCCTACTGTATTATTCATTTATTGACATAGACCTTATTTCACATTATTTATCGGGAACATAAAAACACAACAATATAAAAATAAACGTGCTTCACATATTTCTATTAAGATTTATTTCTTTATCTCTCATTATCAGGTAACGAATTTATTTTTAAACCATGGATGTATATCACTTTTAAACAAAATATAATGTATAAACAAACTGCCTCATGTTGAGGTGATGGACGTTCCCACATCAATAACCGCTCTTGTATCTTATTTTATGAGTGTGCAGTTAAATAGGCATAAATGAAATCACTTGATTAATAATCAAGGGTCATAAGCAATAGAAACACACCATTTACCCCTCTTAATTACAAACGCTACCATGGTTCTCGAACACGAACTGAATATATATAACGGTGTAATATGCCACTTCAGCAGAGAATTGTATCGCCTGTGATTAATTGCCAAGGGTCGATAACTATAATTGTTATTACCACGCCCATATGGCATGTTGTCTGGCAACCAACACGTTGTTGCCTCAATCGAAAAGGAGAGAAAGAATAGAAAAGAACTTCAACTCGCATTTTCTTTGTAACAACGGTATTTATTTACTTATTGTTATAGCCGTGATGTCACTCACATAATCGTCTTTACGAACGTGATCCACGTTTCTATTCTCAAATTTTTGTTGCCGTAACGTCCTTTCGTATACATTTTCATATATCTGTGATGTCATTTCGTATACATTTTTATATATCCGTTAGACCATATCTTATACATTTTAATATATCCGTTAGGCCATATCTTATACATTTTCATATATCTGTGAGGTCATTTCGTATACATTTTAATATATCCGTCCGTCATTTCGTATGCATTTTAATATATCCGTCCGTCATTTCGTATGCATTTTAATATATCCGTCCGTCATTTCGTATGCATTTTAATATATCTGTCCATTATTTAGTATACATTTTTATATATCTGTCCGTCATTTCGTATGCATTTTAATATATCTGTCCATTATTTAGTATACATTTTTATATATCTGTCCGTCATTTCTTATACATTTTTATATATCCGTCCGTCATTTCGTATACATTTTTATATATCCGTCCGTCATTTCGTATACATTTTCATATATCCGTCCGTCATTTCGTATACATTTTTATATATCCGTCCGTCATTTCATATACATTTTCATATATCCGTCCGTCATTTCGTATACATTTTTATATATCCGTCCGTCATTTCGTACGCATTTTTATATATCCGTCCGTCATTTCGTACGCATTTTTATATACCCGTCCGTCATTTCGTATACATTTTTATATATCTGTCCGTCATTTCATATACATTTTTATATATCTGTCCATTATTTTGTGTACATTTTTATATATCTGTCTGTTATTTCTTATACATTTTTATATATCAGTTCGTCATTTCGTATACATTTTTATATATCCGGCCATTATTTCGTATACATTTTCATATATCTGTGAGGTCATACATGTTTACATATCCGTCCGTCATTCCGTATACATTTCTATATATCCGTCGTCATTTCGTATACATTTTTATATATCCGTCAGTCATTTCGTACGCATTCTTATATATCCCTCCGTCATTTCATATACATTTTTATATATCCGTCTGTCATTTTATACGCATTTTTATATATCCGTCCGTCATTTCGTAGACATTTTCATATATCAATCTGTCACTTCGTACGCATTTTCAAATCCGTCCGTCATTTCGTATACATGTTTATATATCCGGGCCTTGATAAGTGGCGATTACTATGTAAATAAAATCATATGTAACTAAATCATTAATCGCTTACGTGATTCAGTAACCGCGCCGTTAGTTACAAACTGTTTCTTCTCAATGTTATAAGGATTTGCTTGGAGTTAATTCGTAACTAGTGCACATTTGAAAATATTGTCCTGACAGAACTAACTCATACGGATTTTAGTCTGTAAGGATATCATTCATCTTACATTGCATCTGAAGTTCCATAAATAATTTCATAAAGCTTGAAAAAAGAAATTACGTCCATAACATTCTGCTTTTGTGTTGGTTGTTTTATTTTAACGTGGTCCAATCCTGATTATGAAAACCATGAAAAGCATTAATAATTGGTAGTCTTTTTCTTTTATATAAAAGCTCACGTATACGTATATATGAACCTGTGTGTCGCTTTATTGCAGGTCAATATGTTTTTAAATTTTAAAATTGCTATAAAATTTGAAAAGAAATTTGGAACACTGGCAGAGCATAACAGCGTGCCTAATTTCCCTGATTTTGTGGAATTTGAAAAAATAGAAAAGTTAGCATAATTTTCAAAGTATTTGTTCAAATACCATAACACTCAGGAAAATAAGGCACCTCGTTATGCTCTTCCAGTGTACCTAATTGCACTTCTCTCCGTTACGTATCAATTTCAAAATGAAAAACAAATATTGACCTGCAAGAAAGCCATACAAAAGTTTATACGTAACAGAACTGTGTTTCAAACTCGGGTACTTAAGTTCTATTTAGTAATGCTGTAACGCTGACCCTATATTCATTTACATAAGGGAACCATTTTCTAACGATATCTTCAAATCATTAAACGTTACAAATTACGTATTATTTGTATTCATCGGACTACTGTTCTCATCTTGAATGTACTTTTCAAAATAATACGAATAACCAATCCTCACCGCAAAAATTCAGAAAAGTAATAACTAATCTCGTTTATTGAGCGCACTCTTATCTATGATGTGCTTACGGCACCAGGAATTTCTAAGAAACTGTTAAACCAAAAATTAATAATACTTACTGCATAACTTCGGTGATCCAATACAAACCGATGTTCTAACATTGTATAAGCCGAACATAATTTATCTATATTTTACTACTCGGTATTTTACAGACCATGTTAGTAAAAATATACATTTTCATTGTGTGATAAAATATTTTTATTCGCCTTATTTTATATGTTAATCTTTACCACAAGGGTCATTACTCATATGTTTTTCGCTTTTTACAACCCTGTCGTTTATTCATCCTTTGTTATATTCAGAAAAAATGCGGATAGAAAAAAAAAACATTCAAATTCGTATTACGTCTCTCCCGTTATTTAATCGTTACGAATTAGATTTTATCCTTTCTTTTTGGGTATTTTTATAGCTGCTTGGCGCCATTTACGAGTCAGCACTTCTTGAAAGATTTCCATTTTGTGATGTGTTCACATAAGTAATTATGGGCAATATTACGGTTTTCCTCCAACCATTATCGTCCATTAGTCAATTCTTGTTTTTATATGTTTATTACTTTAAATATATTGCTATTTTTTTCTTATTTGCTTGTCCGATTGAGCAAGGGCAAGTGTAGAAGTGTGCTAACAACATTACGCTAACAGAGAATCAAACGAAAGAATTGAAACAGAAAAAATAAAACTTGTATTTGCAACACTTACAAGATACGCTCTTCATATGTAATAATGTATGATTCCAAAAGCAGACATTGTCGGAAATAAAGCATGGAAAAATTCTATTAAGTTAATGTCTGTTTTTGTTAGTACAAAATATATAGGAAAAAAAAGAAACGTATATTACTTAATCCTATCCACTTTATCCCTCGGCGTTTATATAAGTAGTTGTTTATATAAGTAGTTGTTTATATGAGTAGTTGTGTATGGACAGAAGTCTGAGAAAAATCATACAAATACCGGTGTGTTTCATGGATCAATTTTGGGCACAACTCTCTGCTTAGCCTTCATCAATTTTCCGAAACACTCTGAGATAATTCTGAGTCTCTCTCTCTCCCCCTCTATCTCTCTCTCTCTCTCTCTCTATATATATATATATATATATATATATATAAGCAATTTGTATGTATCTGTGTGTCTGTGTAAGTTTGTTTTCTGTGTACTCCGAAACGGTTGGGCCGATTTTAATCAATTTTCACGCACATACTCTTTATGTGTTCGAAAGTGTTCTTATATATGGTCACTACCCAAATGCTTTCGACAAATATCGAAAATTAATATTCGGTAAGGAAACGGTTGAAGAAAGAAACAGTAAGAATTTTTCCAAAGTCAACACTCTTATACCGCCTAACATCACAAATGATATTTGGGCAGTTGTATCACCACACAAGAAGAAGCGCCTGATGTACAAAATCAACGATATGTTTTTATAATTCAGGGCCGCATCCGAAATAAATGTATTGTTATAATTAAGAACAATGAAAGCATGATACTTGACTTTTGCATTTTAAACTTTACTTCAAGCCATTGTATAAAACATTATTTATAAAATAAACTATATATCTTCCCTACAGTGACACGTGCAATACATTTAATTTTGGTTTAATTCTCTGCAAAGTGGTATATGAAGGTTCCTTATAGAGCACTACGGTAGGCCCGCAACGAGAGCAGGAAATTCATCGATTTCAATAAAAAAATTGCGGTTTGATCGATTTCTATGACAGTAAAAGTAATGTAAGTGTGGAATATTCGAAACTCTTCACTTTATGCCGGACAACGTCGGATCGACCTGTTTGTGGAGCAATATTTAACAATTCGAAAGAAACTTATGTAAACGATATGTCTTGTTCTGTACTGTGCTACTTAGACCACTCCGTTCAATAAGGTAAATGATGCTAGTTGTTTAAGATATTAGGATTTCCTCCTTTGAATATCAACACTTGAGACTTTGTTTTGCTCTAGTTATAATGAATAGAGATCTCATCTTGGAAATTGCTGCGTTGATTTACATCTAGGACTGATCTTCATTCCAGATCTGAAATGGAAGACTTACAAGTTAAGGCTTAAATACTTAGATAAACTTATCGCCCTAAAAGAGGGGTGTGCAACAATTTCTATTGTTGTGTCATATTTAAACTTTGTAATGACAACAATGAGGACAAGTTACTGTGAAAAAAAAACGTAGAATTATGAGAACTGTAGTTTAATAATTACGTACATTTACTAATATTGTTAATACATTAAAAGAAACACATATTAATTAAATATTTTATTACTTTTTTAATGTTTGTTCTGGTACATTTGGTGGCAACTCTACGTTGACTTGATGAATTTCCATCACTTCTGACGTGATTCTTCGGATTCAGCATAGCTGAAAGGCGTAACATCCTGTTGCTTATTTAACATGGATTGTTCAATTTCTTTCCTTAAATTAAAAAAAAAAAACTTTCGAAATAGCCGCTCTGTCATGATTCCAATTTCATACTGTAACTAATTAATATTGACAATTATATATAGAACTCACTGGAGATAGTCTAGTTTAAAAAGAAAGAAAAAAATTCAAGTGCATAATTATAAAACAAACAAAAAGAACAAATACTATCTGAGGTCACATAAACTGTTCCGAAAAAAAAAAACGGATTATGACCCGCAGTCATCCTGTTGCACACTTCTGCTCTAGAAGATAAATCATTTTTGCTGAATTCAAAAACTATTTAAAAAAAGTAAAATCGGTTCTAATATTGACTACCGTTGCCACAATGTGAAGGTGGTACTCGAAGCCAACTCTTTGCTTTGTCCAATATGAAACCGACTTTGAAATCCAGTGACTGCATTTCATCCCGACAGCGTGTTTCCTATAGAGACGAGTTAATAGTCGTTCTCATTTTACTTTTATTTTCATAAAAAATGATAAACTGAATTCCAGTATCTGATAAATCCAATGTAAAAACAAATCTATCAGGCTACATTTATTGCAAATAATATCCTTGCTTGCTTTGTGTTCGTAAAACAAAACAGTGCTGTGATACGTAGTGTCTTATTCGAAAAACAACATTCCTATAGAACACGCTAGCACAATGCTACTTCCATCTGACTACAACATGCTCGGAAAAGTTAAAATGTCAACAAGTACTTATGTTGTCGAACTCTTAAAAAAGCAAAATATTCGGGTTTAAACCATTGTGGCTGATACTGAATTTGTTGTCTCACATAAGCACTTTCATTTAAATGTTTTTAGGTCTTGAAAATACCTCCTTAATATACACAAACACCAGAAAAACGGCGGTGAGTAGTAGTATTTAAAGTCTACCCGTTTAATTCTATATATCGTAATACATCGACGAAAGTATGTGAAGGATTTGACCATAACATCGTATAACGGATGAACTAGGTAATAACGAATTTAACTCCAGATTAATCATGAAAGATACGTTTAGATCCACTGAATTGTGAATTACAAATCTTATTTATGCAAGCACATCTAATAATCGCTGCATTATGTTATTCATAGATTTTTTCTTATTCCATTAAAACATTTAGATTTAAGAAATATGAGAACAGAGAGTATATAATGCAGGTATTTATGCAATTATATTAAGTCCATTTTATTCGTCTGTCATTTGCACACGTAACGTACGATATGATAGTAATATATTCTTAGGTCGTCGCTGAGTCAGTTATATTCACGACTATTAGTCTACTTAGAATACGGTTATTAGACAACCAGAATGTGCGGAGACACATTATTGTGATGCCGAGGAGCATCTAGCTTTTGTTAACATTTGCATAAATAGTTATGAATTTGAAGTAATTGTATTCAGTTTCATGTAAGAATAAGTAAGACAAATCATATAGTACAATGTAATATAGTCGACATTTAAGGTTACCTATTATCTGTTATTATATTCACCAATATTAAATGTTAAATCTTATCGAATGCATATATATATATATATATATATATATATATATATATATATATATATATATATATATATATATATGTATAAGGAATGTAAAAATACCAGCGGTGGTTGACGTTATGTTTTGAGAAAAAAATAGAAAAACCGAATGAAATTATTAAAATAATCAACGTTTCGTCCTTATTTCAGAGGACGTCTTCAGGATAATTGAAGTAAAAATGGAAGAAAAGAAAAAGTCATAGATCGTACGAAAAAGAGGACAGTTTTTGAATCCTACCCATATCGGGAAGGACAAATATATGTGTGCGTATGGGAAGGTTTGGTTGTTCGATGTCTATATATACACTTTAAAAAATGCGTTAAAATAAATATGTACATTTTTTTCTTCTCATGTAAACTTATTCATTTTGCTGAAATATTTAGGGAAAAACGGTTAGCCAGGATCTGTTTTGATATTTTGTGCTTTGATTATTATTTTTCCTATGCAAGGGTTTAAATGGTAGAAGCCTTTTCTTTGCGTAATAGTATTAGTATTCAATATTAGTGCTGATTCTAAAAGTCTTCTTTTAACTCTATCTATCACGTATTTAATAATTTTCGCTTGATCTAAATTAAATGAGTGATCGTGTTCTGCACGTTTTTCCTTAAATAATAATGGGTATGTTTGATCTGGCAGAACGGTGGTTCATTAAAATTGTGGGGTCTGCGTTCGTACCTGGCCCACAAAGTATGGAAATAAAAAATTTAAAAATTAAAAAAAAACGTTTACAGGTGTTTTTGATATAGATGTACATAAGAATACTTTGATAATTATTTTTAACTTTAATAGGGATGGTATATAAAATTGTGGGCACTGCGGTCGCGCCTGGCCTCCATAGAATGGAAATAGTCACAAAGTTTAATAAAGACTTTTCATATCTATCTGTATATACTTTGATAATTATGTTTCAGTTTGAAGAAATATGGTATAATAAATGTATAGGGTGTTCGTTCGCACCTGACCTACATAGAATGGAAACATGTCACAAAGTTTAACAAGGTTTTTTTTTGCTATAGATCCACAGAATATTGTGATAAGTGTTTCAGTGTGAACAGGTTAGGTATAATAAATTATGGGGTTTATCTATTTTATTTTTACTTTCATCATATTTTGTTTTGGTTTTGATACCCCCAAATTCAACCCAAATTTAAAACCCTTCATTTTCATAACTTATCATACATTAAATGAATTAGAGTCCATTTTCTGTAGGCTGTTTTTAAACACAGTCCACGACGGGTACTTTTGATAGTGTAATAGAAAATGCGAGCATGAAAAGCAATATGGTTAAGCTTAAACATGGAAAAAAGTACAAGATATTCTAGTATAAAATATGATAGATTTATATACTTACAATATTGCAGCATTAAGAACATTTTCCAAAATTCAATTTAATATTATATAATTAATTCTTGCTACAATATTTTAAGTTATAAATGTATTATATTTTTTACGAGAATATATTGTCCTTTCCTTTTCCATTGCAAGCTTAACCATATTACTTTTCATGCTTGCATTTTTCTATTGTAATCCATGATTTTTGCAGGCTTCCAGTAAATTCACTTGTTCTTTGTTTAAATTCAATCTTATTTTTCCGCAATAAACATAACATAAACATATAAAACAATGTACGGCACATGTCTGCTGTCCTTCTCTCTGTTTTGCTATATACTTTTCTTTTCGCGAGACCGTTGAATTAGTAGCAACACTAGTCGCAGAGGAGACATGATTTGTTTAGAAACCAGTCAGAAAAAAAACCTCCTTACATTTTTTACGCTTTTGAACACCAGTAAATTTATCAGTACTTTCGTTTTACTGAACAAAATTAATTTTTTTTCACAATATAGCTTAGAAGATGATCTATAAACTGTAAGAATTGTTTGGAATTTGGTCGAAAAATAAGTAAGCGGTGAAGCTTTAAAGCAGTTCTAAATAATATATATAAATGTATATATATATATATATATATATATATATATATATATATATATATTGTCACAAATTAATACAAATGCTCTTACTCCTACTTTGATATATTTATAGCACCGTTTGAGCTAAGACAGAGGTTTTACATCAAGGTAAATCTCTGATGACATCGTTTAGAGATTACCAATAAGCACATTCGCTATTATCCAAATAATAATGTTAATAACGACGTTTATGCTTTGTTTTGTTTAGTTTAGTGTTGCGTGTTTTGTGTACCAACATCTGATAATACATGTTTCTCGAACATCTGAGAAGGCTACTAAATGCCTTCAATACGTTTTCAGACTTTTCTGTGGAGGCATTTAAAATTGTCGTAGACTCTTGAAAATTCAGTATCCTAGTGCTATACCTCTTATGAGATGACTGACTAATTTTATGATAAGTGAGTCAAGGAAAAGAAAAGAATCTGTGATATGATGAGAAGCGTAGGAGGAGTAAGGATATTAGAACACCACATTCGATTGACTGAATAAAGAATTTCATGGATAAAAACCGTTGGTGTTGATGGAAACAATAAGTGCACAGTTCGATGTCAGTGTGGGAACTTTACACGCAATTATTTGTGAGGAACCGAAGATGTGGAAGATTTTAACGAAAATTGTTCCAAGAGTGCTCCATACTTGTCACAGATTATTTGATCAAGGTGTGTATTAAGACAGTTCCTCATCCTCTATGTAGTCCACACCTTGCTCCTGTGATTCTGGTTATACTCTAAGCTCAAGGAAAAACTTAGCGGCTGTCGGTATGGACAATTGAGTGGCTGAAAGAGGTAGTAATGAGGATCATTGACATGCTCACACAAGAGGACTTCTATGAGGCCTTTCGGAATTTGTTGGAATGATACAACGAATACATTGCAACCGATGGAGAATACGTCGAGGGAGACTGGAGTTTCATGTGTGTACTATTTTTACATTAAAGGGCTGTCTCCTTCTCACTTAGGTAAGCAGCAGACTAGATAAGTGAAAATGATATTAGAGAAAAGGCTAGAATCGAACCCTGTAGGCAAGTGTTAAAGATAATGGAAATTGGAATATTAATTATGTCAGTTCAAGGAATGGACAATGCGGGTTAAAAAAATATTGTTAAAAAATAGGTCGGATATTAAACAATTAGAACTGAAGATTCCTTGTTTGCCAAAAGTGTAAATCCACGTGAAAGTAGTCCCGTTGGTAAACACACTTATGGCGTCATAAACAAAGGAGATTTCTCAATATAGAAATCTGAGGGTTCGAAGTTAGAATTAGATGAGGATCAGATAATTAGCGCAGATCACACACGGTGATGGTCAGTTGGAGAGTGGGAGTCCCTTAGATGCGAAGGGAGGAAAGTAGACCATGTAGATCCAAGTTTTAATTCCTGATATTACCAATCGGCCGGTTGAAGAATAAATACACCAACTATGTTTGTAACTGTTGTTTTGTGTCGTCATTCCTGAAAACGTGAAAGGTAAATGTGTTTTTATCATCATCTTGTAACGACTTTTGTACAACCCTTCAAAGTATTATGTGTCCTCAATCATATGTGAAGTATACCCCCCTCTATATGTGTTAATAAGAATCACGACAGTTAGATATAAATGTCTCCCTCATTGTCATCGTCATCTGTTCTGAGTCCTCGTATTACATGAACCTGTTAATGTGTCCTCAATATGTGCCTCTATGTAACACTATTAATAAAAGTTTCCGCACGAAAAAATCTGGAAACTTAATGAAGGCACCTCGTATTAGTAGTTTTAGCAAGAATAAGTCAATAAGAGTTGCTTGCTTTGCTCACAATCAGGGACGGCTTACTATTAAGTAATGGTTTGAGTAGAAACGTGCTACCGTTGACTGATGCATGTAGCTAAAGAGCAAATCTGGTGCTCGCAAAATCAGACTAATCACTCTGCTAGACATTAATGCCCCTCCTATGCGCAGGTCTGAGGAAAGTGTTCGGTCCATACCATCAGAGATGGTGTCAAGTATGATAGTCATATGTCGAAAAATGACAGATAGAGGTATGTTTCGTTATTACTAATGAATCGATATTGAATGTTTCCTTAAATGTTCGATTTTACTTCATTTGCATTGTTACCTAAAACGTGTTTTGATTTAATCCTTTTGTCATTGGATTAAATATGGGTTCATTATAACCTGGTCTTTTTACCCCCTCTCCCCCTTATACACACATACGTGATGTTTCTACTCTCAATCTTTTCTCATGGCATATGTTTTTAGTAGAATTGGCTGATCTAGTCTTCATCAATTCGTTGTCATAAATCATTATAATAGAGTTTCGTATTCTAATTGTTTCTCTCCAAAAACTACAGACTTGTGGAACTCTCTTCCTGTTGTAGTCTTAAGCGCCAGAAAAATAAGCGTTATTTCTACTGCTTGAATCTTTTTTTTATTTTTAATAACTCTATACATCACGTTATTTCCTGCGATGTCTCAAGCGATTTACTTCAGAAATAGATAACAGGCATACTAAATACTAAATGTGCTAAAAGGATACAATATGTGTACTTGTTTAGTTTATCACAAGCGTCGTCATTAATAAAAACACTTTTTTTCTCTCGGTACAAATTAGTATTTTATAATTTTGTTACTATTTAAAGCGAGATGCAATTTTATTTTATTTTAATGTAAATATAGGTGATATGCTAAGGGATTATTATTGACTACAATTTTTCTCTTTTAAAACATCACCAAAGCTGAACAAATAAGAACACGAAACATGGAAGATTTCAGGCAAGTTAATGTATAGTTAACTTTATGGAATTAATGCGCATTTTTAGCGTGGTAGCATGGTAGCCTACTGAGTACTTATCACATTTTGAATTGATCTATTAAGAATTATTGTAAGGCGAAAGGTGCACTTCATATTTAATCTTAAAACAACCATTATTTATCAGTTTGATACGAAAGTCCTTACGATTTTTCACTTTAAAATTTAAATAAACATATTCCGACTAAAAAATTATTGCGATCAGGTATTATCGTGAAAGAAAATTGCGCCTTTTCTGTTGACTTATGCTGAATGGTTTTGTCGAAATTTCTGATACATCTCATCCATTTGTTTGCAGTACTTATCCACCGTAATGGTTTCGCCTGCATTTAAAAAAACCGTAATGAATGAGACCGGTGGAAGCCCACCAAATAATCTGCATGACCTTCTTTTGCTGCAACTCAGGCTTTGGGAAGTTTCGTGCAGCTTCGTCGGTGTCAAACCACTAAGCTGAGAGTCGCTGGTTGTGGTAAAGAACCCACTTTTCATCGAAAGTCACAACGCGTTCGACAGATGGGTCGTTGTTGATGCATACAAGAAGGGAAGGTGACACTTCATAACGGCGTTTCTTTTAGTTGTCGTTTAATTCGTGAGGCACCCGTTTATCAAGTTTATTCATTTTTCTAATTTCTTTTAGTGAGTTTCAAATCATCGTATACGTAACGTTTTATTCAAGAGCAAATTCTCGAACAGTTGTGCGTGGATTGGCTTCGAGTAAGGCTCTTTATTAGTTGTTGTAAACATCCGATGGCCGATCACTACGCTCAACATCATCAAGCCTCTCATCGCCGCCACGGAATTTCTGAGACTAGCATTATACTGTGCGTTCAGTAGTAGTTCCTAGGTAAAAGGCTTCGTTGATATCGTGAGCTGTTACAGCAGCTTTTCGACCTAGCTTGAATTGAAATAAAAAAAAACTATGCAAATTTGCATGTTTTTCAGTCGTGTATTTAATGTCAACAAAAGAACACACTTGTTTTAAATCGATTGCAATATAAACGATTAGATCAAGCGAAAAAATGCTCTTTAAAAGATGATGTCTAACGTAAACTTATTTTAAAATACATCATTTTAATTCAAATTAAAAATTTCGCAAGAACTTTCTTTTCCACATGATAGTAAACGCCCCTATAGTTCCCCTTAAAGCATTTATAAATATCAGTGAAGAAATAATGATACATTCTCTTATGCAGATAAAAAAATCTAATTTTATATAGGACCTGACAATTACGAGTACAATAAAAAGTACATCGAGAAAGAAAACCTAAAGCAGTAATGAATGTATTTCACGGGTCCTACTTCTTTTTTGTAGACGAATGTTTACATCTAGTTTTCGCAAAAAGATGTTTTGTTCCAAATCCAGCAACAAACATAGCAGATAAATGTACGTTTATGTGCAGATACGGACAGTTGTGTACGGTTGATATTCTTCTGGTGAATGGTGTTAATATGCCTTGTATAAAATGTGCCATTGCAAATATTATTAACTCGCACATTATAGAGAAAGGGTTGCCATGCTTCGTAATTACCGCTCAAATTTGGCTGTGATTAAGTGTTTAAACGCACACTTTTAATCATCGGTTCAGTGTTTCATTTCGCGCAGAACAATATAACGCTCACGTGAATAGTGGAGGTTTAAAGAACTGTACACGAATCGAAACAGAGAGAAAAGAGAATTTGGTCGTTAAATCGCAGTTGATTGGTTAGCTTTCATTAGAATATGTTACATCACGCGGATACTGATTAATTAGACGCAATTGTTTGCCCGAACGAAAATAATAACGATTGCTTAATGATATAATATGGTAATCTAAAGAAAATGGCGATTCACTTTTCGTGAAAATTTATGCCATCCATAAAAAATCTAAACAAACATTTTAGTCGCCAAAGCAATGCGCATGCGTGAGAACCCTGATTATAATCCACAAGTGCCAGAAAATATTAGGCTTGTGGTTAATATCAATTACACGGATGTATGCAATATAAAAGCACTTCGACTAATACAAACGGACCTGTTATTCAATCATCATCCAATCGAAATTTTCTTCTACATACACATGTGTACACACACACACATACACACACACACACACATACACACACACACACATATATATAAACGAAAAAATTGATGATAAAAATTAAATTTCAAATAATACATTATTTATAAATATATCAAATATTAAAAAAAAAAAGATTTAAAGAAGCGATACTCCTTAACCGTTCGATTTTCAAAGAAATAACTTATTATCAGAGGAGGGAAATTTATTACTGGTTAGTATACATTTTATATTACGATATTATATAAAGGAAGCAATGATTTTAATAATCATATATGTACATATAAACATATATATTTACATATATAGAGAGAACATTTGTCTACTGAAAACAAGGCACATTTCATTTATATTGTCGAAATTCATAGTTGTATTTAATTGGGAGGTAGATTAGCAAATGCTTATATGCATCAAAATTCCTGTAAGTATGAATGGTCGGAAAAATCGAAAGTAAAGATGGAATTTAAAAGGCAAGCGACATGTGGAAAGAAATTATTACAGTAAAAAAAAATTGTCGGCAGTTATACACCTTTTATAATAACGGGTGATAATTTACTCTTATTCAGGTGAGTAAGGCATTACTACATTAGAAGTTACAAGTGCCGTAATATCATCGAATAACATTAAACTCTGGTAAATTAACAAACATAATTCCACTGGGCCGAGAGATTAGCAACAAGTACGATACCTTTTAAGTAAGGCCGTAATATTCCAACAACTAGCGAATGGCTATGCTATAGATATACTGGATACATCGAGGTTTCAGCAGTTACCTCGGTAGAGGAAACATTTTCTCGTAGACTTGGTAACAGCTTATATATATATATATATATATATATATATATATATATATATATATATATATATATATATATAGTGCCGGAAAAAAGAGAGTCCGCACTTTAATCTTTTCAAAAGCTAAATTTAATGTAACTGCTTAAACAACCTATACCTCATTTGATTCGCCTTTTATTCTTCTATAATTTTATTTGTTCATATTTGACTTTTAATTGAAATATTCTAGTGTTAACGTCAATTTTAAAGCATAACTTAAAATTAAGGAGGCAAAAACAAAGTCCGCAGCAACAAATTCGCTTGAAACCAGTTTAATCAGTTTAAAATATCCAGTAACAGGCAACAAAACGTCTCCAATCGTAATTGTTGTTGTTCCAGGTTATACAACGTAAGATTTAGTCCATATCCCACGACTTTCTCTTAGTGATCTTCAGGAGCTCATTTATCTCAACCTTTCTGGTTTTTCCAATCGAGAAATCGGCTGTAGATTGAAATGTGATGAGAAACCGGTACGAAAGACTGTGCAAAAGCACCAAAACACCGGCAGTATTCGTGATGATCTCAATCTGGTCGTACTAGAGTTACTTCTATCAGGAAAGACTGCTATCAAAATCCGCAGCCTAAGAAACAGATTTGAAACGGCTTCCCAAATCCAACAACAGTGCAATCTATTTACAACGTGCTATCTTTCTACTGTCAAGAAAAAATTCATGGAATTTAATTTGCGAGGATATGTTGCAAGACGCAAGCCAATGATTTCTGGCTCCGTCTGGACTTCGTCAGAAGCAATTAAGATCATTACTCTCCATATTGGTCAAAAGTGCATTTTAGCGACGAAAGCAACTTCAATAGACTAGGCAGTGATGGTAGGCAGTACGTCTGTCGGAGGGAAGACGAAAGAATTTAATCCTAGGTGCTCAGTTTCAACGCTGTAAGGTAGTGAAGGTATAGTTTTGGTATGGGGCATATGAGTACCAATGGTCCAGGGCATATAGTTAGCTTGCAAGGTCGAATTAATTACACCAGTAACATTAATATCTTGACTGAGCATTTTCTACCCTGTTTTGTCGGAATTTGGATGATAATCCCACCTTGATGCAGGATAATGCTCCCATTAACACAGATGGCAATGTCAAGAGCATGCTATTCCATGTTTTCATAGGTCTGGACAATCGCAAGACCACGATCCTATCAAAACTTATGGCATTACATCAAGCAACAGTTACGCAATGATAAACTTTCAAATATAGAAGAACTTTGTACAAAAATGTTTAAAAAATGGAATGCCCTTTCCGCAATGTTTTGCTGTAGTCTATATCAAGGAATTACAAAAACATTGCAGGCTGTTAAATTGCAAAAGACTTATGCTACTAAATATTAACACGTTTATTGTGTTCCTGCTGTATTTGTGTTGCATTGATGTCCTAAAGTTATATTTAAATAACAATTTTGCATTGTGCGGACTTTCCTTTTGCCTCCACTAGAATATTTCCATTAAAAGTCAAATATGAATATTATAGAAGAATAAAAAAGCCAATCATATAAGGTATACCTTCTTTAAACAGTTACATAAAATTTAGCTTTAATTTGCAGCTTTTTTTAAATCATTACAAGAACGGACCTTCTTTTTGACGCATGTATAGCTATATATATATATATATATATATATATATATATATATAGGGTGACCGAAAAAACCGGGCCCCAACTCTAATTAGGCCCCATTTCTTAGTGTTTTGTCCGAATGAAATGAAACTTTGGTCATAACTGGTGAATTATATTCAAAGCATCACATAAAAACAAAAAAGTATTTGGCCTTTTTTTCTCCGTTCTACAGCATATGTTCTAGATGATCTCCATTTAGCTTTTGTTTTTGTTTGGGTCACCCTGTATATGTATATATGACAAATACAACTATATATATATATATATATATATATATATACACACATACACACATACATATATCTATCTATCTATCTATTCGTATATATATATGTATATGAGATATATGTATGCATATATATACGGTTATATATATATATATATATATATATATATATATATACATATGCCATTATGTATTCGATGAGCATGTCTAGAAGTTCGGTCATTATATTATCAGGAATTTGTTCTCACTATGCTTCGCATAAATATGCTCTATGCTGTCGCTTAACTTGCTAATATATAAATCACATCTACCAATAAAAAGAGAAGTAATCGTAGCAATGATAGTATCACACAGAAATTAGGATAACCAATCCGCAAAGAGAAAGTACTAATACCAAAACTAGAACATCTTGACGAATGAAATAAACTACATTGCTTGTCAAAGAAGAAGGTAATGATTTGGAAGAAAGAATCAGAACCTGTGCGTAACTGGCGTCCGTAAATGACATTATATATATATATATATATATATATATATATATATATATATATATATATATATATATATATATATATATAATTATTATTACAAACACTACGCTTTCATTCTTACGCAATCAACAGTTTAGGATAACAATCCCTGCACCATATGAGATTCGAACCAAGCTCCGACCAAGGCTTTTGCTCTATTTGCTGAGATTCTACCTCATGGCTTCAAACAATTGCCAAAGATAGCAAGAGAATTTAGATCTGGTAAATTCCGAATTCGGGCGAGTACGACGAGAATGTAGAGTGGTTACAAATAGGTGAGTTTGTAAACATTGCATATTAACTAGTTGATTGATTTAGTTATACATTCCGAAATAAGTTCCCATTTTTAAGTATTCGTATCACTTACACTTACAGACACAAGTGTTTTATGCGTAGGCAATTACTAGTGTAGGATCTTTTACCAGCACGGTCAGAAGATTCGAATCCAGCAAAAAACCGCCCAAATAAACACACCCACACAGACATGCACACACACACATATATATATATATATATATATATATATATATATATATATATATATATATATATATATATATATATAAACAATGCAAATAAAGCATCAGAGGAAAGTAAAATATCCAAACCTAAATCGTCACATGTTATTTCATACAATATGGCAATGGGCAAATCCAATTATACAAATAGTTTGAAAAAATATTAATCGTGATGAAATTATGTAATAGAAAATATCAGTAAGTCTTAAATTAGCAACACTAATACAATTAAAAAGAAAAATAGCCGTAGAAATTGTGGTTTGTTTAACCCTCTTTACAGTGCACACATAAAAAAATAATTTATCACAATTTATTTTTTTTTCAAATTATCGATAAAAATTTCCCTAATGGAATTATAAACCGGAATAATGTGAAATTATCGTTTTCGGCGCCAACTAATTTAGTTAAAATTTTCATAAGTTCTAACAAAGCAAAAATCAACAAGGATGCAAATGTAGGAGGATTATTAAATAATCAAAACATTGAAGTGAATTCACTTTGCAATTGTAGGAATATTGACGATTGTCCATTAGAAGGCAAATGTCTCATTTCTAATATAGTATATAAATGTAATAACAGAATTAGAACATATATTGAGACCACAGGTTGTAGGTTTAAAGAAAGATTCAATAATCATGTAGCATCCTTCAAAATACCACATGTCAACAATAAGAAGAAAACAACGTCATAAGCAAA
This sequence comes from Euprymna scolopes, assembly GCF_053919585.1. Classification (NCBI taxonomy): domain Eukaryota; kingdom Metazoa; phylum Mollusca; class Cephalopoda; order Sepiida; family Sepiolidae; genus Euprymna; species Euprymna scolopes. Next base: position 150,485,138 of record NC_136482.1, on the reverse strand, counting down.
TTGGCAAATTAAGGAAAACAAAATTGAATATAAGTTGAAATGGTCGATATTTGGTAGTGAAAGTAAATACTAACGAAATACGTCGGGCCGATGTAATCTTTGCAATCTCAAATCGTATCATATAATAATATCTAATGAAAACCATCGTAAAAAAAACGTCAGGAAGTAATTCAAAACTGTTTACATTAATCAAATTAAAACCTGATTAGTAAAATTTTACTATTTAGTATGATTTCAAAATATCATGTTAGGATATAATATAAATAGTATTAAATATAATAACAATTTATAAGTGGTTTAATTAGATGTAATATTAACCAATGGACTTAAATAAAATATGATTCGGAAAATAGATTAGGAAAAAATTATATGTATATATATGCCTATATATATATCTGTATGTGTGTATATATATATATGTACACATATGTGTATGTCTGAGTGTATATGAGTGTATATATATATATATATATATATATATATATGTACACATATTACTACCTTAATAGCATAACTTTAAGTATTTTCCATATGTAGATAAATATTTTATATAAATATAATGAAAATAAATAAAATAAATAAAACTTCATAATCATGTTATATAGGCCTGATAAATTTAAATAATGCTAGCATATATGATGGCAAAATATATCTAAATTTATATTCAGTATGAACAATGAAGGTAAGTATGTTAATATATTACACATAATATATTATTTTACTCGGAAGTGACAAAAAAGAGCGTACCTCTATATTATACAATTAGAACTGGAGGAAGAATTAAATATAAAATTAGCATAGGGAATAGAAAGGGATCATGATATTAGTACTTAGTTTTATAATAATTTTTATCGATGGTAAAGTTGAGTTTGTTGAGTAAGGTAATTTATGGATTAGAAAAATGATTGATAAGTGGTTTTAAATGTATTAGCCAAATTGTTTAATTGTTAGAATGAATGTAAAAATCAATGTTATAGTTATAATAAGATATATCTATTGAAAATTGATTAAGATAAACTATGTATTTCTTAAAATATATATATATATATATATATATATATATATATACTAATTAAATAAACGCATATTAATTCATTTCGGAATTATTTATTAAACTATGAAAATAAATCAATAAAAAATATAAACATTTACTTAAAGTAGATAGGAGAGGGGGTTTAAAGTATGAGGAAAACCTGGGTTTGATATGGTTTAGAATTTTAAGGTCTAACAATATTTTTATGAACTAGAATAAAATTAGAATTAGTTTTAACTAAAATATACATTTATTTAATTATAATTAAGATAAAAGGTTATCAGAGTACGAAACTATGAAACATATTTATTAGAGAATTATGACATATACAGGGTGTTTCAAAAGTCTTGGGAATATAACGATTTAAATAACTTGTAATGTTCCCAAGACTTTTGAAACACCCTGTACAATGTTAAACAAAAATTATACTTGAATAACAAGTTCGAAAAATATTTATTAATACTAGATTGTCGTATGTAGAATTGATTCTAGTTTGTAAAATGTAAAATTAAAAATATTACTTTCAATATAAATAATAATGATGGTACTGATATTGATAATAATATGAATAAATATATAAATAAATAAATAAAAATTAAAGTAAATGTAAGTAACCAATTAATTTAAAATTCAACATTAGAAGTTATGAAGTATAATTTAATGACTTATGACTATAAATTATAATAATTTTAAATACTAACATTATATATTGTACAAATTAGTGAATTAATTTATAATATGAATCATTTAATTTTTTCCAAGTAATATTAAGTGAAATACACTAAAACTATATTAAAGTTACTTATCAGTTGAATATGGATTTCTAAGCGTTGGTTAAATAAATAAATATCCGTAAAGTTAATATTTCGTTTGATTTGTTCCAAGGGAGGTAACTCTGCCTCATTTTATTAGGTAAATTAAATTATTTATAATTAGGTAATAAGAGAGTTTCTAGATGATATTTAAACGTAACAAAACGTATGTATATATTTTTTAATTGTATGATTTTAAAAAAGTATAATTGTAAGGATAAATAAGCTTGATTATAATAGCTAACAGAATTGAATTATGTATGGTTTTCAATTCAAATCAATTGATTAAATATGATAACCGATCGAAATGATCAATCATTTTTTGTTCGTTTTTTTTATTTTTAAGCTTAGTTTCGTATATGCAGACATGTATAATAGCATATAATTTGGTGATATTATGTTCATAATTATGTATACACAAATTAGAATCAATAAATTTACTAATTATTAAATAAAACATTTTGGTAGAAAATTCATACATTAAATTAAAATTGTTGGTACGAATAATTGGGTTTAATGACTTTGATAAAAATTTAATATGGCGTAATTAAAAAATAAAAATCTATTTGCAGCTTCTCTTCCAATTTTCGGATGTTAATCATGTCAAATCACACTTCATTTCCTTTTGACGGATTGATTGTTGCTATTTCTTCTGATGACTTAAGGAAATAATTGATTCACTGATTGATGTAATAATTAAGTGATTGATCTTGCGCTACAAAACAGATACTGTCAAGAATTGAATATGTCAACTGAATTAAAGGAATGAATTGTAAGATGCTCAATATCATGAATTTTGGAATATAACTTTTTGTCATTTATTCTCTGTATTGCTCTGTAATTACGTGGAACTTCTTAAATATAATTCTACACACATATATATCTGTATATATATATCATATATATATATATATATATATATATATATATGCACACACACACACATATATATATATATATCAAATATAAGTCACTCAATAAATGTAAAAAATTATTACGTGAAATATATGCATATATATATATCCTATCATAAATTTCGGTACTGCCTGTTTGTGCGTGTGTGACGCGGTTTAAGCCAGCCTACAGGCAACCCACCCAGGCAATTTCGGTATCAAAATGAAGCTCATGACCCAGCGGATGTTTATCTAGTATTTATATACATGTTTGGTATATGGAAATGATACATAAATGCAAAATAATGCAAAGGGGTAGTAGTGATAGGAGTTTAATCGGGAGGGGTAGGGGGAGAGACAAAAATAGTAGAGGTGATAGGAGTTAAGTTGTAGGGAGTAGCATCACCAGACGTTAGGCAAAGTGGTGGTGACAGGCATTAAATTGGTGGGAGTAGCAGGAGCAGTCACCGATTAATATTGGTTGAAAAATACAAAAAAAATATTAAAAAAAATTACTTCAATTTCTCCGTCTGATTAACAAAAAAAAAGGACTTTCTCTGATTTACAGAAAGTAAGTAAAAAGGTTCCGATTAATATTGGTTGAAAAATACAATATTTTTTTTGTTTACTATAAAAAAACAAAAATTCTTCCATTTTCTCCGTTTGATTAAAGAAAAAAAGGGACTTTCTCTGATTTTACCAGGGTGGTCAGTTTAGACCACCGGTGATTCTTTCACAATATGCAGCTATCTGGCTCCAACGGGGTCGCTTGTATATTAAATTGATAGTTAAAGATATAGATCCATGAATGCTTGTATTTGGACACATAAGTATATATATATATGCATATATATATATATATATATATATATATATATATATATATATATATATATATATATATATATATATATATATTAGAACCCCTGGGTACGGCATTAAAAATTAGCAACAAAATACAGTACAGTATATAATACAAATGTATATAATATGAGCAGGTACCTTGTGGATATAATAAACCCATTAGCAGGCAAGTCAGCAACACATGTAAAGAATTCATCCCCCTTAAAGGAACTGATCAAGGGAGCCCCCATCAGTACAAATCAAATAGTAAGCCTAGATATTGTTAGCCTGTTCACTAAAGTCCCAACTAGTGAGGCATTAGCTGTAATTCAAGACAAACTAGCTGCGGACCTCTCCATAGAAGAGCGCACATGTGTACCATTGGCAAACTTAATGGAAATGCTGATATTCTGCGTAGAAACAACCTACTTCAGAATGGGTACTGACCTATATCAACAGGAAGAGGGGCTAGCTATGGGCTCGACATTATCGCCAGTGATGGCGAACATATACATGGAATACTTCGAAGACATGCCCTTAGGTTCAGCTCCCTTAAAGCCAACCATGTGGCTGATACGTTGATGGCACCTTCATACTCTGTCCCCATCAGGAAGACATCCATGTTCTCCTAGACCATGTGAACTCAATAAGACCATCGATACAGTTCACAATGGAGAAAGAAAAAGATAACCAACTGGCCTTCCTTGATATACTCATATCACGCACAGAGCATGGGTTTAAGACATCCGTATATCGCAAGCCTACCTTCACCGGACAATACTTTAACTTCACCCATACAGTATCAAACATGGAATCGCACGGTGCCTACAACATCGAGCAGAGACAATAAGTAGCGACACCATTACATACCACCAAGAAATGGTCAGGTTGAAGAATACCCTCTGTCGTAACAACTACTCCGATAGCATACTATTTACCAGACGTGTTAATAGTATAAGAGAGGAGAATGAAACCCAAAAACCTCCAATTGTCTGCCTACCATACATACGAGGCATCTTCGAAAAGATTCAGAGAATATGTGCGCCCTACAACATCAGGACGATATTCAAGAGCGAGTCAACACTCAGACGACACCTCGTACGAGTGAAGCCCCGCACGGAGGAGAGCATGACCAAAAATTGCATATACTCCATCCCATGTAGTTGCAGAAAGGTTTACAAGGGTGAAACATGCCGCCCACTCAAAGTAACGGTGGAAGAACACCGAAAAAGCGGTAACTAAAGGGGAGACGGAAAATAGGGTATAGCCAATCATGTCTGGATGGAGAGGGGGGCATCGCCCCCTATGGGATGAAGTAAAAATAATAAATAGAGAGTCCCACTGGAAAGTGTGAAAACTTAAAGAAACAGCTACCATGCTCGGACATAACAACCTACTAAGCTAACCAAGCGTAGAGTTGAATACAATTTGGACACCTCGAATAGAGAGAGAAAACCTTGAATAACAACATACGCTTAACATTAACAAAAACCAATTAAGAATTGTCATAGTGACATATGGCCGAGTGGTCCTAGACGTTGTATCAAAGTTTACAGATTAATGCTGAGTTCAATCCTGAACGAAGGCAGTGAAAAGTAACATTCAAATCAGAGAATCAGCAACTCCTAGCTGGAGTCCGAACACTAATAATAATAAAGGGTTGGGTTCGAGGCTCCTAACAAACGGTTCCCAGTTCGATACAAAAAA
>NC_136482.1:150462350-150477350 GCF_053919585.1 Euprymna scolopes | reverse complement strand
GAGAAAAGGTACAAAAATAATAAAAAAAATGTCTCAGTCGTGAAGGCTGCTCCTCCACCCAAAGAGAACAAGAAATTGAATTGCAGCATCTGAAGAACAGATACTACACTTTGATCTTGACCAAAAGGCCAAGGCAAAGTTGTGATTGTAGCAAAAGCAGTGTATTTTCATTGTTCCTTACAAATGCTTCGCGATTATTCGGACAATTTCGAACCTTATATCGGTTTAAAATATTCACAAGAACGGCCTCTCTTCAGGCGCAGAAAAAAACACTAGTTTAATGGACAATATGGAATCCATTTCCCTTTTAAAGAAAACTATGCGATAAAAGATTTACCTACATTTCTTCCTTCAGACGTTTTTCCGTTTTCTGTTTATTAAGGATTTTTAATATCTAACTATTTTTGCATCTCTATTTTAAAATGGTTCAGTCGATTATTAATTTATCCTAGCCAACAATTACCTATGTTCACTTAATTTAGGTTATTACTATTTTTCTCTAAGTTATTAACTTAAATTTATTTATTTTATTTTATTTATTGTTTCTCAATTACGGAACTGATATTTTACGTTCCTATATATATGTACACATACACACACAAATATATATATATATATATATATATATGCATATATATACAGCTCTACCTACGTATTGAACACTTTTAAAGTAAATACTTAAAGTTTACGCATAAATCTATACTTTCGTATATTAATTTTATGTGAGTAAATTAAGTAGTTATATATATATATATATATATATATATATATATATATATATATATGCAGATGGATGTGGATGTATATATGTATATATTCCATAAACTCTTCTTTACTTTCTATACCCGACTTTTCGTGTACGAGGGAACTTTTTATTGAACAAACCAATTTCCAAAATGTCTGTTAAATCCAAATTTCTATGTATATGTTCAACCTTGCGTGTGTCATGGTTACATAACTAATCACAAAGCAACCAGTCAAAATAAATACGGTGGTGCTTGCCTTGGACACAATGCACATATAGGCGAAGTTGTGTTTCGGAAGTTCGTTATTTTCACTCACAATTCATGGAAACACAAAACTCATAATAGCATAACGCAATAATTTACAGTTTACTCTGATCTCATGCGCTCATATAAATATCAGAAAAAGTTTCGTGATTGTGTTCTCCTAAGATTTGTTTGCATTTACACTCTCGTAAATATAATTAGACCGCTTCCTTTGGGTATAAAAATGAATGTGAGTTTAGAGATTGAAATTTAACAAAATTAACTTACAGGAATACGTTACGCATCGCTGGAAAAAGGATGAACATTGAATAAACACTATCAGTCCGACCGCTGTCATCATGACAACTAAAGTAACACTAATGATTACGCTGAGGTTACTACAACTTACACGCGCGGATTCATGCTAGTATATTCATAAATGTACCCGAATGATTGTTTTTTGTAACATTAGAACTACATGTCGTAATTGGCACTCTGTTCGATACCATCTGTAGCATTTCTTTCCCGACAACTTTAATATATATATATATATATATATATATATATATATATATATATATATATATATATATATATATATATATTCCAACACTCTAATTCATATATAACTATTACCAAATAAGAGCATACAAATTTCGTATAGGATTCAAGAGTGTTAGGAATACTCTTTATCACATGCTAAACTTTAGCAGCCCATGCCCGGATACTGTAAAAACTAAAGCAATAAATAAAACAATAAAATTATATGTGTACAATATCAATTCGTCATAAAATTAAAGCGTTGGTCTTAGTAATTCATAACATCACACATTATTATTATTTTTTTTGTGACGAAAATAAAAAAAAGCAGTATGTAAAATTATATACGTGTATGAGACTTCTTCATAGTATATATCAGATTTATTTATCTGTTTGGATAAAAAGTACTTTTTGTTTGTTTTTAATCGATAATCTTAACAAATACCTTAACAACTGCCTTGAGCTTTTGCTATAGCATTTTGATCATATACTAGTATACTTTAGTATATAGGCATACAGATATGATAATAGTAAAAATATTTTTTTTCTAAATCAATGTTTCTCGAAAACAGCTTGTCCCCCACCCTTTCCGTATCATTTCTCTTTTCGTTGCAAATTTTGTCTTCGTGAAATATAATGATTTATCGACAATTATACGGTGAAAGAAAAAAACAAATAAACAAAAAAAAATGAAGAGAAACTTTAAAGAAAATATCTTTTTAAAAGTTTTTACTCGTCTTTCTTTTTTATTTGTTTTTTTTACAGAATATTCTGTATTTTATTTACTCTTAATTGTTGCCATAAATGCAATTCTGAACTTGCACACAAATAAGCCACAGAAAAGCCTGAATGGGTGAAGCTGAGAGTTTATATATATATATATATATATATATATATATATATATATATATATGTATATATATATATATATATATATATATACTTATTTACTATAATAATTATTACTATAATAATTATTACTATATATATATACTTATTTACTATAATAATTATTACTATATATATATATATTATTTACAATAATAATTACTACCATATATATATATATATATATATATATATACTTATTAACTATAATTATTATTAAATACCTACAGACACTAGTGTTTAATCCTTTCAGAAATCATCAGTGCAGAGTGTCACGATTAACACCGGTCGATACATTCGAACTCGGCAACGAAGACATCTCTGACTCCATTAGCAAGGACCAAATATATTCGGCCACTGTTAACCATGAGAAATTCAGTTGAAATATAAACATTTATTTTTAAATTATTTTAACGTCTATCAGAGTGATCTAAGCATTGTATGATGATCTGCAAATGTAAACTACATTGACCGACTTTATTTACACTGAAAGTGTTCAACAATAATACACGCGCAAACACACACACACACACACGCACGCACACACACACACACACACACACACACACACACACATATATATATATATATATATATATATATATATATATATATATAGACAGATAGATAGATAGATAGATAGATAGATAGATAGATAGATAGCTTCGTGGCCGGGTTCGAATTTCATTTTAATAATCACGTCACCCTGCATTGATGATTCCCGAAAAGGGAAACATTCGTTTCTGTATGTATTAAAATGATTATTGTAATAATTATGTCAGCAACTTAAAGACATTCGGTTTCTAACTGTTGAGCAGTTAAAATAGAAAGTCGCTCGCCTAAGCTCGCGGCGTAAATCACGATGTTATAATAATTACATTATTATGACTGGTTGTTACGACATTAAAAAAATATATGTTAAAATTTCAACGATATTTCTCTCGGTTGAAATTGACCTTGAGGTTTGATTGATTGCTAATGGAGTTAGAGGTGGCATCGTTGCTTGGTCGAATCTCCCAACCGGTAGTAATCGTGTCGCCCTGCGCCGATGATTCCAGAAAGGATGAAACACTAGTGTATGTAAGTATTAAAAAAGTAATACTAGTGTATGTAAGTATTAAAAGTAATATGTAAGGATATATACTAGTGTATGTAAGTATTAAAAGTAATATGTAAGGATATATATATATACATATATATGTATATATATATATATATATATATATATATATATATATATATTCATCCACGTACAGTACTGTTTCGTTGTTTCACAGCTTATCAGTGCGGCTAGACAGGATACTACCTCAAGCCAGGATTGAAATCCGACCGTCTGTACGACAGTCAAGGCTCACGCTCCAGAAACGGTTCAGACACACGCACCTATATATATATATATATATATATATATATATATATATATATATATATATATATATATATATATATATATATATATATATGCGTGTGTATATACATAGATGTGGATTATATAAAAAAAATATTTTTGAAATAAGCTCGTATTTATATTTTTAAATAATCTATTTTTTATTTTCTATATCCCACTTTTCGTGTGTAAGATAATTTTTAAGGCAATAAACAAATGACGCAAATGTCTGTTAATTTCAAATTTCTCTATATATGTTCAACATTACGGGTGTCATAGTTGCATAAATATTGACAGAGAAACCAGTCAGAATACATTGTGCCATCATTGTCCAGGTCTAAATACACAGATAGTCGATGGCGTGTGGCTGGGGTTTGTTTGTATTTTCACTCACAATTAATGTAAACGAGGGATTTATAATAGAATAACCAAATAACTTGCAACTGAATATTTTTTGTGTGGTGAAATATATACTATTGAGAGTTCTTAACCGTTTCTGGAGCTAAGTATTACAACTTTATTTAATCACATAAATTTGTATACGAACATATAATTTTGTGCGTAAATTTTCAGTACTTACTTAAACAGTGGCCAATACATACGTAGAGCCAGGTGGTAAGTTATGAAAATATATATTGCTATTAAGCTACACAGGATATTCCGAGTTTCATTCTCGTGAGAATTCGTCAGTCTTATGCGAAAAAATGTGATTATCTCGCCTTTATATATACGCACATACTTTTGAATTTTCTACTCATCCAATCAGCTTCGAAGCTGCCATCGCGCCCATCATTATCAATCAATGACGAGGCACTTACAGGAGAAACGCACAATTGACCTCCGGTTTGCCCTTATCTTTATTTGATTATGGGAAGAGTAGATATTGTTTTATTGTAGTAAGATGGCCTACTTTCAGCCAAGGTGTAGTTAGATATATTATTTGGTTTTAGTCTATATTACTGATATTAGGTTATATATATATATATATATATATATATATACATATATATATATATAGTTAATTATATTATCATAAATATACTTTTTTATGAATATGTATGTTTATTTTCTTTTATTAATATATATATATATATATATATATTTATTTATTTATTTATTTTCTATTGTTTTTGTCATGTTCAAAATTATTTTGTATTGCCATCCTGGAATAAAGTTTAAACTGTGTACATCGTTGTTTGCTATTTCTCGCCTACAATTTACTAGATGTTCAGGGTTCTTTAAAGGTTCTTTAAAGAATAGGATAGGGAATTTTTGTATTCAAGCATAATCTACATGGATCCACTATGTCCCTACATGTACTTGCTTGGCTTACTATTTTTCATTCGACTATCGGCGAACGGCCACTTGCTTTGAGTTCCCAGTATTGGTTTGCTAGTTCTGTTTTCAGTATGTTTTTGTTGTTTTGTAACGTACATTTATGGTAATTATACCTGGTCTTGGAATCTAAGGAAATCATACCTATGTAATATTTATTTTTATTATAATATTATTAATGATCTTATTGGAGAAAACGAAAGAGTCAAGGAATGCAGGTTGATATAATCCACATGGGTTTTTATAATATATGTTTTGTAGGCGTATATAGGCGTGTACGGGCCATCCCTATATAGAGAGTGCTGCCGCCTCTCTGATATATATATATATATATATGTATACATACACACATACATACACACACATATATATATATGAGATCCTGATCGATATGTTTCAATACATATGTTCAAAAAAATTCATAAAAATGTATAAATAAATATGAGCATACTTAACGTGTCTTTTCTGGCTGCAATATGTGGAAGTCAAGCACCTCTATCTGTGCAAATATAACCTTAAATGGTGATAAATTAATTTCCATCAAGACGCAGCAGGAGGAAATTTCTTGGATTATGAAGTTCTAGTACAAACCCGGATAATATCTCATTCATCTTCACTAATAAAGTACAGGATAATTTGGAGAATATTCCGAATCTGTATGAAACAAGTTGTTTTCAGGTCCGGTTTAATTAAAAAAAAATCAAAATGTAAAAACTATTTTTTCATTTCCAATATAGATAGGTCGTTGTCTTTTTTCTGTTCGTTTTCAACTGCTTTTTATGATACGCTTTATAATTTCTTCTAGTGTAATATTTTAATGTTCTATTTCATGGCTAGATTTATTACATTATAATCCGATTAAACAATTCTCTATAGGGAGGGCGAGAAAACGAGAGTCAAAGAATTCAAAGTGATTTAATGGCATAATATATATCTGCCCAATATATATATATATATATATATATATATAGACTTTGATAAGCTTACATCTATATATCGATAAAAGGGAGAATGTGTTTGAGGATATATCTCATACTTTTTACTGTGCGAATTTTTGATCTACATACTTAAAATGTTGTTTATAACTTATTCAAACATTTTCAAATAGCTGTTAAGAAATCAAAATTGAAAATAAATGATATGTGAATGTTATCGGATATGTATCTGTGTATCAACTGTTTCGCGGATGAGCATGCGTGAATAGTTCATATGTTTTAAAGATTCTCCCAAGCAGGCCTAACGGGCATCGCACTTGATTCACTGTCTTTATGTTTTGGTTTGGATCTCAGCTCAAGTAAGCTTTTTTTTATTTACAAAAAAGTGTAAAATACTCGTATGCACATGTCTTAGTTTCTGCATGAATTAAAATCTCATATCTATTTTTATATTACGACCGGGCAACGCAGGGAGGCCTGCTAGTACTGAAGTAAATTTAAATTGATGGCTGATAATTACTTCGTCCAGCTTTAAGCTCTTAAGATAAGTATCTATATGACTACATAGATTCTGTTCAAGAATCTTGTGAAACTTTCTCTAGAACAAGTGTAGGGAGGAATGCTCTGTAGGGTGTGCGTTTGATATTTCTGAGAGGATGTTGCGTTGAAGGTCGAAGGCCATCGTTTGTAATTTGAACAGCTTAATAAACAATCAACTATGAAGTGCATTTTTTACGAATATATTTTAAGAAGACATTTAAATGAAGCACGCAAAATAAGGGTTACACACACACACACACACACACACACACACATATATATATATGTGTGTGTGTGTGTGTGTGTGTGTGCGTGTGTTGTATGTGTGTAACCCTGATATTATAATCACTTAGCATCGTTTAAAAATGAAAATGAGAAAGAAAATAACACCACAAATAACGAAAACAACAACAATGTGGATAAAAATGAAAACAACAATAGAAAGGATCATAACAATAGTGACAATTACAATTACTGTAACGGAAATAGAAACAAAATCAATAGTAATAACGAAAACAACCGGAAAACACAAGAAAAAACTCAAACACTTTAGCAGTATGGTTTAAGGAATTAAAGAAAAATAAAACTGAATATAAATTAAGATGGTCAATAATTGATAAAGGGGAAAAATATAAACCGAGAAAATCGAAAAGATGCAACCTATTAATATTAGAAGCATAACATATACATATATCAAAAGAAAAAGTCTTAAACAAACGACTAGACGTAATACACGGATGTTTGCACAGAAATCGATACTTAATTTAACGCTCTAGGGCAGATTAGGAAAAATAATTAGTAAAAACTAAACGTATAATATAAGGAAAGATAAAAGGTGCAACGGATATAAAAACTGATACCATGAGAGTGCCCCCCTTAATACAGAGGGATCAGGTGAAAATACGAATTCAAACACCAAGAAAAAAGGAATATTAAAATAAATACGCGTAAATGTAGAAAGAAAATTATAAGATAATTGGATAAAACAAATAATTGAAAAAAAAAGAGAAAATAAAAACAAAAATAAATAATAAATAAATAAAAAATGAATAAAAATAAGAATACGAAACTACGGGTTAAAACGGGAAACTATCTTCACATAACCCCAAAAGATGGTGGAAATGAGGAAGCATGGCTTTGAGAAAACTATTTACCCGCATACGATGCTCAGCATGTTAAAAATATACCTTTTGTTGTAAAATCTAATGGAAAAACATCTGAAGTTGTTGGTGGGGACAGGATATTTTTATGGACACATACATCGTAAAACTGCCTTCCCACTAACGAAACAGTTGTAATGGAAAAAATCCAGGAAAAATAAACGTAGGTTATAAAAAAGCAAACGTGAGTCTTTGAATTTTCGACAGACTTTTGCACTATATATATATATATATATATATATATATATATATATATATATATATATACAGCTTATTTATTTACTCGGAGAAGTATAGAACAATACAAAGTATGTGTACACGCGCGTGTGTGTATTATCTAGCATAAAGAAAATTTTAAATATCCATTTTGCGTATGAGTTCATTGCGCATACACATATGGAGTTAACATGTTTGTTGCGTGTATACATTTGAATGCTTATTGTGTATATATATATATGTATGTATACGAGACTTCCTGTATGCCTACACGTGTGTTCATCCTTACCTAGGAAAGGATAACATCCTGTCTAAGCGTGTGCTAAAAAGGTTCCTTCACATATGAACAATTCGAATGAAAATGAAGAGCGATAGAGATATTGACGTAGTAGAAAGTAGACAAACGCCAACTGTTGACTAACTCGGAAATCAGGACAAGGGTAGGTAATTATTATCTAGTTGATTAATATGTGTGTGCATGTGTGCATATCAGTTCAAATGACAGCTGTTTATACAAGAAAACGTCTTCAAAATAAGATTTTGTATAATAATTGAAAAACATATATATATATATTTAATTCTTAAGATAAACAACTTTAAAATTGCAATTGTTTTTTTTTTTCGAACATTTCTCCGTTTTGAAGAAACGTTTCAGGCTACGCTAAAGAAGCGATCGTTTATCGTTTTTTTGCAGGTTTTTTTTTTCCTGCAATCTCTCTTCCTTTTCCTTTTCGTATTTCTCTTCTTGCATGTTTCGCGCACCTGTTTCGCATCACGTTGGAAATTGTTCGCACTTTGTCCGCAGACACGATGCAAGATTAGGCGGAAGATGGCGACAAGGGAATAGGAGGAAGAGGGGGTTTCACAGGTGTGGGAAAAGAACAGCACTGGTAAAAGCACGCTAAACAACGTTTATCGAGGGGAATATCGTTCAAAATTACCGAAGCGAAAGTGAAGATCAAGGATTAAAAGAATTCTTGATCGAGGAATGTGAATAGAAATACGCAGAGCCACAAGCTAGATAATTCAAAGGAAAAAGCGATTCACACTGCGCATACAAGTAAAAGAAGTATCAAAAAGCACATAAATACACAAAATCACTAAAAATCCGCACACAAAACACACACACACACATATATTTAATTATATATATATTATTATATATATATACACACAAATATATATACATATATATATATATATATATATATATATATATATATATACACACACACCATATGAACACTCTTTTTGGCATAAACAACCTTGTAGTTCGAAAATAACACCTTTCAGTAAGGAATCGTATGTTTTGTAATTTCAACCTCTCATTATTCTTCTGTGTAAATGATTAACTATTTTCTCTGTAAGCAAATTACAAACACAAACATGCGCGGAAAAAATATATTTATACATACACACTGTCCATTATTATGCTAAATTGTGCGTCGATGTTTTATTACCTAAGACTGTTTACAATATAGTTGATAACACTATATGCATGCTAATGTTTTATGCCAGATATTTAGTTTTGTCTGAAGAGAAATTATGTGTTAATTGTTTTAACTATGCGTAATCTATAATTAATTGAAAACGTCACCAAACCCTCCATCCCTTCGCGTTATAAACATTTCCCCTCCTCCTACCAGCTCTCATATGGTGTTATATATAACATTGCTAAATCGCAGGCTTATCTCCATTTTAATGACAAAATCTTGATACGTTTACATAGACTTGCATCATAATCACTTCGCTGACTTGCCAATTTTTTAAAAGCTTTTCGAAGTCATTATGTTATGAACATTTGCCTGCTTTCTTATCTTGTTCATTCAAAAGTTTTGTCATGTTTTATGTATTAGACTAGCCGGGTAGGCGTCCAGCTTTGACCGGGCGTAAAATACGCTTAAAATATGATATTTTTATTCATCCAGGCTTTGAATATATAATTATGATGTCGTGATTTACAAAAGTAGAAAATAAAGTATTTGGATACCATTAGCTAAGATTGAAACCGAAAGCAAAACCAGTAATTAAAGCTTGACACATTACAACTGTACCAACTTGACACGCATATGAACTGATGAAACATTAAAGATTAACAATAAACAAAGATGAATGCATAAAATGCATAACGATTTTTTTAAATTGTGACCCATATTCTTCCTATCTTAACCGGCTAAAGACGCGTAAAAGAACGACCCGTAGAAAACCAAATCATTTAAAGCCTCTAGCGCCGCTATGCGTTTTTAGTTTCCGCAGGGATAAAGTTTGAAAATATGGAAAAAAGACTGACAGACAGATAGCCCTTTATATATTAAACTAGGGTACGGGGGGTTCGACCGGCTTTGCCTGGGCGTAAAATACGCTGAAATGTGATACTTGAATTTGTGCGGATTTCGCATGTGTTATTATAGAGTTGTGATTTAAAAAGTAAAAAAAAAATGCATTTGGATGGCATCAACTAGAATCGAAACCGAAACGTGACACGCATATAAACTGATTAAAAAAAGTGACACGCATATAAACAGATTAAAAATTTTAAATGAACGAAGATGAATGCACAAATGTTTAACGATTTTTTTCAGTCTATTGTTTGATCTCTTAAAAAAATTTTTAACCGGTTTAAGACCCATAAAAGAACGGCTCGTTAAACATCCATTCACTTACGGCCCCTAACGCCGATCTTCGATATATAGTGTTAGATAACAACTATTGTCATCAATATTATTATGGACTATAAATACTTTCATTATTATTAAATATTATTTTTGTACTTAACGATCTAAATTATAGTCGTGTTTGTGAAGCGGGCAGGCCCATGTACGTAAATTAATTTGCCACTAAAAGAAACAAAACCATTACTCATTCTCCTAATGCTCACAGAATGCAAGAAATATGAGACTGGTTGAATCAAAGTGAAATATAAGACTCGTTGAATATATGTGAATATGAGTCTGGTGAATAAACGTGAAATATGAGACTGTTTAAATTAACGTGAAATATGAGTGATTGAATTAACGTGAAATATGAAACTGCTTAAATGAAAGTGAAATATGTGACTGGTTGAATAACGTGAAATATGAGGCTGCATCAATTAACGTCAAATATGAAACTTCTTGAATTAACGTGGTGAAATATGAGATAGCTTTAATATATGTAAATTATATGACTGTTTGGATGAAGGTGAAATATGAGATTGCATGAATTAACGTGAATATGAAACTGCTTGAATTAACGTGAAATATGAGATGGGTTGAATTAAAGTGAAATATGAAACTGCTTTAATTAACGTTGTGAAATATGAGATAGGTTGAATTTACGTAAATTATAAGACTGCTTGGATAAAAGTGAAACATAGACTGCTTAAATTAACAGGAATATGATACTGCTTGAATTAACCTGAAATATGAAACTGTTGTAATTATCGTAAAAGATGAGATAGGTTGAATTAACGTGAAATATGAGATTGTTTTAATTAACCTGAAATATCAGACTGATTGAATGACCGCGAAATATGAGATTGGTTGAATAAACGTGAAATATGAGATTGCTTGAATTAACGGGATGTATGAGATTGATTAAATTAACGTGAAATATGAGATTGGTTGAATTAACGTGAAATATGAGATTGGTTGAATGAATGTGAAATATGAGATTAGTTAAATTAACGTGAAATATGAGATTGGTTGAATTAATGTGAAATATGAGATTGGTTGAATTAACGTGAAATATGAAATTGGTTAAATTTACATGAAATATGAGATTGATTGACTTAACGTAAAATATGAGATTGATTGAATTAACGTGAAATATGAGATTGGTTAAATTAATGTGAAATATTAGATTGGTTAAACTAGCGTGAAATGTGCGATTCGTTGAAATAACGTGAAATATGAGATTTGTTAAAAAAAACTGATACATGGGGCTGGTTTAATAAACGTGAAATGGACCGGAGTGAGGGAAATAAGTTTTTTTTTGTATCTGGGAGTCACGATTTATAAAGGCCCGATGTCCACTCACAGATAAGGTTAATGAATGTAATGTGGTACTGCAGTAATCATTAATAGTATACATTGGATAGAATGTAATTATTCATGCGGACGGCTCAACAAAAACGTTTTTTACATTGGATTTGACAGCTACCATAGTGTGTTCAACCTGGAAGCAGGCCAGCGGAACAGTGTTCAGCAAGCGGGCGATTCTAGAAAATAATCCTTGTTCATAGAATCTGTGTTTAGATTTAGGCACAGTAAGAGAGTGGGGGAAATCATATATAGTGGCTGTAGCTAGTCGAATATTTTTTGCGAAAGTTTGGCAAGAGGGAACGATAAATTGGAATTCAGTCGCGCACTTGCTATTAAAATAAGGATAGACAACTTAGAGAGAAAGAAATGGGTGCTTTGTCAGTTAATTATATATTATGTCTAATCAAAACGATTTTCTGACCGATAGTATGGATTTAGAAAATGCTGTCATTCTGCATATCCTAATGATCATTTATAAACGTATTTACGCCATACTTGATAAGGCAGTGTAGTTAATATAGCCAACGTCTTTCTAAAGGCCTAAGATGAGGATTATTCGGGAAATGCAATATGTATTCTAATACTGGACGAATATTTCATATAAGTGTAGCCTTTTTGATTAAAGAAACATTCAGGGCATATGGATACTCAATCTAAATACATTTCACAAATGCATATCTGCCTCGGGGTTCGATACTTGGACATTTATTATTCCGTATCTTCATAATTCCCTGGCCTTATGAAATCGCATCTGGAAATGATATATCTGCGGATGACACCACGGTCTATCATCGATTGCTGGCAAATCAAATAAATACGCACCAGAATAAACAATAGATTTTTTAGAATATGAATTTTAATCTTTATTAGAAGTTCGCAAAAATTATCGGCTTTTTTCTAATATATGTAATTTAATGGAATTCCAATGTGTTTCAAACTGATGACATAGTAAGCTTTTTTAAAACTTGTGAGTCATCGGTGCATACATAGAATTAGTTAAACTTCTTTCTTGGTTAAGTATTTCGTACATTTGATCGCATTAAATATAAAGGCAGTCTCAGGATCACTTTGCAGCGAAGACCCTGATCACAGTATTAAACTACATTGTTTGGTGAATATAAGGCCGCGTGACCAAATGAGCTAGACTCCATTATATTGCACAGTAGTTATCTGATTTCATCTTATATTAACGTTGTATGAGGCATAAATCACAAGAAACATAATACAACTAATAACTCGACTACTTTGTTTTTGTAAACCACGGATATTTTCCCGAATAAAACGTGATCGCATTCCTTATTTCTGACCTCTCTATTCTCGAACAGCGTTCCTAACGAGCTCTCGAACGTGCTCGCAACCATGCTCTCGACCGCGTTCTCTCGTCTGTGAACACGCTCTTTTTGATAGCTTTTGTTTTTCCCCTACCATAGCATCAATTCGTACTCGGCTCGTAATTTGCATACGCGCATTCGCGCTCTGTCACAACAGCAATCACTGCTTTCGCCTGATATAAACGTATACGTATTCACTTTGATCTTTATTTCGGTCGACCTCGAAAGTCTTATCGGTGGAGCGTTCGACTGCATAAGCAAATGCCAAAGATTCTATCTCGATATTGGTTAAGCACAGCATTTTATTATTCGTATATGCATTGATTAAAACGATACGATAGCATGCATTCTATTTTGCGTATATTTTAAATTTAATTGCGTATAACATTTTTTTCTCTGCTAAACTACCAAAAACACTTAGAAAAACACATATATTAATTTTTGCGTATTCAGCAACAAATACATATTCTCTCAGACACACACACAATATATATATATATATATATATATATATATATATATATATATATATATATATATATATATATATACTCGCAGTTCAGTCCGGCTTTGCTCGGACCCTATGTACTGCTCATAATTTTATCTATATATATATATATATATATATATATATATATATATATGCATATATATACTTATATATATATATATATATATATATATATTAAAATGTTTGACTCATGTCCAGGTAACCTAGATCTAAAATTTTAAGTGTTTAAACCCAACTATAGCGGA
Source organism: Euprymna scolopes (assembly GCF_053919585.1). Classification (NCBI taxonomy): domain Eukaryota; kingdom Metazoa; phylum Mollusca; class Cephalopoda; order Sepiida; family Sepiolidae; genus Euprymna; species Euprymna scolopes. Next base: position 150,463,251 of record NC_136482.1, on the reverse strand, counting down.
GGAGTTGGGTAGAGTCTGCAAATGGTCAACTCCTTCAACTTTGAAATCTTGGCAGTCAAACTTTTGCCCAAAACCTGATTAAAAACTTGCTGCATGTCTGAAATACTCTGTATGTTAAATTTCAAATGTTTAGACCCAAAATTTGTTGAATAGTTTGATAGTTTTACATATTAACGACATAAAACTTTTTTCTAGAAATTCATAATAACATTTGGAATATTTTATTTTGTTATATGGAATGGTCATGATGATAAAGGCCGAGGATTATAAGCGCATTAATATGTAGATTAAGAAATGTGTGTAAATTGTCTTAATCAAACGTAACTTGTAATTGAGTTAGCTAATTCGGCGTAATTTATCTGTAATTTTAATTCTGGGCCAATTTTCTGCAGCCACCTACTTCTATTTATAGATATGTACCTGTGGAAATTTCGAGAAACACCCCTTTTGTAAAGCCCAACCTACTACTTTGTAGTGTCTGTACACATCACAATATATGTTAGATTGTTGTCTAAATATGTCGATTTATCTCTTTATCTTTCATAAACTAAACTAAATATACATAATACTTTATATTATCTTATATAAAGCCTTGATATACGAGAGTTAATGAAGTTGCAAAATAAATCATAGAAGAAAAATGGAAGACGTTGTGAACTAATAGATTACTAAAAGTCTTTACTATGTCTAATCAACAATTCGGAATGAATGTTTTTGTTTATAGCACAATGAAGTATGATGCTTAATATCAATTCTTTTAAATGTAATTACAGCCATTATATTAAAACATTTTTTATAAAATCAACAGTAGGTTCTCAACAGTGCAATGTCGATTAAAATGTATTGTTAACTATGCCATTGCGAGATGCATATGAGCGTCTTCCAACACCGTGATGGGTCT
>NC_136482.1:150389850-150457350 GCF_053919585.1 Euprymna scolopes | reverse complement strand
TTAAGATTCGATAACGCCACCAGATTAGATGAATTCTTCTAGAATTAAGTAAGGATGATAGACTATAAGAAAGATGTACTATCATAATTTGTAAACTGTCAATTTTGGAGAAGGAATTTACGTTCAAGATATCTTTACTAATTCAGTGTTTGAGAGGTAAAGAAGAGAACTTTAATGAAACATTCGAATAATTATGTATCTCATGTAGCTACAGTGAGTGGGACCCCTTTTATTTCTGAGAACTTCGACTGATACACACTTTAACGAATTACTGTTTGAGTAAACATAATTGATCCGATGTTACCTTCAACTGGGCTTATCCGACCTTTTGAGATGAGATAACAACTACTTTATTATTGCTATGAGCTCGACTTCTTGTGCATCGCTTCAGAAGTGACTTTTAAACAAACCAACGCTGCTGGCGGTACGCGATTTTTTTTTTATTGATTTAAAACGATCACAGATATTATAAATTTGTATTGCGATAATACGGAAAGTAACATAAATCTAAATAATGATACGCAAAGAGATTTCTTCTTAAAACATCCGTAATTACCTTCCATATCCATTTACTTAATGACATTGTCTGATGTAAAGATATCAGATTCAAAGCGAAAAAGGAAAATAAACATATATAATTGCTGATAATGTACTTTTACTCATTCTAAATTGAGTTCTTAACAACTCGAACTCAATTTTTATTTTTAACTTTAAAATCTCCTCTGTGCGTCATATATATATATATATATATATATATAACAAACCCGAAGTGACGTGGGTTTAATTAAGTATAGACAATCGAAGAGAGGGAATAACTTTCAAAAACATTGGCGAAAAAAACGACCCCTCCCTGTGGAAAAGTGCCCAGTTGAAGGTAAGGAATATTTGGGCCAAATTTTCGATATTTGTCGTCCGAATGGCGGAGCTTAAAAATGATAATGATCTTATGACAATCTGGTACCCCTGTCGAAAGTATTAGTCAGACATACAAACGTACATTTAAACAGACAGGCAAGATTTATATGATAGATTATATATATATATATATATATATATATATATATATATAAATATAGATAGATAGATATATAGGGTTACATTTTAGTTATTTTTATTATATATATATATATTTATTATATATATATATTTTATTATATATATATATATATATATATATATATATATATATATATATATATATATATATATATACTATTTTAAGGAAGTTTACAGGAGATAAGTTACCGGTACTGTCGGTTTAAAACCTGATAATCGGAGACCGTTTTTAATATACCTATTAGGCTTTTTTCGGCCGTTGCTTTTCTCTATCGGCTGAAGAGAAATTGATGTGGGTATGTTAGAAGGTTCTATATTATCAGATTTGAAACCAACGGTACCGATAACTTATCTCATCTAAACTTTTTGTAAATAATATACTCTTATTTTCGGAATTTTTCCTTATAATCAGCACTCTGCTGGAATTCTTTTTTTTTTTTCAAAAAATATAACTAAGTATATATATATATATATATATATATATATATATATATATATATGTGTGTGTGTGTGTGTGTGTGTGTGTGTGTGATTGCAACATCTTTTAGACAAGTGCCACTCCCTCAGACTCCCGCTTTATGGTTTTTTAAATCAGAGATTTACTTCTCCTAGAAAGGTTGCCTTCAGTCCGGCTTACGGGAGCCCCAACACACATATACATACACACAAACCCACACGGTTCTAGTTGGCCGTTGACCCCGAAAAAGGGTCCATTCGTCCTTTGGAAGGTCTTGTTTTTAATCCTTCAGGGAGACTAGCTACCCTCCTCACCAAACAAGTTTGGTGGGTGAATCAGTTTAGTCACCGGTCATCCGACCATGAGGCAGATAGTACTTGGTTACATGGTACCAGTAGCATATGACATGGCCTGACATATACATGTATATACATATATATACATACATATATACATATATACCCATATATATATATATATATATATGTATATATATATACCCATATATATATTTATATATATATACCCATATATATATATATATATATATATATATATATATATTGATTTTGTGATCCGTGTGTTGTATGGCAGACAGACAAAACTTATTAGAAAATGTAGATAGGCCTGAAAATAAAGGAAAAAATATATAAAAATATGAGCAACCGAATAGTTTTAATCCAGTTTGAATACGAACGGCGCCTTATTCCGTAAAATATATTGTTGGTGACATCTAGCAGTAGTTGTCTCTTTTTGTCCGTTACGTTAATCCTGTGCTTCTTCTTTGTAATTTTTAAAAGGATTATAGCTCATAATGTTGCTTAAGAAATAATTGTCATTACTTATTCATAATCCAGCACAAAATCTTTAATTCCTCATGAGAATTTTACATATATGAAAGGAACAAGTTGTAAGCAAGGTCGCTCTCTTCAGCTAATCATAAAAAGGTTTGTTTTTTATTGTGTCATCAATGAGGTTGCTCTATATTGTTTTATTTATCATCTTCCTATCATTATTCTATGTCCTAAACGTTATTACATATAGCAGACTTATTATAAAATGTAAATACTGTTAACAAATTCGACGCTTACTAATATAGTATAATCCTTTATAAATTCAGGAGATTGCATAAAAATGTAAAAATCAATTTACCTTTCAGGAAGGAAGTAATAATTTTCCTAAAAAAGTTTACGTTAATAATTAAATAATGACAGTGTATATTTTTGCTAAGAAGAAATGTAATACTTTAATTTACTTTTATGTTTATTCTAGTTCTTAAGTAATTTAAAATGAGAAACTATAATTAAGTCTCCCCATGATTACCAATAACTTCAAGTTGACACCAATTTCTCACATTTAACTTCCGTTTCAATCATATACAAAATATGTCGAACAGTTATAAGTTGTCTTAGAAGAAGTTTATTTTTAGAAGAAAGTTACCGCTATATGAAAGTACAATGAAATTAAATTGAAAAAAAAAACACACAATTTTATTTACAAAATAATAATAAACGAACTATGCAGATATTGAATAAAATATTGCGGAGCTATTGTTACAAGGTAATTACTTCTCATCCACGGTAAAGATATAAACAATATCGTTTTTTTTTAACGTAAGAAAAATTGCAGTTTCGTAGAATAGCACTCTCCGAACGGCGACAAAAACAACAATTTCCTCAAACTAAACGAGATAAAATTACGTTCAAGGATTAATTTTGGAAATCTTCACTTGGTTTAAAGTCCGAAGTAATTTTTTTAAGAGATCAAGGGAGCTAACTCCTCCCGGGGCTAACACTTGATTTCATTACGGTTTGGATTTATATACGAAGGCTATTTTTAGAATAGATTTTGTTCTTTTTATGGCTGCAATGTGTATTTCATTACAGCTTGGTCTTCCAGGGATGTTCACTAGACCAGTTTCTCCAATCACAACCGATATAATGTCTAACTCCTTCAGAGACCATGTTCTATTTAAATAACTCTTGAGGACCTGATACTTAGTTATCTTTTCCCGGTTAGCTCTGTAAAGGACATAGTTATTTAGGACAGCGAGGTCAATAAGGCGAGCCTGTGCCCGTGTATTTATGTTTTTTTTTCAAATTAAATTTACCTAAATTCCTTACAGACTTTGTTTAATAAGTATTTTGTACCGTTTTATTATTGTGGAAAATGTATTTGTATCCGTCTCCAAATGTTTAAACAAATCGTTAATTTTTTTTTTTTAATAGTTCACCGTTTGTCTTGTTTATAATTCAGTGTGCATACATGTTCTTCCTAAATAGTATTTTTAATTACCATTCATTGTCTTAAAAATTTCCAAAATTTATAAAACAAAGCAAAATCATGTTTTAATTTTTTTTTAAAATCCATTGGAAAGTGTCCGTATTGTTTTATTTATCGTTCAACCGGAAGTTAAAAAAAATTAAGGGAGAATTATGTATGTTTGGTAGATTCTTATGTAGAGTGTTAAAATTAAAATATATTTAATTTAAATCATGTTATTTCTAGTTTTTTTTTCTAAACACAGACTATATTAATTGATACTAATTTCGTAAAATACTGAATTTTTGAATAACAAATTCCATAGATTTTACACAAAAGTTTGCATAGTGTTTACAAAGATAAATACTATGTGCGCTTACCAGATGTCGTTCTTAGTGAGTTATGTGCTATCGATATTGGTGTGTTATTCTGAAGTTCGTTATTCTATACTAGTTGAGCCAGTAACTCTAACGAAGAATGTTTTAGACGATATAAAATGCATAAGCGTTTTCCAGGAGCATACTATGTTTTCCTTTCTTGTCTATTGCAGAATGTGATGTCATACAAGCTGAAAATGATGTGAGCAATTTCAATTAGTTGTTTCATAACTTAGGTTCAGAAGTTACTGTAATGTGAGCATGTTCAAGAATACTTCATAATGAATATATTTAGGCGGAAGTTAGTTACTTCTAATTCTCAAAGGAAAGAAGTTAGTCTTAACACCATTAAAGGTTACTATCGATTTTGTAGCCTCGTAGGTGTCCTTTTTCTCTTCCCTGCATCCTATTCCTCAGAGAAGAGACGTTGCGAGTTTGTCCCTGCTTTATCGTTATTTTCATGGCAAGTGCTCGACTGAGCTCCAATCTAAGGTCCCTCTCGCCAAACTTTCACAAGAAACACCCGTATAGCAGAAAACATTAACAATAATTTCTCACACTCTTTATCTGTGACTAAACCTAAACGTAGATTCCATGAACAAAGCTTCTTTCTTAGAACTGCACGCCTATGGAATTGTATTCCGTTTTCCTGCTTTCAAGCTGACTACAATATGGTTGTCTTCAAGTCTAACGTAAACAAGTTTTTGATGAGTCGTTCCATATGAGTAAATAAATTTACCGAATTCCCATTACTAACGATTACTTTACTGTCCAATTGTCTACTGTGCACTCTTTTACACTCATCCTCGAGTGACCTCTTGGCCTTGATAAGTGGTGATGACTTTGTAAAAAAACAAACATATACCACAACATACGTAATTCTGTAAGGTCCAAGCCATTGCCTTAGATACGTGCACATTCGTTTTTCTTTTTTGTCTATTGTAGAGTATGCTGTCATCAGGGTGCATCTTAAAATTTAGATGTAATGTGGAAGAGTAATATCGTTTGTTTGATGAAAAGTTATATTAGAAATGATATGGTATGCTGGGACAAACTCGGGTGGCCTTGCTGATAGTCGAGTAAAAACATCGTCTACTATTATTAAAAAAGTAAAATGCTAAATAATGAATATTATTACTGTTTTACAATTATTATATGGGAAAAGGTATGCAGAGAGAATATTTGAAACAAAAGAATGTTTAGTAAAATATGTAGGTTAATTAATAATTGTAATTAATTAATTGTCAAAGGCGGAATGCGGTGATGAATAAAATACGTTTCTAACAGTAACATGTAAAAAAAATGTGGGTTGAAATTAGTCATAGCAAAGAATATATATATATAAATATATATATATATATATATATATATAAAGTTAAAGCGTGTGTGTGTCTGCCTGTCTGTGTACATTTCCATACGCAATAACTCTGTTAATTTTCAGTTTACAGACTCGAAATTTGATACACAGGGTATTGAGATTTGGGAAAAATCTTTGTAATCGGTTTTCGGCGATAAATGTCGCTTTTAAGGGGTCAAAGTTCAACGATTTGACCTTTGAAAACTCTATCAAACTCCTCCGACAATCTTAGATCTAAACTCTGAAGATTTTAGATATAGGTTCCTAGGACATGGATCTTATTTAATAACTTTATGTGAGTCCAAAACGATAAATTTTAATGGGTAATAATAGGGGTCAAATTTAAAAAAGGGCGCTTTTTTTTTTGCTCAACATACACCGCACTGAAATTGTAGTATATATATATATATATATCACTACTTCATTTAATCACATGAATTATTATACGACAGTCTGACGAATCCTACCGTGGATGAAACGCTGAATATTCTGTGTAGCTTAATTGCCATATATTTTTATAACTTACTATGTGTGTGTATATATATATATATATATGTATATATACGGAAAATTATCCGTCTGTGTGTGTAGATTCTTCAACCAAACTACTCTGTCAATTTTCAGTATAGAGACTCGAGATTTGACATAAGGGGTATTGAAATTTGGGAACATCTTTTTGGTCGGTTTTCCGTCAGAAATATGGCTTTCAAGGGGTCAAAGTTCCACGATTCGACCTTTGAAACTCTACTAATCTCCTCCACCAATTTTTAGTGTAAACACTTGAAAATTTAGATATAGTTTACTTGTTCATGGATCGAACGTTTTAATTTTATTTGAGCCTAAAACAATAAAGTTAAGGGATCAAAATTGTGGTGACTGGTTTTAAAAATGGACCTCTGCGGCCTCTACTAAATTGCTAAGCTTTTTTTGGGGGGGGGTCTAAATATTTGAAATATTACATAAAGTGTATTTGGACATAATGCAAGCATTTCAATCGGTTTCCGGCCGAAAATTTTGCTGCAAAGGGAACCAAAGTTTAACAAAATGGACCTTTGTATTCTCTAAGCCAATTTTGGGTGTAAGCATTTGAAATTTTACATAAAAGTTATTCATTTATGCAGCAAACTTTTTATTCAGTTTTTGGACAAGAATTTGGCTGCCAACATGTCAAAGTTGAAAGAGTTGACCTTTGTAGACTCTTTCAAGCTACTCTGCCAGTTTTGGGTCCAAGCAGTTGAAATTTTAGATGTAGGTTTCCTGGACTGTAACCCATGCAACCCATACATCGACACGTATTGTTGAACACTAGATGATACGAAGAAACTTTATTATATACATAAGCTATCATATACCCAACACACTTTATACATAGCGCCTTATAACCCCACGCTGTAAGAGAAAATTATGGTGAGTTGCATACTTTGACGAAGATTCCATAGTGAATATATTTTGTCTGTGTTCAGTAAAAGTGAAATGTCATGCTAATCGTTATTATTTTCTTGTATTCTTTTTGCAGAAATACAGGCGGTCATATTATGTTCTCGGTGTGATTCACGAAAAGACAATTATTACGGTGAATGCGAACAGTCTCCACCTCGACCAACGCCTTGTCCAGATGGACATGATAATATGTATTGCTCAATAGTAAGAGAGACAGATTTTAATGGTAAGTGCACATTTCTTAACAATTCCTCACTTTCGTTATATATATATATATATATATATATATATATATATATATATATATATATATATATATATATAAATGAAACATTGCCTCTGTGCGTTAGAGCGAGTTCGTTCCTTATAAACTCCGAAACGGCTGGACAAATTTTCTTTAAATGTTACAGAACTTTACTGTATAAATCTGGGAGTTATCATAGTTAAATTCTGTCTTTGAATACCCAGATAACTACCGATAATCGATAATCGAAACCTTTATATTAATCTATCATCAGTAAAACCATATTTCTCATGCCGTCGCTTAGCAACAATGATAGAACAATTCTATTGTGGATAAGTTTAGAGCGTGTTTTTATTTATTTATTCATTTATTTATTGTATGACGTTGTCTCTAGGTCCAAACCCCGCACGTAAATTTCTTAATGCTTTTTATTTCATAAACTGGGAAAAAGTTTACATACAAAAATTTTATAAAAGAAACAGTAAGTTCTCTAAAGTGCAATGTGAATAACATATTTTAGACTAAGTTACCGCGGTTATTTCACGGATTTCGACGACAATAACAATATAAGAGTGTGAAATATTCGTTGATCATTCAATCCCGGGCAATGTCGGATCTCCATGCTAGCATATGTATACATGTAGATGTATATCTACATATATATTTGTATATATACATGTAGATGTATATATACATATGTATATGTATATACACATATATATGTATATATACATAAATATATATTATGTATGTATATATATATATGTGTATGTCAGGTCATGTCATGTCATATGCTACTGGTACCATGTAACCCAGTACTACCTGCCTCATGGTCGGGTCGCCAGCGACTAAACTGGTTCCCCCACCAGAATTGTTTGGTGAGGAGGGCGGCTAGTCTCCCTGAAGGATTAAAAAAAAGACCTTCCAAAAATTGCGAATTAACTCTGTTTCTGGGTCAACGGCCAGCTAGCACCGTGTATATTTGTGTGTGTAAATGTGTATTGGGGTAGAGATGGCTCCCGTAAGCCGTGGTGAAGGCAACATTTCTAGGAGAAGCAAATCTCTGATTTAAAAAAAACATAAAGCGGAAGACCAGTACCCGCATTAAGCTGGTCTGCAGTTTAATTTGTTGCTGGCTATCTTGCTCTTGCTTGTTGCTGTGTTCATCAGTTTTGCGGCAAGATTTTGGCAGCCAAAAGGGCAAAGTCGAAAGAGTTGACCTTTGAGATTCTACCAAATACGTCCGCTAATTTTGGGTCTAAACACTTACCATTTTAGATGTAGGTAACTTTTATAAGGGTAAAACTTTGTATTTTGATTAGAGACCAAAGTAATATATGTTAAGGGGTCAAATTTGTGGTTAGAAATTTATAAAATTAACTTCTGTCGTCTCTACGAAATTACTCAGACAAATTTTGGTCTAAATATTTGAAATCTTACATAAAGTATATTTACACGTAAGGCAAGTTATGAACAGTACATACGGCCGGAGCAAAGTGTAAAGATTAATAGTAAATTAATAGCAAATAATTTTGGGTTTGATATCAATAGTTAATTATTACTAAATAAGTTTGGAGTAAAAAAAAACAATAGTAAATAAGTAGCAAACAATTTTGGGTCTGATAAATTTATAGTAAATTAGTTTTATAGTTGAGAACAATAGGAACTTAGTAGCAAATCATTTTGGATTTGAGATTAATAGTGAATTAATACTAAATAGGTTTTGAGTTGAGAGTAATTGTAAATTGATAGCGATTACTTTTAGGTTTGAGATCATTAGTGAATTATTAGTATATAAGTATGGACTTGAGAACAATAGTAAATTAATAACAAATAATTTTGGGTTTGGGATCACTAGTGAATTTATAATAAATAAGTTTTGATTTAAGAGTAATAGTAAATTTGTATCAAATAATTTTTGCTTTGAGATTACCAGTAAATTATTCATAAATAAGTTTGGTGGGTAGAAATATACTAAATAATTAGCAAATATTTTGGGGTTTGAGGTTAATAGTGACTTAATAGTAAATAAGTGTGGCGTTGAGAAAAATAGTAAATTGATAGCAAGGAATTTTGGGTTTAAGATTAATAGTGAATTAATAGTAAAATGATTGAAGTTGAAAAAATAGTGCATTAATAGCAAATAATTTTGGGTTTGAGAGTAATAGTAAGGTAATAGTAAAAAGGTTTAGAATTAAGAGCAATAATCAATTAAATGCAAATAATTTTGAGTTGAGATTATAAGTGAATTAATAGTAAATAAGTTTGGATCCAAGAAGAATTGTAAATTAGTAGAAAATAATTTGGGGTTTGAGATTAATATTTAATTAATCCATATATTATATCTATTAAAGTTATATTGTATGTGTGTGTGTGTACATTTCCCTAAAAAACTACTATGTCAGTTGTTATCTGCAGATTCGAAATTTGACAAAAGGTTTACTGAGATTTGGTAAAATCATTTTCATCGGTTTTTGGCAAGAATATTGGCTGTCAAGTGGTCGAAGTTAAACTATGTGAGCTTTGAAAACTTTACCAAACTCTTCCGCCAATTATTTGTGTAAACACTAGATATTCTAAATGTAGGTTACCTGTACATGAGTACAAACATATAATATACATAGACATATATATATATATATAAAGTTATTAACTTATAAATTTATATATATATATAAATATATATATATATATATATATATATATATATATATATATATATATATATATATATATATGCATATAAAGTTATTAACATGGGACCCGAGAAACGCCGGGATGAACTGATAGTATATATATATATATATATATATATATATATATATATATATATATATATATATATATATATATATATATATATACATATTAGATTCCCTAAAGGATGAAACATTAGTGTCTGTAGGTATTTAATTATTGTAGTAAAAAAATATGTCAACCCCATTAAGCAACCCGTTTCTTATCGTTGAGCACTTTCAGTTGAATTAAGTCGGTCAATATAGCTCTTATGCATGGACCATCGCATAACAGTTAGATCGCTGTGACTGACGTAAGAAATATTTAAAAATAAAATGTTTAAATTGAACGTTGTTTCTCGCGGTTAATGGTAGCCGATTGGATACGGTGTTTGTTAATCAAGCCAGAGATGGCTCGTCTTGCAGGGTTCGAATCTTTCGACTGTTGGTAATCGTAACTCCCTGCACTAAAGATTCCCGAAAGGATGAAACACTAGTATCTGTAGGTATTTAATTATTATAGTAAAAAATTAGACAGGGAACTACCTCAAGCCAGTATTGAAACCAACCGTCTGTACGACAGTCAAGGCTCCTAACCATTACGCTATTGTCGGCTGCTGAGCGAGTAGTGAGTTTAACGATGTTTTGACATCATCCGAAATACCTCCGCTCGATTTGTTTACACAAAGAGCGTCGCTTGTATAATAATTATATATAATTATAATGGTAATTCGTGTATCACTTCTCAATATGTTCAACTCAAGATGAGAAGCATTATAGTCATCCACATACAGTACTGTTTCGCTGTTTCACAGCTCATCAGTTCGGCTGATATATATATATATATATATATATATATATGTTTGTGTGTGTGTGTGTGTGTGTTTATGTGTTTAAATATAAAGTACATGCGTGAATGATGGCGGAAATGTATACAGTTGATAGAAATACGGAAATGTAGTTACAAATTAAACAAAACAGGAAACTATACAGACACGCCCCATTTCATAAAACTGCTTCAGTTTCAACTCTTGTGTTTATATGTTTACTATATTGTTTCAAAAGACTTAATTTATAGAATCGTACAAATAATTTTTCTTTAATTTTTGGCGTGTGAAGTGCGAAACCATGTAATACATTTTTTTTTGTTTCAAGAAATTGTTTTTATTTTGACGCGTGTATCATCCTGAAACTTAAAAGAAATTATAAATTTTAATTTTTACACGTCTTGAAATATTTTCTTTTTACTTTAATGTGTAATTGATAAGCTTATTTTTATATTTTTAAATGAATTTATTTATAAGGAGCTGAATGGTTAGAGATTGCACAATATTTTTGATTTTTATATTTTCCCTAAAGTAATAAAGATTGTTTTGTTTGTTCACCTCCGACTATGTGGGGCAATCGTTGTGGTTTTGTAAACCGCACTGTTGTAAAAATTGCCATTTAGCTTTGTAAAGAAATGCGATTATAATATGTTTTAATGCTGCGATGCCAAAATAACCAATACATGCTTAATAAAGTAATATATTGTAGAAATTGTTAAAACACATGTAGACAAAATATAATAAATTTTCTGTAGACTATTAAATGCAGACAAGTTACTATTTTGTTTTCAGCTAAAACAAGAAATCCCGTTTCCTAAGCGGAATAGTTTTATATTAATTCTACATTTTCTTTTGACACTGGTACTGGAGAACTCCGATCTCCTACGCTTTTGTTCTGTTTGTTTTTCGTATGGTTCATGCCTACATTTTGGTTTTTTATGTTATAAACATTTAATACATTAAATAAAATAGTTGAAACTGATGTCTTTTGTGTAAAAGTAATGTAGTCGTTTTTTTTCTGTTTTTACAATTCCTCGAATGTTTTCTATAATAAAAATTTCAATGCTTCAGCAATTTGAGTCGCGTTGTATGTTTCTACTTCTTCTTCTTCTTCTTCTTCTTCTTCTTCTTATTATTATTATTATTAATTTATTTTTTTTTTTTGCTTTTTCAAATGTTGAATTTACATTTTGTTGCAAAAGTAAAAGTGAACTAATTTTATTACTAAAATGTCATAAACGGTGAAGTAGCCTTGCCTTTACGGTACGAAATTAATGCCGTGAAAAGTGAGCAATCCGGCCATAATGTTAAACAACAAAACGATACATTTTTTTTGCTAATAAGGTTAGTGTTTTATTGTTGAAACCCACACAGATATATATTATAAAGAAATGAAAGAATATCTATCCTCAGTCACATAAGTAAATAGGAGAGGAAAAATTTGAAGAACTAAGGCTCTCACGTGACCGGTGATAATTTTCCTAAAATAAAAATTGCCACTTCGCCCCCCCAAAAAACCCCAGGTATTTTATTAAATAAAAACTTCATAGAAGGTTATAATAAAAAGTGATATAATAAATCTCGCATGATTAAAGGCTATAATAAAATTTCAAATCAAGCAATAAATAAGTTTTCTTTTAGATTACCTGTTAGTAACATACAAGCACTTGCATACGTATAGATGTGTATATATATTTAGAACAGCCGGCGCGAGTTGACTGCAGTTTTTGTTGTTAGCACATCCTTATGGAAATGTAAAATCAATTTAAATTAAGTTAAATTTTATTTAAATTAAGTTAAATTGTGCAAAAAGAAATCAGAGAGTATAAATTCGGCCAGCAAAAAATAAATATTACATAGTCGAAAGAATTACATAATTGATGTTCGAAACTTCGAAACGTGTCATAAATGATGCACATACATAAATCACTCCCACACTTGTACCCATATAGAGTTTTCGTATATTAACTTGAATTCTAAGAACAGATACTACACCTTGATCTTAGCCAAAAGACGTTGTACCCATTGAAAGTGTTTATGTGTTACTCATCTATAATATAAATCTCACCTGTCTGTTTGAGTGTATGCATGTATTTATGTATGTTTGTATTTCTGCCTAAAACTTTCAACAGAGGTGACGGATTTTCGAGCCATCGGTATCCCTTTAAAGATTACCTTTCGGACAACAAACATCGAATAATATGCTAAAAACATTAATTCCTTCACGCTCAACGGTTGCAGTTTTCTAAAGGGAGGGACCACTTTTTTCGTCGATATTTTCAAAAGTCAACTCCTCTTTTCGATTGACTAGCCTTTATTTACACATTCATCACATCCGGTTTGACAATGGGCGCAACAGCAAAGACGCCACGTTTTTATTCACGTTCTTTTCGTCCTTCACGGTACTGGATCGAGCCTGCCTGCCTGCCTACCTACTACATTTTTTTTTATCATAATACACCTCCAAACACCCGGAAAATGCCGCCACTCATATCTTCTATAATATAAATCTCACCTGTCTGTTAAATGTATGTATATAAGTTTATGTGTCTGCCTAAACCATTCTACAAAGGCGACGGATTTCCACGAGATCGGTATCACCTTGAACCCCAACCATTCGGACGATAAATATTAAAAAATCGGCTAAAAATCATTAATGCCTTTACCTTAAACTGGTCATTTTTCTTCAGAGAGGGGTTAGTTTTCCGCCAATGTTTTCGAAAGTCATCCGTTCTTTTCGATTGACTAGCCTTAATTTAAACCTGCGCAATATCTACTTTGGCGATGGACACAACGAAAAAGCCGTCTCGTTTTTTAAATTTTTTTGTAATGTCATTTTCCTCCTGCGCGTACGGGTTCGAGCCTGCCTGCCTACTACCACTCTTTTTTGTTGCTTACAACCCACCTCTAAACAAGTGGGCAACGCCGAGCATCTAGACTAGAATATACATAAAATACACCCAACCACAACAAGCAAGCGTAACATATATTCACACTCGCTCACACAGGAATAAACTTTGTAATCTCCAATAATATTTACTTAAATATCTGTACATATATTCAAGTCTTGATGTCTTTCTTGCTTGGATATTTCTATACTTTCTATAAAGAATGAAGTATACTCCATGCTAACGCGGTCCTAACAGTTATATCACGTTCGATTTCGGAATAGCCTCCCAGGTATTTGAAGTCATTAACACAGTCAATTTCTGAGTCATCTGATCAAAGCAACGATGCATTGAAAATCGATTTAGATGCATATACTTTGGTTTTGGAGTATTGAGACACAGCCCAACGTCTTTACAAGCCTTCTCGACTCGTTTCAGGAGATCCTGAGCAGACTCAATACAATCCTCAAAAGTCTTCAAAGCCTGCATAGATTCAATCCATTTTTACGGCAAAGAATTATGGACGCTAAGTTTATCACACCGGAAATATGTCAATAGTAAATATATAAGAATTCTACGACTAGCCTACAACATAACCGAGAAAATTCACGCAACAAACAAGTAATTGTGTGGTTTCCTACCTCGTGTTTCCAATATTGCGAGACAGAGACGTCTAGCACTTGCCGGTCATATTAGTCGCCATTTTAACCGATAGGAAGGCTCCTACTTTGGACTCCAGACACAAAGACGAGGGTTGGACGTTCACGTGTAAAACTGAAATCCATTATTGAATAGGAAACTGGTCTGGCAGGAACTGAGCTGGTTGCTGCAATGGTCGACCGAGAACTCTGGCAATCGAAATTTGTTCACGTTTCACCTGCCCTTACTGGCATTGGATGAAAAAAAAAACATATTTAAGTAAAACTTCATAAAAGATGCCAATTTTCTTTAATGACATTATTATCATTAGCTTCCTGTTTTTGCTCGGAGAAAATGAGATTAACTTTCAGAGGAAAAAAAGTATCAATTACAGAAATATGCGAAGCCAAACGCCTTATATTTTGAAGCAAACTAGTCTGAAGTCGAAATAATCTTTTTGCATCGATTTTCCATTTTTGTTCACCTTGGTTTTTCCATTCTTATTTTGTTGACTTTATCAAAATACATCATGGCTTCTTGATGCATTTCCATTAAAGCGAAGCCCCGTTTGGATCTTAGACGACGAGTAAATTGTATTAGTAAATAACATGCGCGTAATCAAAAGCAGCAAAGAACATGGAATCTATATATTATCTTGTGTTTTCCTTTCGGAAAATTCGAGGAGTATGATTGCACCTATTAAGGAGAAGAAATATATCAATTTGCATTAACTGCAAGAAAGATTACATATAAATTATTACAATATGTTTATCTTTAAAGCTGGATAGAGACACACAAACCTAAACGTACATTAAAATACTATGATCATTTTAATTCTGCATCTTCGAACTCAAGAGGAATAACACAGAGTAGTGAAACAATCACTAACAGTCTCTATTGACACATAAGCGAGCACATACTAAGCCACCTACCTGCAAAATGTTGCTGCAAAATGTTGCTGCAAAACCTAATATAGTTATATGGAATAAGTCAGAAAGAGTGGCAACCTTGGTTGAAGTGAGTGTTTCTAATGATGGAGGTCTGAACAGAGCTGAAAGCGTGAAACAGACCAAATATCAAGGTCTCATGTATACGAAAAGGAACTGGAATCTTAGGCAGATATAAATCATACCAGTTATTATAGGTGCCACAGGGCTTATGAAGAAGAACTTGAAGTCCTACCAAACTAATATTCCTTGTTAACCAAGTGCAAAAGAGAGCCAGGCAATTGTACGTAAGAGAACAACGAGAATACTAAAGAGAGCTTTCGGTTGGTTTCAATAAAAAGCTGGGCAATGTAGGCAGCTAGTTGGGTTGCCCCATACCCAACGTTACGAACTTCAAAGAAGATAAATTAAACAAACACACTGTAAAGAACTTGAATTCCTACTAGAACCTAATCTCCAGCGTCTAATGTTTCTCTGTACAAAGGTTTGTCAGGACAACCTGGCAGGCGGATACTTTCACTACAAATAAATACTGACTAAATATTCTAAAATTACATATTATGCACGGTCCACATAGGGTGTACTCGATATGGTTAAACTACACTGGCTTATACGAAGACTTGTGCATTCCATTCAAGTGATGTTACAGCACTAAGCTGGATACTCCACCAGAATATATGTACTCTTGTCCTGGGTTCCATGAAAACCAAGGAACCGCAAGAAAAATACTACAGCATATTAAACTGCTCAATTGGAGAAAGAAAAAATAATATTCTTCACGTATAACTCAACATAATGAAAATAAATGGGATTTAATTGAATATTCTAATACCAATGTATTTCAGACCGAAACCACCATACAATCTAAGTATAATTATTTTCATTTTTCAAACGACTGGTTTCGTCTTATGTGTGATAAAAATTTTTCGATGACGGACTAATGTAATATGATATAAGTGCATTTCATCGTCATTGGTATGTACTACACATGTCTGTTGCATATTTTAACATTTCTTTCTGTTCTAATTGTATCTGTCTAGCGGTGAACAGTTGGACAAGCAACGTACTCTCATCAAATATTAAAAAAAAAAATAACTTACCCTCCTTGTCCCAAGAAAATAATTTGTCAACTATATAACAGAAGACAACATTAAACTTTTCAAATACTGTTTTAACTGACATAAAAAGTAAAGTTTTGTATAAAAGGGTTAGATTTTTGTATTTCGCATATTGATCTCAATAAAGAGAAAACTATCGCTTCTTTCGACGTTCGGTTTTCTCAGATTTTACATAATTTCTAATTTCCTACTATAATGTTTCTAGAATAAAATTAAAGTTTGCTGATGTAGATCAACGATACACATTCCGGAATACACCATTATTTATACATTAAAACGCTTATGTTTTAATAAATACACACACACGCATATACATATGTATAAATATATATAAATATAAATACATATATGTATGTCTAGCCACACTGATGAGCTGTGAAACAGCGAAACAGTACTGTAAGTGGATGACTATATATATATATATATATATATATATATATATATATATATATGTAAAGCAGATAAAGATTAAAAATTATTAGTTATCGTTTGTGCGAATTACGTTGAGTAAATATTCTCACAGGTAGACCCTGCGATCATGCTTGCAGAAAGAAAAGCAAACCTCACAAGCGCTTACTGTCTGTAATAAAAAAAAATGATATAGTTTTTAAGGTCTTTTATAAGTACACATCATATCCATAACTATGATTGTGTTATGGTCCTTCGAAAATACACCATCTACATAATTGCTTAATTATCATTACAGCTGTTTCCTTTTCTTCAAGAAATATTCAAAGTAATTATAAACTCATCTTAATACTGCTAATTTTTGTAGAGTTTTGCCGAGACCGTTATTGATAATCGAACTGATGTATATTTTTTATGCTTAGCATAAATTGTTTTTATATAGATTGTATTTATGTAACATGTTGAAAAATACACGCAAACCGAAATATTAATCAAATTATACATGCTTGACTCAAATGAATGTTTATTCCATTAAGAATGACCAACCTCAGAACATATTCGTAGGTGATGCTTAGATAATCTTATATTTACAAACCAATTAAAATTCTAGAAAATTTATATGTTCAAATGTTTACTGTCCTTAAAAATATTACAATTCAAGACTGGGCAGACATTACTTTGTAACAAATCTTCACTTTATAAAGTCGTCAATTATTTCAAATGTTCAAATTATTTCGTAAATAAAAAAAAACACAAGAAAATACATTCTCTTTATAAAATTTCCGTTTTACAATCAACTATTTCTTTTTTAAGATTCGTAAGCAATTTGTTTTTTTTGTATTTTTTTTGTTCCCATAATTTTTCCCTTTTGTTTTAAAAAAATCATTACAACTCAAAAAAAGCAAAAAAAGTTTGCGAACATGAACAGCGCCGGAAATAAAAAAAACCCCAAATATTTCTATAAAACAAAAACCTTCCATTTGCGTATCAGAATGTGTCTATTGTTTGTAAAGCGAGAAAATTCATTTACTCCTTCTCTTTTCCTTTCTTTTCAAAAAGCCTAGAAGTTCTTTAAAGTGACATTAAAACTTTACGCAACGGACAAAACAAAACAAAAAAACAATTGCCATTTTATTAACACACGATTTCTGCTAACTAACTAAAAGTATACAATCTGTTCGACATTTTAATCATAACTTTTAGAACGCACACCATTCTTTTTTTTTCTTCAACAGTTTAAATACAATTTTTCTTTTTTAACATTTTGTACTAATTTTTCTGCTAAATAACTGCTTAGTCTATTCTTTTTAAGTTTTTTTTTACATGGAGGTCACCACGTATCAAGGCCCAGAAGCCACTCGGGGATAATGGTTATTTGTGTATAGTAATCAATGGGATAGTATCGTAGTAATAGTTAGTATTAGAGATTTGATAAAGTGTCATTACTTAAGGGGTGTTAATCAGGGAATTTGTTTATATTGGACTTGAAAACATCCAAGTTGAAGTCAGGGGGGAAACAAGCAATATAATAATAATAATAGAACTCTTTTATGTTTTCTCTGTGTACGGCTGTATTTTCTTTTCCTTTTCTTTCTTTCACAGTAGATACATGTATATTTAATACACAATACGGTTTATCACGTTCCTTTTTTTCTCAAATCTCATAAAAGCTATTTATTTTGTGTATTTTTCTGTATTTTCCTTATATTTATACGAATACGGCATCTAGCCTTTTTTCTAATTGTCGTAGTGTGTGTGTGTGTGTTTTTTTTCTTTAGAGTTCTCTGGACCCATTTATGTTGTTTTTTTCTGCGTTTTTCTTAAATTTTTTTTCGCGTGTTCTGAGATTCTCCTTCGAAGCATGATGCCATACAGCACAAAGGCAGACATGTCGTGTAGCGGGGGAATTAGGATCCAGCGAGGATATAGTCTGTTTCGTGTATATCTCATTACGTGTGTCTATTTGTCTGTATCTATGTATGTAATCCCAATATGTCTATTGTCTCAATATGGCCGTGTTCATAATGTCTAATCGCGTATTTTTTAAAATTTTATTTTACTTCAGTCAAATTTCTCAGAAATCAACGGTCCCATTACCTGGGGCTAGCCTTTGAACTCTATATGAG
This sequence comes from Euprymna scolopes, assembly GCF_053919585.1. NCBI lineage: Eukaryota > Metazoa > Mollusca > Cephalopoda > Sepiida > Sepiolidae > Euprymna > Euprymna scolopes. The sequence goes on along the minus strand of NC_136482.1, from coordinate 150,438,469 downwards.
ACACATAGATATTCGAATGTTCTATTACAGTTTTTTATCTCTACAGCACTGAGTTTGTAAAGAAAATGAAAACATAAATTTCCTCCTTCCAATTAACTATTTTCATATGTTGTAGTATATATTTTGTTTAATCTCTTTGTCTTATTGGATTTCAGGACAATAATTAATCTAGTCTGGTGGAATATATTGCTTCGTGTTATTACTTGAAAAAAAAACCATCACTTCAAGAATGGTGCACCATTCCTCGTAAAAGCTAATGTGGGTTATTTATAGTGAGGAGATCTTATTTGGGCAGCGACTACTATGTGATTTTGAATATTTGGTCAGATTTTACTTCTAGGGAAAGGTATCCTCATATCAGGTTGTTCTGGCAAACCCGTTTACAAAGAAACCTTAGATACTCGACGAGAGTGTCTAGTAGGCATTCAAGCTATCCCTCGTTGGAATTTAGTTTGTGGCACTCTATAACAAAACATTGGCATGCTTTTTTCTGCCCTTTGGTTTCGCAGCTTGTAGCTGCAGAAGGAACCGCATGCGCAGAATAACAAATCAGAGGCTACTTTTAATTAATGCTTGGTTTATTTTTGCTCAGTCTTGTTTGCGCCCATTCTTTCTTATCGGGCGTTCTTAAACTTTTTTGTGCGTTTCTTTCCCAATGCATCTTTTCAGAATCTCGACGCATTTGCTCCGTCAAAAATCAGAAACCAGACTAACTTGCATTCGAGATAAAAATATTTTCCTCTATTTCTTTCATGCTATTATCCTTACTGTCCCTCTTTCTACGTTCTCTTTCACACAAACCCGATTGACCTATTTCATGTGCTATAATTCACCCCAGCTACAGAGTTTGACGCTTGAACTCTTCTTGCCCTAACCAAGCTTCACCATAAGATTTTCAACATGCCAGCGAAATCCGGGATAGATTGCATATAACCTGGATCAGAGGCAAATGAATGAGTGTAGAGAGTTTATGTTTTGGTTTCGATTCTAGCTGATGGAACCCAAGTCATACATAGATTTTGATAGTTTTTTTTTCCACTACTATATATTAAGTCCAATATAATAATTGATAATAACAGGTAATATGTGTGAATTAAAATATATTTAAGTGTATTTTACGATCGGGCAACACATGTGCGGCATTAAATAATCAACTGTCTGATGCAAGGCTTTCGTAATGTATGTGATTTTATGGTTGAACTACGTATGTCAGAATCACCCAATTAAGAATAACTACACTGGATATAGTATATGTTATTGAACGCATAACCTTATCAACCTCTCGTTTATGTTTAAGTTAAGTTTGAAACGAATCATCACATACTTGAATGTATGTTTTATCTTATGATTGGAGACAAAGGACACCGATTTGTAATACGATTCTTCTCACGCAAAGACCCTTCTGCGTAACATGATTCTTAAACTGGTTAATTATTTACTTCGTGGGCATTGGAAGCTTCAAATTGACATGCCGCTTACTATTTCAATTTTTCGCGCATTGCATTTGATAAAAAAATAGCCGTTCCATCGAATTATTCAAAGTATAGATACAAACATTAGTCAGAATCATTTACGCCTTAAAACCGTAAAACTAATGATGAACACTAAAGTACGACACCTACAGATGAGAGCAAAATGTTTGCGTATAGTTTTGTAGAAAACACGGACCTGAAATATAATCGATAGTAATGATAGTGACACCGCATGACGTACTACACATTCTATATGTCGTGTAAACCACGTTTCGCTTAATAAATTAAATTAAGCTAAGTGCATCGTACTCCGAGCCGGTGACATGCTATTTTGTGAAACGCCTAAGTGAACTCGTTCGTAGAAATTATGTCCATTGTCAAAGAAAGTAAAGCACATGTTTAGATCATTGCTCGCTAACTTTTTATTGTCGAGAAATTCCTTTTTTTTTTCGGAACACGAGGAGCACCAATATAAATATCGATCCGAATAATGATTAATGAACCTGATTGCACTTTCAGTAAAGTTTGATGCATTCACGGTTTTCGTGGTTCTTTTTAAAGCTAGTTTGTTCTTATCTTGATTTTAATGTATTTCCGCCTCAACGGATTTGATCGTCATCTTACTTTAGAAAAAAAAATCGATTCAAGCATTAGTTTGTATTAAAACGAATGACGCACAGTTCATGCAAATCAATAATTGAACCGAGATGAGGTTAGTTCACTTATCCGATAAAGTCCGACATTTTCACGTGTTGAATTTTCTAAGGGAAAATATAACAACAATAGAAAAATATCGATACGTAGCCTAACAAAAAGATTATTTTACTGTGATTATTATGATATATGCATGCTTTATTCATAGAGGTTTTCTTGAGGCCAATATATATATATATATATATATATATATATATATATATATATATATATATATATATGTATATTAAATAAAAACATTAAATTTTTTATATGCAAAATCCGATCCCGCATTTTGCTAATTCCTGCTCTCTGATGAGAAAGAGAGTATTTCTTCGAAACTCCGCGGATTAAGGACTATCCACTTATCTTGTGCTTCCTTTTTAAAATTAAATATGTTTTTAACTCTTTTTCAAGATGTCTTTTAACATGTTTTATTAATCATTTTTTTATATGTATATATATATATTTATTTATATATAGATAGATAGGTAGATAGATAGATAGATAGATAGATAAATATGTAACCTTCTCTCTCTGTTTCTTTTCTCTCTCTCTCTCTATATATATATATATATATATATATATATATATATTAGAGTAGGTTAAAAAGGGCTGAGCAAATGGGCCATTTTTTACGCCAAGTATACACATGCAATGGTCTATTAGCCTGGAAAGTTATGGCCTCATAAACGTCCACCAGTGATAGCAGCAGGCCCCTATTTTCATGCGCGATATGGACCTAGAACAATCCGGATTATATAACTGATGATAGAGCAAGAGCAGCAGCTCTAAACGCTGCCAAATAGTTAGGGTTCTTTACGGTTGCAACAGACAGACAAACTGTCAATCAGGTACCATAAACCTCTCATACAAGGTCGGCTCAAACCAGCCGCGTAATCACAAGTGGTATGCAAATAAACGTAGTTTGCTCAGTTTCTGAGAGAAACGGAGAAATTCAGAATATGATATAGGGTAACCGCGTTCAATGTCTTAGACAGGGAAACAAAGCCAGCACACGGGTTGCTCTGGTGAGTCTGCACCTGACTAATAAACAAAGAAGGAGTGTGAAAGCCGGCGATAGGCAGAACATATTTATTCTTTAATACATATCTCCAACACACTCGTTTAGCAATGAAATCAAAACCAATGTTTAGGTTCCTAAATGTCAGAAAGCTTTCTATTATAATAGTTTCTTCCCTCAAACAGCTAGACTTTGGAATTCCATCCCTGCTCCCTGCTTCCCTGGCTGTACTGATATGCAGAAGTTTAAATGTAGCATAAACCAACATCTTCTTAATCTTTCCTAGGCATGGTCTCAAATAGTAGCCCCCAAACGTCTAAGTGGCTATATGTCTTGTTAGAGGGTGAACATGAGTAATATATATATACATATATATATATATATATATATATATATATAATTGTATTTATAGCTTAATCACGTTGAAATATCGGTTTACGCCAGATCACTGAAGTTAAACGGAGTTGGGCCTGGGCTGTACCATCTGGGTGACCATTTGGGAATGCTAGATCTTATATGGGACACAAAAATGTACAGGTTGTTATCTGGAGAGGCGTAGAATTCACTGACAGTGATGCACCCCCAGTCTTCGTTAAGACATGCATTAAGGAAAAGTAATCATTTTATGGAAAAAAAACCTGACGCCTGCTGTCTGCTCAGTCTTATGGCTAGCATTGCATTGACAACGATTATCAGTTACACCAACAGGTATATGCTGCTGGTTCTGTACAAAGCCTTTACCACTATAAACAAATTATCTGTGTGAATTTCCGAACAACTGTGTTAATATAGCGGACTTCATCTGTCGAAATTGACGGGAGTATAAGCACTATCATCGAATACTATAATAACAAGGACATTACTAAGAGAATCCAAAAATGAAAACAAAAATATGTAGCCAGGAATTGTTTATATAATTTTATTGAATGCGTCTAAAGAAAAATATGTTGCCTATATATATATATATATATATATATATATATATATATATATATATATAGGGTGACCTCCCCCCCCCAAAAAAAAGCTAAATGGAGGCCATCTAGAACATATGCTGTAGAATGGAGAAAAAAAAGGCCAAGGACCCTTATGTTTTGATGCGATGTTTTGAATATAATAAACTAGGTATGACCAAAGTGTCATTTCATTCGGACAAAACACTAAGAAACGGGGCGTAATTAGAGTCCGTTTTTTTTGGGGGGGGTCGTCATCCTGTATATATATATCGTATATACATTATAAATTTTATCAAAGTAGATTATATTATTATCGAACGTTACGCTATACACAAATGCACTTAATTAATTATAATTATAATTAATATATACATAATGCTCATCTCAAACACGAATTCCAATTAAGGAATAATATATATACCAATCGGTACGGACCCGACTATGGAAGATCAGATAATAAATAAACGTGGATTTATAAGATCAAATAATCCAACCTTGATCGCCCTTCGGGGCACGTGGCGCAGTTGATAGAGACGTTGAATCTCTACAGTTCCAGATGAACATTATCTGAAGATAGCGGTTTCAATCCCACCCAAAGTGTGCCAGATGTTTACTTGACCAAAAATGTGGTGACGCGACAAAAACTACGGATGGCAGCAATGGCTGAGAATGCAGTTAGGAGATTCGAAGTTCCTATCCGTCGCGGTTACAACCTGACGAAGGCCAGAGGAATAGTTGGCCGAAACGTTGTGAATAAACAAACCAATAAAAGATGAAAAACAACAACTAATAAAGATAAGAATAATAGTCCGAAATAAAAGTAAATTAATATATATAATGCTCATCTCAAAAATGAATTCCAATTAAGAAATAATATATACACAAATGCACATCCGCACATTCACTCACACACATATATATTTTCATAATATATTTTCTACTTTGATAAAATTTATACTGTATATATATAACATTTTCCGTGTAAGAGAATATAAGTGACCCCAAATTTTTAAGTTTCTCATTACTTTCAAATATCAACGTGTAAGTGATCCATTTAGAGAGAACCACTTAATATATTAAAATCTATATATCCGATTTTCGATGATTTTTTTTACCTCAGCTTAACAAATGTCTTAATTAATTGCTTATTTCGAAATGCATCAGACTGAAAACACCGATTGCGCTATTTTAAATTAACCCATCGATGTAAAAATAAAATGAAATTATTTTTTTTTCTTTTAATATAATGAAATTTAAGTAAACAATTTCGGTATATCTATTACGTAACATCTGTCTGTATGTCAGTCTGTATTGTTTCTCCGCTCTTTTTATTTCATCACCTGTCTCTATTGTTATGTACCTAAATCTATATCTAATCATTTACTATATAAATCTCACCAGTTTGATAGTGTGTGTGAATTTATGTATGTTTGCATGTCTATTAAAAACTTGTCACATCGAAACCGGTACAGTTTTGAGAGAGTTATTCCTCGGCCGCATGATATGTGAAAATTAGATGAACATGTCAATTGTTTCCTATAGAAATAAAGTTTTACACGAAGAGAGGGTTAGTAAAATTGTCTCTTTATAAACGTCTCCGAAGACTGCGCACGAGTCAGGCATTGTATTTTGAATTAAATTTAAATAAAAGAATTTCCAGCGTTATTAGACTTAAATTTATATATAACTAGCAGGGCTACCCGGCGTTGCCCGGGACCGTAACAACAATATAAAAACAAAAGCAGATATTGAACATATGTTTTATTCTTAGGGGAGAGGAATCTTTCAGGGTGAGAGAGAGAGAAAAGATAAAGAATGTGAGAGAGAGGCAGAAGAGAAAGTTGTTCCATCCTCTTTCCACAAATTTGACTACTGTTCACGTTTTAACTCTCATCGTCGAGTTGATCCTCGAGTTGCCTATTGGCCTTGATAAGTGCTAATATAGAGAGAAGAGAAACAGGGGTAGAGAGAGAGAAGATAAAGAGTGTGTGAGAGAGGCAGAAGAGAAAGTTGTTCCATCCTCTTTCCCAAATTTGAATACTGTGCACGTTTGAACACTCATCGTCGAGTTGATCCTCGAGTTGCCTATTGGCCTTGATAAGTGCTAATATAGAGAGAAGAGAAACAGGGTGCGAGAGAGAGAGAAGATAAAGAGTGTTAGAGAGAGGCAGAAGAGAATGTTGTTCCATCCTCTTTTCCAAATTGTAATACTGTGCACGTTTGAACTCTCATCGTCGAGTCTATCCTCGATTTGGCTATTGGCCTTGATAATTGCTAATATGAGAGAAGAGAAACAGGGTGAGAGAGAGAGCGAGAGAGAGAGAGAGAGAGAGAGAAGATAAATAGTCTGAGAGAGAGGCAGAAGAGAAAGTTGTTCCATCCTCTTTCCCAAATTTCACTATTGTGCACGTTTGAACTCTCAATCTCGAGTTGCCTATTGGCCTTGATAAGTGCTAATATAGATAGAAGGGAAAGAGGGTGAGAGAGAGTAGATAAAGAGGGTGAGAGAGAGAAAGAGAAGAGAAAGAGGTCTAGAGAGAGAGAGAGAAGAGAGTGAGAGAGAGAGAGAAATATGGTGAGTCGAGTTGATCCTCGAGTTGCCTATTTGCCTTGATAAGTGCTAATATAGAGAGAAGAGAAACAGGGTGAGAGAGAGAGAGAAGATAAAGAGTGTTAGAGAGAGGCAGAAGAGAAAGTTGTTCCATCCTCTTTTCCAAATTGTAATACTGTGCACGTTTGAACTCTCATCGTCGAGTCTATCCTCGATTTGCCTATTGGCCTTGATAAGTGCTAATATAGAGAGAAGAGAAACAGAGTGAGAGAGAGAGAGCGAGAGAGAGAAGATAAATAGTGTGAGAGAGAGGCAGAAGAGAAAATTGTTCCATCCTCTTTCCCAAATTTCACTACTGTGCACGTTTGAACTCTCAATCTCGAGTTGCCTATTGGCCTTGATAAGTGCTAATATAGATAGAAGGGAAAGAGGGTGAGAGAGAGAGAGTAGATAAAGAGGGTGAGAGAGAGAAAGAGAAGAGAAAGAGGTCTAGAGAGAGAGAGAAGAGAGTGAGAGAGAGAGAGAAATATGGTGAGTCGAGTTGATCCTCGAGTTGCCTATTTGCCTTGATAAGTGCTAATATAGAGAGAAGAGAAACAGGGTGAGAGAGAGAGAAGATAAAGAGTGTTAGAGAGAGGCAGAAGGGAAAGTTGTTCCATCCTCTTTTCCAAATTGTAATACTGTGCACGTTTGAACTCTCATCGTCGAGTCTATCCTCGATTTGCCTATTGGCCTTGATAAGTGCTAATATAGAGAGAAGAGAAACAGGGTGAGAGAGAGAGCGAGAGAGAGAGAAGATAAATAGTGTGAGAGAGAGGTAGAAGAGAAAGTTGTTCCATCCTCTTTCCCAAATTTCACTACTGTGCACGTTTGAACTCTCAATCTTGAGTTGCCTATTGGCCTTGATAAGTGCTAATATAGATAGAAGGGAAAGAGGGTGAGAGAGAGTAGATAAAGAGGGTGAGAGAGAGAGAAAGAGAAGATAAAGAGGTCTAGAGAGAGAGAGAGAGAGAGAGAAGAGTGTGAGAGAGAGAAATATGGTGAGTCGAGTTGATCCTCGAGTTGCGTATTTGCCTTGATAAGTCCTAATATAGAGAGAAGAGAAACAGGGTGAGAGAGAGAGAAGATAAAGAGTGTGAGAGAGAGGCAGAAGAGAAAGTTGTTCCATCCTCTTTTCCAAATTGTAATACTGTGCACGTTTGAACTCTCATCGTCGAGTCTATCCTCGATTTGCCTATTGGCCTTGATAAGTGCTAATATAGAGAGAAGAGAAACAGGTTGAGAGAGAGAGCGAGAGAGAGAGAGAAGATAAATAGTCTGAGAGAGAGGCAGAAGAGAAAGTTGTTCCATCCTCTTTCCCAAATTTCACTACTGTGCACGTTTGAACTCTCAATCTCGAGTTGCCTATTGGCCTTGATAAGTGCTAATATAGATAGAAGGGAAAGAGGGTGAGAGAGAGTAGATAAAGAGGGTGACAGAGAGGAAGAGAAGAGAAAGAGGTCTAGAGAGAGAGAGAGAGAAGAGAGTGAGAGAGAGAGAGAGAAATATGGTGAGTCGAGTTGATCCTCGAGTTGCCTATTTGCCTTGATAAGTGCTAATATAGAGAGAAGAGAAACAGGGTGAGAGAGAGAGAGAAGATAAAGAGTGTTAGAGAGAGGCAGAAGAGAAAGTTGTTCCATCCTCTTTTCCAAATTGTAATACTGTGCACGTTTGAACTCTCATCGTCGAGTCTATCCTCGATTTGCCTATTGGCCTTGATAAGTGCTAATATAGAGAGAAGAGAAACAGAGTGAGAGAGAGAGAGCGAGAGAGAGAGAAGATAAATAGTGTGAGAGAGAGGCAGAAGAGAAAATTGTTCCATCCTCTTTCCCAAATTTCACTACTGTGCACGTTTGAACTCTCAATCTCGAGTTGCCTATTGGCCTTGATAAGTGCTAATATAGATAGAAGGGAAAGAGGGTGAGAGAGAGAGTAGATAAAGAGGGTGAGAGAGAGAAAGAGAAGAGAAAGAGGTCTAGAGAGAGAGAGAGAAGAGAGTGAGAGAGAGAGAAATATGGTGAGTCGAGTTGATCCTCGAGTTGCCTATTTGCCTTGATAAGTGCTAATATAGAGAGAAGAGAAACAGGGTGAGAGAGAGAGAGAAGATAAAGAGTGTTAGAGAGAGGCAGAAGAGAAAGTTGTTCCATCCTCTTTTCCAAATTGTAATACTGTGCACGTTTGAACTCTCATCGTCGAGTCTATCCTCGATTTGCCTATTGGCCTTGATAAGTGCTAATATAGAGAGAAGAGAAACAGAGTAAGAGAGAGAGCGAGAGAGAGAGAAGATAAATAGTGTGAGAGAGAGGTAGAAGAGAAAGTTGTTCCATCCTCTTTCCCAAATTTCACTACTGTGCACGTTTGAACTCTCAATCTCGAGTTGCCTATTGGCCTTGATAAGTGCTAATATAGATAGAAGGGAAAGAGGGTGAGAGAGAGAGAGTAGATAAAGAGGGTGAGAGAGAGAAAGAGAAGAGAAAGAGGTCTAGAGAGAGAGAGAAGAGAGTGAGAGAGAGAGAGAAATATGGTGAGTCGAGTTGATCCTCGAGTTGCCTATTTGCCTTGATAAGTGCTAATATAGAGAGAAGAGAAACAGGGTGAGAGAGAGAGAAGATAAAGAGTGTTAGAGAGAGGCAGAAGGGAAAGTTGTTCCATCCTCTTTTCCAAATTGTAATACTGTGCACGTTTGAACTCTCATCGTCGAGTCTATCCCTGATTTGCCTATTGGCCTTGATAAGTGCTAATATAGAGAGAAGAGAAACAGGGTGAGAGAGAGAGCGAGAGAGAGAGAAGATAAATAGTGTGAGAGAGAGGTAGAAGAGAAAGTTGTTCCATCCTCTTTCCCAAATTTCACTACTGTGCACGTTTGAACTCTCAATCTTGAGTTGCCTATTGGCCTTGATAAGTGCTAATATAGATAGAAGGGAAAGAGGGTGAGAGAGAGTAGATAAAGAGGGTGAGAGAGAGAGAAAGAGAAGATAAAGAGGTCTAGAGAGAGAGAGAGAGAGAGAAGAGTGTGAGAGAGAGAAATATGGTGAGTCGAGTTGATCCTCGAGTTGCGTATTTGCCTTGATAAGTCCTAATATAGAGAGAAGAGAAACAGGGTGAGAGAGAGAGAAGATAAAGAGTGTGAGAGAGAGGCAGAAGAGAAAGTTGTTCCATCCTCTTTTCCAAATTGTAATACTGTGCACGTTTGAACTCTCATCGTCGAGTCTATCCTCGATTTGCCTATTGGCCTTGATAAGTGCTAATATAGAGAGAAGAGAAACAGGTTGAGAGAGAGAGCGAGAGAGAGAGAGAAGATAAATAGTCTGAGAGAGAGGCAGAAGAGAAAGTTGTTCCATCCTCTTTCCCAAATTTCACTACTGTGCACGTTTGAACTCTCAATCTCGAGTTGCCTATTGGCCTTGATAAGTGCCAATATAGATAGAAGGGAAAGAGGGTGAGAGAGAGTAGATAAAGAGGGTGACAGAGAGGAAGAGAAGAGAAAGAGGTCTAGAGAGAGAGAGAGAGAAGAGAGTGAGAGAGAGAGAGAGAAATATGGTGAGTCGAGTTGATCCTCGAGTTGCCTATTTGCCTTGATAAGTGCTAATATAGAGAGAAGAGAAACAGGGTGAGAGAGAGAGAGAAGATAAAGAGTGTTAGAGAGAGGCAGAAGAGAAAGTTGTTCCATCCTCTTTTCCAAATTGTAATACTGTGCACGTTTGAACTCTCATCGTCGAGTCTATCCTCGATTTGCCTATTGGCCTTGATAAGTGCTAATATAGAGAGAAGAGAAACAGAGTGAGAGAGAGAGAGAGCGAGAGAGAGAGAAGATAAATAGTGTGAGAGAGAGGCAGAAGAGAAAATTGTTCCATCCTCTTTCCCAAATTTCACTACTGTGCACGTTTGAACTCTCAATCTCGAGTTGCCTATTGGCCTTGATAAGTGCTAATATAGATAGAAGGGAAAGAGGGTGAGAGAGAGAGTAGATAAAGAGGGTGAGAGAGAGAAAGAGAAGAGAAAGAGGTCTAGAGAGAGAGAGAGAAGAGAGTGAGAGAGAGAGAAATATGGTGAGTCGAGTTGATCCTCGAGTTGCCTATTTGCCTTGATAAGTGCTAATATAGAGAGAAGAGAAACAGGGTGAGAGAGAGAGAGAAGATAAAGTGTGTTAGAGAGAGGCAGAAGGGAAAGTTGTTCCATCCTCTTTTCCAAATTGTAATACTGTGCACGTTTGAACTCTCATCGTCGAGTCTATCCTCGATTTGCCTATTGGCCTTGATAAGTGCTAATATAGAGAGAAGAGAAACAGAGTGAGAGAGAGAGCGAGAGAGAGAGAAGATAAATAGTGTGAGAGAGAGGTAGAAGAGAAAGTTGTTCCATCCTCTTTCCCAAATTTCACTACTGTGCACGTTTGAACTCTCAATCTCGAGTTGCCTATTGGCCTTGATAAGTGCTAATATAGATAGAAGGGAAAGAGGGTGAGAGAGAGTAGATAAAGAGGGTGAGAGAGAGAAAAAGAAGATAAAGAGGTTTAGAGAGAGAGAGAGAGAAGAGTGTGAGAGAGAGAAATATGGTGAGTCGAGTTGATCCTCGAGTTGCCTATTTGCCTTGATAAGTGCTAATATAGAGAGAAGAGAAACAGGGTGAGAGAGAGAGAGAAGATAAAGAGTGTGAGAGAGAGGCAGAAGAGAAAGTTGTTCCATCCTCTTTTCCAAATTGTAATACTGTGCACGTTTGAACTCTCATCGTCGAGTATATCCTCGATTTGCCTATTGGCCTTGATAAGTGCTAATATAGAGAGAAGAGAAACAGGTTGAGAGAGAGAGCGAGAGAGAGAGAGAAGATAAATAGTGTGAGAGAGAGGCAGAAGAGAATGTTGTTCCATCCTCTTTCCCAAATTTCACTACTGTGCACGTTTGAACTCTCAATCTCGAGTTGCCTATTGGCCTTGATAAGTGCTAATATAGATAGAAGGGAAAGAGCGTGAGAGAGAGAGTAGATAAAGAGGGTGACAGAGAGGAAGAGAAGAGAAAGAGGTCTAGAGAGAGAGAGAGAAGAGAGTGAGAGAGAGAGAAATATGGTGAGTCGAGTTGATCCTCGAGTTGCCTATTTGCCTTGATAAGTGCTAATATAGAGAGAAGAGAAACAGGGTGAGAGAGAGAGAGAAGATAAAGAGTGTTAGATAGAGGCAGAAGAGAAAGTTGTTCCATCCTCTTTTCCAAATTGTAATACTGTGCACGTTTGAACTCTCATCGTCGAGTCTATCCTCGATTTGCCTATTGGCCTTGATAAGTGCTAATATAGAGAGAAGAGAAACAGAGTGAGAGAGAGAGAGAGCGAGAGAGAGAGAAGATAAATAGTGTGAGAGAGAGGCAGAAGAGAAAGTTGTTCCATCCTCTTTCCCAAATTTCACTACTGTGCACGTTTGAACTCTCAATCTCGAGTTGCCTATTGGCCTTGATAAGTGCTAATATAGATAGAAGGGAAAGAGGGTGAGAGAGAGAGTAGATAAAGAGGGTGAGAGAGAGAAATAGAAGAGAAAGAGTTCTAGAGAGAGAGAATGAGAGAAGAGAGTGAGAGGGAGAGAGAGAGAAATATGGTGAGTCGAGTGTATCCTCGAGTTGCCTATTTGCCTTGATAAGTGCTAATATAGAGAGAAGAGAAACAGGGTGAGAGAGAGAAGATAAAGAGTGTTAGAGAGAGGCAGAAGAGAAAGTTGTTCCATCCTCTTTTCCAAATTGTAATACTGTGCACGTTTGAACGCTCATCGTCGAGTCTATCCTCGATTTGCCTATTGGCCTTGATAAGTGCTAATATGAGAGAAGAGAAACAGGGTGAGAGAGAGAGAGAGAGCGGGAGAGAGAGAGAAGATAAATAGTCTGAGAGAGAGGCAGAAGAGAAAGTTGTTCCATCCTCTTTCCCAAATTTCACTACTGTACACGTTTGAACTCTCAATCTCGAGTTGCCTATTGGCCTTGATAAGTGCTAATATAGATAGAAGGGAAAGAGGGTGAGAGAGAGTAGATAAAGAGGGTAAAAGAGAGAGAAAGAGAAGAGAAAGAGGTCTAGAGAGAGAGAGAGAGAAGAGAGTGAGAGGGAGAGAGAGAGAAATATGGTGAGTCGAGTGTATCCTCGAGTTGCCTATTTGCCTTGATAAGTGCTAATATAGAGAGAAGAGAAACAGGGTGAGAGAGAGAGAGAGAGAAGATAAAGAGTGTTAGAGAGAGGCAGAAGAGAAAGTTGTTCCATCCTCTTTTCCAAATTGTAATACTGTGCACGTTTGAACTCTCATCGTCGAGTCTATCCTCGATTTGCCTATTGGCCTTGATAAGTGCTAATATAGAGAGGAGAGAAACACGGTGAGAGAGAGAGAGCGAGAGAGAGAGAAGATAAATAGTGTGAGAGAGAGAGGCAGAAGAGAAAGTTGTTCCATCCTCTTTCCCAAATTTCACTACTGTGCACGTTTGAACTCTCAATCTCGAGTTGCCTATTGTCCTTGATAAGTGCTAATATAGATAGAAGGGAAAGAGGGTGAGAGAGAGAGTAGATAAAGAGGGTGAGAGAGAGAAAGAGAAGAGAAAGAGGTCTAGAGAGAGAGAGAGAGAAGAGAGTGTGAGAGAGAGAGAGAGAAATATGGTGAGTCGAGTTGATCCTCGAGTTGCCTATTTGCCTTGATAAGTGCTAATATAGAGAGAAGAGAAACAGGGTGAGAGAGAGAGAAGATAAAGAGTGTTAGAGAGAGGCAGAAGAGAAAGTTGTTCCATCCTCTTTTCCAAATTGTAATACTGTGCACGTTTGAACTCTCATCGTCGAGTCTATCCTCGATTTGCCTATTGGTCTTGATAAGTGCTAATATAGAGAGAAGAGAAACAGGGTGAGAGAGAGAGAAGAGAGTGAGAGAGAGAGAAATATGGTTATAGAGAGAGAGTTAGGAAAGAGGACACAAGCGGTTCTAATAAAATGTGCATCTATAGGAGATAATGCCTGGGAATGGGTGCACTGTTTTTGTTGGTTTTGAAGCTGCCTCTTCCCCCACACAGTTTAACAGTGGTGTGACGTCAAGAGAAAGAGGGTGATAGAGAGGGAAGAGTAAGTGGGTGAGAGAGAGAGAGAGAGAGAAAAAAGAGAAAGACGGTGTTGGTTTTGTGAAAAAAGTTGTTATTTACAATTGGTCGCCATTAGTGGATGTTGACGTCACGTCACGTGACATGACTAAGCGTTTTTTTTTTACGTATGAATAACATTTTTGGTTTGTATTATAAAGTCTACACTTGATTTTATAGAAAATAATGTATATATAATAGAAAAAAATTTTACTGGTTTTGTTGGATTCAAGTGGATCCCCCCTCCAGTTTAAGAGGTAGGAGGTCACGTGGTAATATACAAAATGGCTAGCGTAAATATAAAGATCGGTTGTATTATTGACGAATATTTTGAAAGCTGAATTTTTTTATTCCTGTACATTTTTTCCTGACATTTTTCGTTAAAAATCTTGTATAAATACTATTTTTAAAATTACGTTGGAGACATTGTCATGAAGTTTAATAATATATAGAACGAAGGAGAAGAGAAATTGCAAAAGTATCGTAGAAAGAACTTGTTATTTACAATTGTTCGCCATTAGTGGACGTTGACGTCACGTCACGTGACATGACTAAGCGTTTTTTTTTACGTATGAATTACATTGGATCATTCAAGAATTACGTAATAATAAAAAGCATTAAAATGACAGGTTTTTTTGGGGCCCCCCTGGGAGAAAAACGATAAGTTCACCCCTTTCTACTGGTCCGTTTGACGTGAAATTTCGATATTTGTCATCCGGGATATGGGGCTTCGATATGATACCAAATTTGTCAACTCTGGTTCCGTCTTTCAAAAGTTTTAGCGTTACAAACAAACATACATACACACAGACGTTTGGCTTTTATATATATAGAGGACGGCTTACTGGAACCACGGGATAATTTAGATTTTTTTTAGCCGTTAAAATAACTGCTAAGTGGTCTCAATTATTGAAAAAATAAAATGACAAACTTCTGAGCATGAATACCTATGAATTTTAGCTTGATTCATTTAATTTTTAGGCATTTTTATCTATCTAGTGAGATGTAAAACGGATTGAGGAAAGCTAAAGTGCTAAATAACTACTATGTCTGGGACGCTGAATGTGTTGGTTTCGATTCCAACTGATGCCATCAAAATCATTAGAGACCTAGACGACCCATGTAGATTACGCCTTCATGAAAATTTGCTATACTGTACTTTAAAGAACTCCAACATCTATTAAACTGTAGGAGAGAAATAGCGAACAACTGTGTTCATAGGATAAAATTTACTCCAGGATAGAGATACAAAATAACTTTAAAACTAACAAAAACAATAGAAAATAAACAAATAAATGAATAAAATAAATTAACATGCATATACAAAAACTATCATACATATATATATATATATATATATATATATATATATATATATATATATATATATATATATATATATATAACTGATAGGAAGGGCGTGGTGGATACTAGAAAGCTGATTAACTAACTAAAATCTCAATAGAAAATGTGTATATAAAAACGACAGACAACCACACAATTCGCGCATAAACCTGACGAACCCTAGAGTGAATGAAACGCGAAATATTCAGTGTAGCTTTATCGCCATAAGTATTTTATAAATTACTATATATATATATATATATATATATATATATATATATATATATATATATATATACACTAGCAGGTCCCGATTACCGGTGTTGCCCTGTTAAAATATAGTATATAGTCGAAAGAGATTCGTTAAAAGTTACTTTCAACATTCGACTGAACAAGTATTTTCTAGCGCATTATTATATACTCGGCTAATTTTGTTTTGTTTTTATCTTATGAATAGATTGGCATATGATAAAAGTCTCACGCTTACTAACGTTTAAGAAATGAACATTACGTACACGATGTCCTTGATCTCCCCAATAAAGGAAAATAATGAAGAATAATAGCTGTAGTCATAATGTAAACAAAGAGAAAATTAAAAAGATATTTTTGAATTAATAATTCATTTAATCCTGAAACCGTTGGGTTCTTAATTGTTTCCCCGAGAGATAAATACTTCTAGACTTAAGTATTTTTTTTTATTTAAGAAATTTTAGAAAGTGGTCGGTAATAAAATAATGTAGGCCACAGCTAATAAAATGTCTTAATGACACCCATATACTAAAATGTATTTGCTTTCCCCAGCTCGCTTACGCGTGGAGGCAAGTGCTATTAGCATATTTACATAGCCTTCAGACCGTATGTATATCCATATTAAAAATTGGGTGTACTATTGAAATAATAATAGTAATAATATTAGCAGCAGCAGTATTATTAGCATCAACACCACGAATAAAAAGATTAAGAATATAAAGAAGATAAGCATATAAGTAGAATAAGAAGAATTAGAACTCGGTAGAAACACGTATATAGTTTCTTTTGATTTATAGTTCCGAGAAATCCTTGTAGACTGAGGTAAATTTATTTTATGATGTGCTTGCTAAGATCCTCAATTATTTTTATTAATAGTAGTATTAGAATAGAAACAGTAATATTAGGAGCAAAACAATAATAAAACGTTAGATAAACACATGTACAATCTCTTTGTCTATCTTAAAAGTCAAAGAGGAGTTCTTTTTTTATGATGTGCTCGGCAATATTAGTGTTGCTACTAGTACTTGGTAGCTTAAGGAGTAGTAGATTCACTGGTATTATGGTAACCGTAGTTGTATAACGATTCAATACTAAGAAGATATTCACTAAATACGCGTCCACCATTTTAAAGAGAAATCATTCTATGCCGAGGTAAATAGTTTTTTTTTTATGTTCTCGTACCGCTGCGGCGCAAATCAATATAAGTAACGGCAAAAGGAAAGAAGAATGTGTCCCCTTCCAATGATGGCCTCTGTCATGTCGTAGTACAATATTTATTAATAGTAGTATGTCCGCACGTACCGGTGTCAGATGAAAATCTTACATTAGCGTAAAAGATTCCGTTTACTAAACGAAGTCTTCCTGTTTTACTCTTACGTTTTACTGAAATGCTTTTTTTTTTCAATGGTTTAAATTTGCTCTTAGTAATCTAAAAATATATTACTTTATTAAATGTTTAAGGCCCTTTTTTATAATTCTTGAAAATTAGAATAAAATGTTTTATTATTATTATTATTATTATTATTATTATTATTATTATTATTATTATTATTTGAATAAAAATTTGAAGAGAAAAATTTAACAAAAATAATGCACCCGTATTTCCTTCAAAATAATGCAGAACTTTTTAACAAATCTGCCGTTATAGAAGAAACCCTACAGGTAACTTCTGAAATTCTCAGCATAATTCCTCGCATTGCTTAAGAAAATACCTGCAGGAGTTTGTCTGGCGTCGCATAGTTTAAACAAAATAGTTCGCCAAATGTTTGCATAAAAGTCGCCTTTATTCTGTTTGTTAAATTGTTTTTCAAAAAAATACAAAGAAAGCAATAAATATTTTATTTGCTAACATATTTTTTTTTAATAAAAATCAATTTCAAAGCAGTGCGTTCTGAGAAAAACATATTTAAACCGTAAAAAATTGGCATTTTATTCGTTATTAAAGGCACAATGTAAGCAAGAATTACTTATTATGTTTGTAAATTTTATTTGAAACATAAAAATGTGTAGAAAAGTATTACATGCAAATATTTCATGCAAATTTCCTAATGCATTTTAAAGTAAGACATGAAGTTCTGTTTGGTAAATGTAATCATTTTACGTTTAGGCGAGTTTTTAATCTGACAGACGTCCGGGTCCTGCTTTCATATCGTTATAGTAGTGCTATTATACAGTAGTAGTAATAGTAGTAGCAGTAGTGTTAGTAATAGTAGTAGTAATAATAATAATAATAATAAACCCCGAAAATATGAAAACTTAAATACCTACACAAAAACATAGATAAAAAACGCAGACAGACACTGACGCACACACACACACACACACACATATGTACATATATATATATATATATATATATATATACTAATTATATATATATATATATATACGGAGAGAGTAAGAACGAAAGAGAGAGAGAGAGAGAGAGCTATTTCAAGGTTTGGGGGTGTGAAGCATTAAAGCGATGTTATTTTTTGTATTTAATATTTTAAAATTCAAAAAGAATATCCAAGGCACCTGTATGTGCTGAGCTGAGCTGAGCTGATCTCCAACATGGAGTCGAGCCTGGTCAGCCAAAGGTCTAAGAGCTCAATTCATCAGGTAACACGATCGAAATCGCTGCTACTATGCCAGCTTAGCCCAGGTTCGTAAACAGGACACAGCTTTTGGAGTTCAAAATCTGACAAACTTTGCAGATAGCAACAACACACGCATTCTTTCAAATGTGCCACTGAACAAAGTCTGTCAATACGCTGCTGACAATATTGACAATATTTGAAGAAACGTTTGATGGTATAGGAACAGTATACAGATGGTTGTGTAACAGTGAGAACTACCCCAACAACAATAGCAGTTCTTCCTCCTAGAAAATCTAAGTTCTTGAAGGTCGGTGCGCGGCTTTATAAGCTCGAGAACTTGACTCCTTGACCTTCTCGCAAGGATTCCAAATTCACAGCCACATTGAACGAAACGATGTTTATCCCAAATAACTAGTTGTGCGACGAAGCTTCTGCTCAACATATGGCTTGGTTTCTTTCTCGTATCTATGGATAAAACAGTGATGATGTTCTTGCGTGAACAGGGTGTAACCAACTCACAACTCAAGAGAAACATGAGCTCTGCACTATCGAGTATTTGTCTCTACTCAATGCACCATCTCACAAAGACAACACGCCGTGGACAGTTATGATGCAATGCTTGAGAATTTCTAGCATTATAAATCCTGGTCATTCTACTGTTATCATTTTGGACCAACAGCTGGATTGCAAGGTCAGGGAAATACAGTGGACAAACAATGATGAATGCAAGACAATATTCTTACGAGTGGGTGCTTCCAAATTGCCAACAACTTAATGTGTGTAATTGGAAATAACTTTGCAGGCTCTAGCCTCGTTGGGCCAAAAGTGCCGTCTTTGGTCAGAACACGGTTCAGAACAACATGCAGGCCAAATCGTACAACAGAGCCATTCGAGCACACAAGCTCACATTTTAAGTTGTTTGGAAAATTATCAAGCTAACATTCGTCGAATGGGCAAAAGGCCATCAAATAGATAAAGATGCGCTCCAAACATCATCAGTCAATGTCATACAACCTTTAGAAGCACTAGACGGGAGAGATGTGATCAGAAACAACCTCAAAGCATTAGAGAATGCACCTTTTCACTCCAGAATAATCAGATTGTTGGAGTACTTCAAAGAGACACAACCAACGACTTCCAGATTTTAGGTGACGTACATCAAGATGGCTTCCATTTTACTGCACTTCCTGCGTGCATGGAGATCCGGAAATTTGAGTCTGCATAAATCGTCCTTTGCTAAAATGTTACCCTGGTTTGCTCAATATGACCATGTCAATTACCCTGCTGGCAAATGTACCTTGCTGATTGTATGATCCTAGAAACAAACCACCCTGAGTTCTACCAAGAATTTATGAAAGGAAACCTTATGGTCAATACGACAAACAACATATTCAATCAGCTGCCTACGGATCAAACCTTGGAGCACGTCAACAAAGTCGACAAGTTGCAGATGGCCTTGTAAGAAGAACAATATTAAAAGCAGCAAGAGGCCAATCGAAGAGATATGGCATCGTTTAACGACAAACTCCAGGTTTTGTTAGTCTAGCCACTCGAGATATAGCTTCTCCTTCAATTACAGGATCTCTTCTGACAGCACAAACACATAGACATGAGAAAGTGTGGGAATTTGTGGATTCAGATCGCATCAAGAAGGATGTTGGACTTCATGGAAAACTCCAACAGTCGAAAAAACTAACTCCGAAAAACATGTATGAAGTCCAGAGCAAAAATCTGGCTCTCAAACAAAAGATGATCAAAGCAGACCGAAACCTCTTCCAACATTTGCTCATGCCCAAGAAGGTGAACCTCAGGTTGACCTGAAGGACATCCTCAGCTATGAACTTTCACCAGTTCCACCTTGACTTGCAGACACCTCCAGAGTTATACGATCCACAGACAAAGCAGCTTTGGGCAACATTCTCCAGAAAAGCACAACTGTGGAAAAACAACTGTCAATAACAAACCTGATAACGTGTGTTGTTATCGATGGTCTGGTAGTTTGCAATTGGCAAGCTTGTAAATACCCACAATTTTTGACAACTCGCAGAATACTTTGGTTCGTGTCAGTCTTCAGCCTCTTTAGTCAATCGTGCCCCAGCCGATATCGTATTTGATCGGTATGAAGCACATGCCATCAAGGATACTACACCGGATTTCACGGACAGGAAAACCGGCTAATGTGTCGCAAAGTGACTAACCGGGAGGTACTACTGCCTGTCAACTGGAAACAATTCATTGACTTCCGAGAGAACAAACTAGATTTGGAACATTTCTTGAGCATGGAGCCGATCCGTCAAGCAAAGTCAACACAAGGACATCGCGAAGTCGTGATTTTTGGAGGATTCCATGACACGATAGCTGCAAAATCATCCCGTGTAACACACGTCAATTCTCTAAAGAGTAACCACGACTAAGCTGATACCAGAATGCTGTGGCATTGTAAATATGTAACATATCTTGGATTTGAGGGGCTTGTAATTAGTTCAATAAACAAAGGCGTTCTTGTTCTCTTTTTTCACTTTGTTGGTGACTTAACCAGATAGATCTGGTTTAAAACAGGAAAAGCGGAGCCTTGTCGCTGTACACAATGTAAATATGGATCCAGTTCTCCGCCACAAACCTTCCCAGATTCCACACGTTATCAGGCTATGACACGGTCAGCCAATTTCGTGGTATTTGCACAACAACAGCCTGGAAAATATTCACCAGTAATTGTCCCTTACTGCCTGGGGTTGGGAGCGGCACACTCACGGAACAAACACTGACGGATGTGGAGAACTTTATCTGCAGGCTCTACCCCAACAATGAAAATTGCACAAACATGAATGATGTGCGTTTTAAAATATTCTTCACGTGTTGCAAACATCCAGAGAGGTTACCACCAAATCGGCCCTTTTTGAGATGCATATTCAACGCGCAAATCATCAGTATACAATTTAGCTTTCTGCACTGATTGTAAGGCCAAACGTATTTTCCCTGTTTGGAAATGGACGGAAGCAGGTCAGCACAACTGAAAATATACTTCCTTGTCTGTTAAGCGATGGACCATTGCCAGAGGTTTACCTCAAACTCACACAATGCCAGTGCAAAAACTCTGAATCTCAAAGATGCAGTTTTCGTCTGTAATTCCAGTTGTGGGTGTTCTGAAGGAACTTCTCGAAATCCTTTGAAATGTGCCCATCGTGATTGAGACAAGATGATATTTGCTACCTTTTGTTGTTAGTGTAGCATTAGGGCGTCTTCAAAATTTTATGATATCATCATAGATTATAAGATATGCGATTTTGTTATAATTAAACGTTTTCACAACGGCGTTCATTTCATTTGATATATACCATATATATATATATATATATATATATATGATATATATATATATATATATCACATCTATATATCATATATAGATATCATATCTATATATCATATATATCATATATCTATATATCTATCATATATCATGTATCTATATATCATGGTGAGGGGGTTTAGTAACTAGGAAATCTATTGAGCACGAGTTGCTACAAAAAAACTTCATCCTTTAGAAATCCCCCTTAAATAAAAATGTCTAAAACAACGAGATCTTAATTAAGAGGAAAAGTATATCTAAATTTAGCGTATCGGCATTCTTTTCGCTCAATCACAATTTATAATCGTTTTGTAGTTGCGTCGATGAGGGTCCCTTTATAGCTCGACCGGCACAAACTTAAATCTATAATATTACTAAAGTAACAGCTATCGAAACGCATACATTTGTGGAACTTTCTATTATTTTTTTTATTGTTAAGGTCCCAGCGAGATATCAGGTCCTTGTAACAATTGCAATTTCCAACAGCTGACTTTATCTTTGAAAGTAAAACTAATGTAAAAAGGACATAATTATGTCTAACAAGGCATCGAAGCAAATGTCCCCATTGAAAAAAATTTACAGCCGATCGTCTCTCCCCAATATATCATTTCGACCTGTACAGCTGCCCTTGCTCAGAGGCAGAAAGCATGTTGTCAATTCAACAGCCATAATAGAATACAAAATGATAGTATTTTTTTACCACAAAGAAATTATATTAAGACTGTAATAGTCGCAGCTAAGAGTTCGCATAATGAGATTGATATGAAACGCATTTATTCACAGCAATACAAATTACGCTTTCTGGGGAAGTTATAATAGTATGATGAATAATGCTCAATCAGTTTGGTCGAGATTCAAAGGATCGAGATTCCAAATGATACTGCAAAATGATACTGCTATCCAACCATACTGCTGTTGCTTATACTTCAATAAATAAGCGGGTCGTCTTCAACCCAACAAACAAAACCTTTCCAAATTTCCTGTTTCATCACTCCCTTCTCCTATTAAAGATATCAAGAAAAAATGTGATACTTCCAGCTCAACAAGTACTGGATTAGATCCTGACCCCGCACCCGTTGGGTTGATTGCCAAGAAAGGATTCTTGACGGATATTTCTACTTAGTCTCCAAGCAACTGAAGCAGCAAGAAGACTCATCATTAAAGATTAGAGTCTATGATTGTAGAAAAAGTAAAAGTTTGCCCTTTAAGACACTAGCGATAGAAACTGTTCAATTAAATAGCAGCCAATCAGACACTGGAATTGCTCTATAAATATATTGGACCTTTTAGAATTCTCGTACATATTTTGATATCATCACGGAAAAGAGCTTCGCTCATTTTCTGCAAAATTTTAAAGCCCCACACTTATACAGATCAGGTACCTACCGAAAACTCTTTTTCATCTTCCTGTACGGATTAGCTATCCATCGAAAGACCAGCTATCAATTAGAAGGCTACTGAAATTAAACATGACTTTCAATTTAAAAAGAAACGTTTTTATCATCGAATAACGTGGATAATTGCATCCTACACAGAGTAAACAGCCAAACACATCGGATTTACATTCATAAAAAACATGAATGTGAACATATACATTGTACATACTGCCAAGGCGGATGCAAGGAATATAGGCAACCGCTATCGCAAAAGGAAGCCGGCCACGTGTGCCAGTATCCTATTACTATGATAAGCTACAATTCAATCATCAAATTAGTGTATTCATCGAATATATTCTAGTGCACAAACAACGACTCCCTTAGACTAGTTTCAAAACCGAGTCTAGCATTTAGTAGGTCCAATATTGTTTACCAAGCAACAGACCCTGCCACATCGCTGAAATGTTGCATTTCTGTACTTGGTTTACTGTTATTTTAGTGGAGCGTGCTACGACGAGCTTGCTGTTCTTGTGTCTCGTCGTCGTAAACACACACAACTAATTCAACAATCAGCCTAATTCCAATCGTTTTTTTCAGCTACTGTAAGATATATGAAAGCAGGAAAACGTGTGAATGTTACACCCCATTTCTTATAAAATAATTAATCGTTCATATATGATGATAAAAGTACCTTGTACACACAGGCATACATATATTGTAACAAAAAATATCCTTATTGTCGAATATCAGGGATTAAATTCAACACAAATAAAAACAGTATTACGGAAGAGAAAGAAACAAATGACGATTATTGAAAAGAAAATGGCGTTCTACAGCATTTTTTATTCATACGTGATCTCACGAACGAACGCCCGAACATGTATGTAAAAATTAGCATATGCTCAGAAAATATTAGCCTACTCCAACACTTCGCTAAAGGGTATTGACTCTCTGACTTACCGACGATCTTTCATTTTCGTACTGATGTCTGCGTGATTTACAGAGCAATCAAATCAAGGATGATTCTTACGTCCGCAGAATTGACACGTGCCGTAATAAATTGTTTGGTTGGTTATGGCAACAGTATATTCTTCAGTTAATCATCCGTAAGATCTTCACTTTGTTCTTTTAGGTAGATTCATGTTGTTACCAACTCTGACAAATTAAAATAGGCCACTGCATTGCATCGGACCCATTCGAATTTTATCTCAGTTGCAATTGCAATATCCAAATATATTCCATAGCTTTCTATTAATTACTGCCGTATTGCTGGGAAAATGCGGTCTATGATAAAGTTATGTCTGTTTGCTTGTTCGGCGTGATAAAACACTAGCGTCTTTAAATTTGCAACTATTGGGAATTTTTGGAAAATTTTAGTAGGACTTGATCAATGGGCCCATTAGACTGCTGTTTTAAAGTGGCGAGCACATTACAAGTAAATATAGAATTAACGGATTTGAAATACTTAAACTGTAGAATTCCAATGATGTTCTAAATTGTTGTGTTGCGGAATATTATAGAATATAATTAAAGCAATATGTAGTAACTAAGTATGCTGAGGTTTGGGATGACTTTTCGGGATGAACTGCTGTCAGAAAGTGGATAAAATTGACAATCATCAACGTCCTCTCAAATCCGTTAAGTCTCAGTATGTTATCCATTTATTGTGGTAAATAAATTATAACCAAATTGCCTCAGTCTATAAGTATTTATCCTTCAAAGCCAAAACACAAGAAACAATGCATATAGAATTACTTAAAATATGTTTTCGTGAAAATTCTTTAATCAGTACTTTTCTTTATTAGGAAGAGGTCATACACATATAAAAGTCCTTTACTATTTAAATATCAGAGTTTTTATTCGACGTAAAGAAGAACGGTACCCCCCCCCAAAAAAGAAAGTGTTGGTGTTGATTAAAAAGAAAATACACCATATATATATATATATATATATATATATATATATATATATATATATATATATATATTCTAGCTTGGGGTCCCGATGTTGCCCGGGTGTTTGCAGGTGTGTGTTGAGCGAAAACAAAAGTGGTAGTAGGCATGAACCCGTACTGCGAAGGAGGAAAGGAACATGAAAAACGCGACATCTTTGCTATTGCGTCCACTGCACAACTGGAAGTGGCGAAGGTTTTAATTAAAATTTGTCAATTGTAAAGAGAGGATGACTTTCGAAAATATCGGCGAAAAAGTCGACCCCTCCTTGTAGAAATGTGTATTTGTCGTCCGAAGGGTCAAGATTCAAAATGATACCGATCTCGTGAAAATCCGTCGCCTCACTCAAAAGTTATAAGCAGACATACAAACAAACACACATACATACACTTAAACAGACAGTTGAGATTTGATATTATAGAATACATGCACACTCTGAACGTGATTAATATATGCATATAAATATATTCCAAATTGGCGTGTGTATAAATCTTTTAAATAAAACACAAAATAACTGTGACGTATTGTCTTATCTATCTATCTATCTATCGATATATATATATATATATATATATATATATATATATATATATATATATATATATATATATATATATAAGAAAATAAATGCCGTACATTTATTAGTAAAGTAAGGGTTCTCACAAAATGATTGCCACAGACCTCCGTTTTCGTCTAGCCTGCTTCGAAAAAATAAAATAATGTTCATTAGATTTCGTTAGTAAGAATTTCTCAAAAGTATTTACGCATGAACAAATGAAAATACTAAGAAACAAGCCATACAAACGAAATGACTTGATCTCAAGTTCATTTTAAATAGAATCACCAGTTTTATTTACCAAAATATACAGGGAAATCTGACCAAACGCGACGATAAAACTAAATACGAGCCTGTAAAATATTACACGTTGAAACAGTCTTATCCCATCTAATAAATATGTCGACTTGGTAGTACATTTATAGTTTTTTTTGTTTTTTTTTTGTGTTAAACTTAACTATCTCTTTATCGATTTAATTTGTGTTAGAAATATGTATTTCTTTCGTATTCGATATTATCATAAATAGCCAAACATTGTATTTTAGTTTAAAAGCTAATGTTTTTGTTAGCAATGATTACAATAAAATAGTTTAACTTCCGAAGTATTTGGTTTTAAGAAATATATCGGCAGATTTAAACAGTGAACCTACTTTAAAAACGCCTTATCGGGACTCAAACGGTTAGAGACATTTGATAGTAAATATAAATAGAAGTTAAAATATTAAATGGTTAAGTTTTTTTTTTAACATTTGCTATATTAAGTAAAAAATTATTAAAACCTAAAAATAACGATTTTAGAAAGT
This sequence comes from Euprymna scolopes, assembly GCF_053919585.1. Lineage (NCBI taxonomy): Eukaryota > Metazoa > Mollusca > Cephalopoda > Sepiida > Sepiolidae > Euprymna > Euprymna scolopes. The sequence goes on along the minus strand of NC_136482.1, from coordinate 150,412,444 downwards.
CGTAAAGAATTCTTCGAGGATTATCGATTCTTGGGATATTGTTCTGTCGTCGTGTAGCAAACCGAAAAATGCAGAACGTGTTAAATATGCATGAAGTGCTTTAATTAAGTTTCTTCCCAATCTATTTACCAATCTATCATATATATATATATATATATATATATATATATATATATATATATATATATACTAGCAGTTCAGCCCGGCTTTGCTCGGACCCTATATACTGTTCATAGTTTGCCCTTCGTGTAATTACACATTATCTAAGCTTTCAAATGTTTAGACAATAATTTGTCTGAGTAAATTCGTAGACCTATATTACCTATATATAAATTTCAAGTTTTTAGACGCAAAATTGTCAGAAGAATTTAGTAGAATCTGCAATTTAGTAGAATCTTTCAATTTTGACGTTTGGCCAGCCAAATTGTCACCCCTAAAATGGATTAAAACGCTTGCCGTATGTCTGGATACCTGTTATGTATAAATTACAAATGTTTAGGCACAAAATTGGCTGAGTAGGTTGCTAGACACCGCAAAAGTCAAATCTTTAAAATTTCGCCCCTTTGGCAGTCCAAATTATCGACCCAAACCAATTAAAAAGCTTGTCCTGTTTCTGAATACACTTTATGTAAAATTTCAAATGTTTACACCAAAAATTGGCTAAGTAATTTCGTAGAGATAGCAGAGGTAAAGTTTTTAAAATCTTTGCCCCCAATTTTGACCCCTAATAATTTATTGTTCTGGTCTCAAGTCAAATTAAAATTCATTTTAATTTTAATTCATGTCCATGTGACTTACATTTAAAATTTCAAGTGGTTAGACCCAAAATTGGCGGAGGAGTGTGGTAGAGTTGACTAAGGTCAAATCGTTGAACTTTGACCCTTTGAAAGCAAAATTTCTGGCCGAAAACTGATTAAGAAGAGTTTCCCAAATCTTAATACTCCTTATGTCAAATCTCGAGTCTCCAGACCGAAAATTGGCAGAGTTATTTGGTAGGGAAATTCACACAGACATTTTCACTTTTATACATAAATAGATGTATATTAAACAAACAAATTCATCGACAATTATATTGAAGAGAATAAAGTTGTTTTAGTTCTAACGGTTCAAATAAAACATCAGTTTACGGCGGTTAAAATAGAGCAGCAACACGGCATAGTTTTGCTTGTAAAGGCAATGCTTAGAATACTGTTATTCCATTGATCATTAATATCAGAGAAACTATTAATGTTGGAATCGAATTTGCAATCGTCCAATTAGATTACAGTATAAGGGTCATTGAGTAGAGGGAAAATGAGTTAATTGCAGATAAGCGGTTGAGACATGAAGGACATCAGAAAGCGATTCTTTGGATATCGATTTTATTCTATGAATTTATACTCTTATTACAATGGTTCATTCAAGATACATCTTACATATGGGCAATGAAAAAACTTTTTCGCCTCACGAAAAGATACTAATATTCAAATGTGTAAATATTAACTTGTCGCCCACATCAGCAAGATGTGACATAAGGTCGGAAAGTTGGGATATCCAGCCAGCCCTCCTAAAGGAGGGGCGTTATGGCCTAGTTAAAATTAGCTGGGTATTATCTACATTCCTCAGTAGGGGCACCTCAGGCAACAAGTGATAAACTTGCCCCACCTGAAAGCCGAGTGGATAGGCCTGGGAAGGTGGGCCTTTTAGCTAATACCCAACCGGCGTAGTTCAGCCTGACAGGTACTGTTTAATAGCGCGAAGTGTATATCTCGGGGGCAAACGGTAAAGTGATACACAGAATGGGGACTGATAACAACATTTCTATGATTGTATTAAAATGGAGCGGACTGTGATGACAGTTCTCTTAATACAGAGAATTGGTTCATGAAGGAAGGGATTCCGTTTACATTTCATATAAAGTTCTTTTACGAAAACGATAGACAAAATCACATTACCTTCCGGTGGATCGAATAACGACGGAGACAAAGGTTTACAAATACATGATGATGTTTATTCTCTCAGCTGGATGATTGGTGATCAGCAATTCAGTTGCCTTTTGGAATTACATTTTCTTGTTTTCCTTTCTGGTTGCTTTCAAAAGAGTTCCATCTAACTCAACTGGTGTGACTCCCCTCTGGGTCTCTTAATCCTGAACTCGACTCCTGAGCTCGATTCTGCCCGAACTGACTCTCTGGTTATGCTGTAAAGTGTCTTTCTTTGTGAGGTCAGAGACGTGCTTAGACATGCTTAGACGTGCTTTACATAGATTCTACATATTACATATGCCTCCACACACCTTTGCAACACAAAGAAAACTCCAAAATTGAATTGTTCATTTTCCTAACTTTGACATAATTAATATATTTAGTTATTTCTAAACACAATACACAATTGCTCAACATTCCTAAAATCGTATCTTGATAGCAATATGTATTCCTTTTTAATTTTTAATTATTAGAGTAAATTCTAATCTTTTCCTTTTATTTATTATTTTTTAATCTTATTTACGTCTTTTTTTAATTACTGAGATCCGTCTCCTTCCATATATAACAGTACTAGGCCAGTTCCCGGCCCCACATCTGTCGTGCTCATTATCAAGCAACAGCAGCTGCATTGAGACTCGTCCTCCAACATTACAAATGTGTAAATGGAAGTATATATAATATCTTAGAAAAGAATTACAATGGTTAAGACCTTTGAATAAAAATATTTTTTCTGTTGGCTTTTGATTAAAGAAGAATTGATTCTTATTGTATCATGCATTCGATTTGTGTCTGCCACATAAGCTACAGGGTAAATGGAAAGAGACTAATGATGGACCACATTCGGATCAATCTAAACTAGATATGTTTTCCTTCGGGAATATATATATATATATATACATATATATATATATATATATATATGCGACGTTGTTTCGGCTCTGGAATATATATATATATATATATATATATATATATATATATATATATATATATATTCCAGAGCCGAAACAACGTCGCAGCCCACAGGAGCCAAGAAAGTCAACAAACCGTAAGTCCAAGACTTGTTGGCTTTTTTGGCTCTTGTGGGCTACGACGTTGGTTCGGCCGTGGAAAATAATTATATATTCTCTCACACTTTCTGAATATATATATATATATATATATATATATATATATATATATATATATATATATATATATATATATACATGTATATATATAGATTATATATATATATGTATATATATATATATATATATATATATATATATATATATATATATATATACATGAGTACTTATGATCTGAGAAAAGGAATTACAAATATAAAGTTCCAGTGTTGTATTACAGAACCACTGGATAAGGTTTTTGGAGTCGAATGTATGAAAAAACTAGTAGGAGTCATGACATACCTATTAGATAATACTTTCATCCGATCCTATGTACAAAGAAGTTCACCCATTAGAAACCAACATTATTCGCGTAAATAAAAATATTAAATAATTATATATTATACATGTCACTCTTACACTTTCACCCTCCTTATCTTTTAATGCACACTTAACTGTCATATGAAATGAATCAATAGCAAAAGTAGTTGTTGAGGGTGTAAGGGCTGTCAAGGAAAACTAATGTTTTCTGGGGAAAAAGAAAAAGAAAACATAAATGGAATATTGCTTGGTCAAATGAAAATGCCACAGAGTATGCATTAAAAAACTAAGAGACGAGGCATTGATTCTCTGAAAGTGATATTTTATTGTGATTATAAGCTTTACAGTTCGTTTAGCTTCATTATTTTATTTATCATACATCCTGTTGCATTAATATCCATACACACATTCTCTCCCTCCCTCTCTCTTAATCAATCTTTTTCTCACTCTCATTCTTTCTCCCTTCCCCTCTTAATTATGGCAAATATAAATATAACTCAGAAAATGAAAAGACAGGCTGTAATAGTTGCAAAAATGGCAGAACACAGTGATTTGCAAATTACACAATTTCTAAAAGTTGCCCGATCGTTTGTCTTTAAAGTTCGCAAAGAATTATAGGATGGCCCAATTTCTCCAGTTTCTAAACGCCCAATTTCTCCAGTTGCTAAACGCAAAAAGCATCAACAACGCTCTGACAACATAAGAACACTTGAATTTGTTCAATGAGTAAAGAACATGATTGATGAGAGCCCTCAAAAGTCAATGAGGTCAATTGCAAAAGATCTTAATGTCTCAGAAGCCACAATTCGTAGGACTTGTCATGAAAATCTTCGATACAAGTCGAATGTGATGAAGAGAGGCCAGTTTATCTCCGAGACGATAAAAAAATAAGTTGGTAAGATCCAAGAGGCTTTTAAGCAAACTGAAATATCCTGCTGAACAACACATTCTTTGTTTTTATTTTTCAGACGAAAATTTTTTTGACCAAGACCAAAAGGTAAACCGGAGAAATGACAGATGGCTATGTGCATACCCTTCTGAAGTTCCAAGGGTCATGCACACAAAATTTCCAGTAACTGTTATGGTTTTGGGGGTGGTTAGCAATGAGGGACATGTGATGCCACCATTTCTTTCCACAAGGACTAAAAATCAATTCTGCTGCTTACATTGAAGTCCTTAGTACTGTTGTGAAACCTTGGATTGATAGAGTAAGAAATGGAAGGTCCTGCATCTTTCAACAAGACTCTGCCCCGACACATAAGGCTCAGAAGACACAAGAATGGTTAGCAGAGAATTTCCATGATCACATTACCCCCAATTTGTTGCCTTCCAGCTCTCCAGACCTAAATCCGTTGGATTATTATGTGTGAGGCGTTGTTGAGAGAGATGTAAATAAACATACTCATATCACTAAAGATTCTCTGAAAGCATCCATAGTCAGAGTAATTCAGGATATCGACGACGACCATCTTAAACGTGCCTGCCAACGGTTTAGGTCTCGAATAGAAGCTGTAATTGATGCTGAGGACGATGTTTTTTTAATAAAGTTAAAAAAAATAATATTTTAGTTTATGTACAATAAAGTGACTTTTTGTAATACCGATGTTTTTGTTTGTCTTTTTGATTATTTTTAAAAAGGAAATATATGTTCTCAAATATCAGACGAACCCTGCATATATATATATTTATATATGTATATATATATATATATATATATATATATATATATATATATATATATATATATATATATAGTCAAGGCAATAAAAATTTTAAAAAATGGGAGCATCATATTTTGTATTTTTATATTCGTTACAAATCTTTCGTGACCATTAAGACAATTTCAACCATTATGCCATTCAAAAATATTCTAAAACAGCCTTTCCTTAGACGTTGAAATACGCTATTATTACATATACTAGCGGAGGTGTCCGACATTGCCCGGGGTGTTTGAAGGTGTGTATTGAGCAAAAAATAAAAGTGGTAGTAGGCAGACAGGCTGGAACCCGTGATGTGAAGGCAGAAAAGAAAATGAAAGAAAACCTGAACTCTTACCGCCTCGCTATGACACCATAGGAAGCGAAAAGCGTTCAAATGTCGCGATGTCAATCAAAATGTTATCAATTCAATGATAATTGAGTTGAGAATCATAGGAGTGACCGGAGAAAGGAAAGTGTCCTTTTAACCTAGCCTGCGGCCAGTGAAACTTTCCGCTTTCTCTTGTGGTATTTATTTTCTCCCCCACGAGGTCGTTGCCCCGAAAAGGGGCGACATCTAGTACCGTCGAAATGAATAGAAATTGTTTGATATGAAGGTTTTCCCCGACATTGATCAAAGCTATTTGCTTTCAAGACGTCCCGGCACGATCAGCCAGGTGCTGTACTTGTATTTATTTGCTTCCCCATGAGAGAAAATTAGGCGCAATGCCGTTTTTTTAATGTGCAGAGAGGGGGAGAGGAAAGGGTGACCAGCTCCCCTGAGAGGGGGGAGAGGGAGCTGGTCGTGCTGCCTCTTGGTATATAGGGTTGCCCCTACATGGATCAGTAACTGATTTACTCAAGGGCAATGGTCTTATAGTGCGACATCTGCCGGTACACATACTACACATAGAGGTATTAAATCCTTTATTCAGACTTAAATTACAACGTAAGTTTAAACTGAACAAAAAACTTAGGCACAAAGCCAACTCAAAAAAGGAGATGGGTGTCGTTGATTATCCTTGTCACTCCAGAACTAAATAAAAGTTTCTCTTGGCTAGTATCTTCTTTTACCATAATACCGCATTCACCCTTTCGTACTTGGGACGTCCTACTTAGAACACAATTGTTGAAAGCATTTTTTATTTACACGTAAAAACAAAATAAAAGATAGCAATAATGGTACTTAGTTCATTTATGTTGAGGGCAGCGGAGAAAAAATACAAAAGTGGTTAGTGGGACTCTCCTAAACGTGTCTAGTTGATAGACTGCCCGTTCCACCGTGACACAATCTCTTTGTTGGGATGCCTTCTTGTTAGGATGAAATGGAGAAAATACAAATTGTTGGGTGAAGTGGGTGTTGGTGAGTGATTTCTTTCTCCACAAGATTGGTGAATTTAGAGGAAGGGGTGAAAAGAAAAATTGCAGATAAGAGGGGATGGGGATTTTGGAGACTTCCTAGTCGGGTAGAGATGGAGCGCTCACTCGGCTAGCTGAGAGACTAATTATTTGGTTATACTTGACGGAACTGCGTGTTCCACACCTAGGCAGGGTACACATATTCAAATTTAGCTCCTTTTCGTACACACAGACTTTCTACAGGTATCCATCTTCTATCAAATGCCGCGGGATGCAGCCTTCTTCTATCACATCTTATTATACTACACTGGTCAATGAAAGGCCAGGCGCTGTACATTCGCTCCGATTAGATTGGCTTTATTTATAAGAAAATGACGCGAGAGGACGTAATAAGGTGATTTTTTTAATTGATGTAAATAAATGTAGAGACGACGTCCGTTCGCAAATCGTATATATTATAATCTAGGGAGTATATAAAAAGTTCTAAAATATAGTAACCCTCTCCAGAACCCTCCTCCCACCGAAAAAAGCCTTTCTTGGACATACAAAACGCGTGTGGTCGTTTTGCCTTTTATATATAAAGATGAACATATTGCTAATCCCTTTTTAAGAGAGCATGCAGTTTAACCTACATTCACAATACTCTTCTTTGTTTTTTTCTTTTAATTTTCTGTTAGCCATGGAATGTATAAATTGCCCTAATTTCCTATTTTTACTTTTTTAATGATATTTTACCCAATTACTTATGTTAATATTTCATTAATCCAATGTGTGTGTGTTTTTTTATATTTTATATTTTATTAATTATTTTATTTTTCGTAATTATTCATGTAAGTGATTTATGTTCCAAATACTGAACGACAGCCTCACATTCTAGTTTATATGTCCCAACTATAGTCTCAGAAATCTATGATAGTTTAGTATGTTTTGTTTACATCTATTACCTCATTATTGATTTTGCTTAATATTTTATTTCTTAAGAATGAATTGTAATTAAAAAAGTTAATTTAAACTAATTATTAATTACAATGAACTTTTATTTCATACTAGTTATTCCTTAATGTAAATGTTAAATTTAGTTTTAAATTTAATCATTATATACATATCCTATTTTAATTTTTAAAATATTTTCTCTTAAGATTGTAATGCAGATATCGCTGTGTATTATTTTTTTTATCAATTCACCAATTTCTCTAAGTTTTAGGCATTCATATTTTAATATTTTGACCTTGGTATTTATTAATCATCCTCATTTAATTTTTAAAATTTATTCTTTATCCAGTCTCAGTTTATTTTCTTTTTGTTTTAACTTTATATTTTGATTAAATTTATTTCACTCCATCTTAACCTGTTTATCTCCATATCTTGAAGTTATTTAATGATAGATTTTTTTCATTATTGTGCTGTTGTAATTGTAATTAATTTTCCATTATTGTGTTGTGTAATTGTATGATTGTTATGACTTGCAATTAGCCAAAAAGAAGAACAAAACAACGGTGAACAGTTTAAACATGTATTACATGAAAATCAGAAAGGTTACAAAGGAAAGGCTACACACTTCACCGATCATGCGAGAGTCGCTCTGGAATAAAACCCCTACCTGGGACCGTCATGCGTAAAGTTTATATGGACGATGGATTAGTTCATTTGGAGGGTGGTTCTCCACAACAATTATCCATAACGATTTTGAAAACCAAAACTACTTCTACTTCTCTTATTCATACAGGGTGACCCCCCAAAACTGGTGTCAACTCTAATTAGGCCCCGTTTCTTAGTTTTTTTTCCGAATGAAATGAAACTAATGACAAGTTTATATTATTCAAAACATCACATCAAAACACTATGAACTTTGGCCTTTCTTTCTCCGTTCTACAGCGTATGTTCTAGATGGCCTGCATTTAGCTTTTTTTGGGGGGCACACTGTATTATAATTATTTTATTAGCTATATGTTAAGTTGAACATCTACTAATTGATTTATTTATTGTACCGTTTTAAAATTTTAGTATGAAATTTAAACATTCTCTTTACACACTAAACGCTCAATATATTCTGTTAATTTTTCCTGCCTAAATCAATCAGGTTTTAAGCATTATAACAGGAATGTATTTTTATGTCTACACTTTTGTATAACATCCTACTTTTTGTTTAAGATTCGCTCTTTAGAATGCAGTACACCTTTTTAGTTTACTCAGTTTATACTTAGTAACCTTACCTACTATTGTACAGTTTAATTTAAACTCTTTTTTATTTCACGTAGTTCCATAACATAATAACCTAATACAGTTTTGTTCCTATTTGTTTTAATAATGATTTTTTCTGATGATTAACGCATTTTTTTCTCAGCAGTTTACTTGTCTGTTCATTTTCTACGTAAATATTAAGGAACTATGACGTTTGAGATGAGGATTGATTATTCGTATTATTTGGAGAATATATTGGAAAAAACACTTTTATATAGCAAATAAAACTTTGGAAAATACTGTAAAATCGAGTTATATGACATAATAACAATGACTAATTCAACATTTTTTACTATTTTATTTTAATTAACTTTTCGACATTGAAGAGGTCTCAAACTCAAGCTAGTTCCGTTTTTTTCTTAAAATTCAATACACTATACGTTTTGCTGAGGGTTTTGTATAAACTATAACCTTGCGTCATATCTACGAAATTTAACATTTATCTAATCGAATTATATTTTAATGATATTTAATTCAACTGTTTATCTGCAGTTAAATATCTAGTAGAAAAACGACCACATTGCACTAAAGTTGGTTGGTTGATTGTTTTTGTTTTACGGCATATCAACCCATTTCAGGTTATTTAATGCCAAATCCAGTGATTTTGAAGAAAATATTTTAATAGAATATTTTTGTTTTTTCAAATTAGTTATGTATAATGTGAAATATGACATTGCAAAATAATTATATTAATTAGCATGAAATAAGTATTGTTTTATCTGTCATTTTTTTTTTATTTTTAGGTATACAGTTACTGTTTTCACGGGACTGCACGAGGTCATATTTGGAGGAGAAGTGCTTGGTACGGAACCATACGACCAACCGATTAAAGACTGTCTGCTTCCGGACTTGCGACACGAATGGATGCAATAGCGAAAAGCTCAAACCAAGAGGCGGGGCTACGTATGGCCAAACTACGTCATGTTTACTCATATTTACGATGGCTCTTTTAAGTAGCTTATTTGAATATCAGCGTTACGTAAACGCTTAAGGAAAAGAACTAAATTCTGCTGAATATCTGTTTTTAGAACTGACTATTAATAAAGAGTTATGTAATAATTATATTACATAAAGCAAGAAAGAAAAACAGAAAAAAAAACAAAAAAAGCGCTTTAATTGAAAAGAAAAAGAGTTATTCATAAAATAAATATCACTAAAATAATGTATGAAGATAACTCGGCTATATCAAGCGTCAATTATATTTAACAAAAAAAAAATATGGATGTCGAGGAATGGATATTAATGTTTGATTTATTTTTTGCTTATTTGCTTTCTATGTGGAAATATTAAAGAAAACATTAAATCAAATTGATACAACGTATATGGTATTATCTACAGCGGGTTACAGAGTGCAAAATATAAACAATAAAAAGAAAGTAACTAATAATAAAACCTTAATAATATTAAACGAATTACATTGAAATAGGTGCCTGATATTTGGATTAAACGATTTGCATCAGTCTTAATCATTTTCCTTTCTAGATGCTAATATCTGTTTGAAAAATACTTACATAAAAGGGACCCACTGAAGGAGATGGAACAAACAAACGCGTGCGTAATGTTCGTAAAAGGTTTGATACATGTCAATCGTATTAGATTCTGTTAAATTTAGCGGGTGAGAAATATGAATTGGCCTTACATTTGTTCAGCATAAAAAGAAATAGAAATTTGAGGGGTGGGGGAAAGAATACTGCACACAATATGAAAATAATAAGGTAACATATACAATCTTTTTAGTAATACTAGATAAAATCCTTGCTATAAAATAATTGCAGGGAAATTGTATGAAGAGAAACAGACACAACAATTAAATCTCGATTTATTTCGTTTTACCTGAAAATAAACATTTATCTAATCGAATTATATTTTAATGCTATCTAATTCAACTGTTTATCTGTAGTAAAATATCTAGTAGAAAAACGACCATATTGCACTTGTTTTTGTTTTACGGCATATCAACCCATTTCAGGTTGTTTAATGCCAACTCCAGTGATTTTGAAGAAAATATTTTAATAGAATATTTTGTTTTCAAGTTAGTTTCTATTTAACCCATATTTTGGACCCTAACAGGTACTACCACTCGGGGTCAGAGTGGACCTGGGAGCAATATCAATTAAACGGTGGCTCCACACTCCCAAAAGCCCGCAAGCTGGGACCTTTTCATCGGATAAAGTTTAAGGTCATATCCAGGACCATTACACTAAAGAACAATTTTCATAATTTAATACAACTTTTAGTAATTATAACAATAAAAATTATAGGGTAATCAGGTAATTGCTATCTGAGTTTTATAATTACTGCAATTTAATTTACGTTAGAAATTAGAATTGTTAACATAACATAAACGTGTAAAGATTGTCTGAAAGCTCCTAATACAAATATACTGGTCCGCAGTATTTTAAAATAAATTTACTTATTATACAATAAACTAGAAAATACATTACGGGATATTTAATCATATATGACTAGTAGTTTGAGACCTCTAGCGATCGTCACGAGGATTCAAATTCTATTTTATTGTTTTGTTTATTTCCGATTTTAAATAAGCTTTCTATAGAAAATATCTCTGCTAAAGCAATCTAATAAGAAATCATGCCGTAAAAAAATGCTTTTACTAACAATCATGAAGCAATTTAATAACTGTGACATGAACTGTAAAACTAAAATTTACAAGATACTATGTGAAGAAAGGAATATGCTGTCTGAATATTCGTTCTCTGTGCGTTTACTTTTGATTGGTTTTAATTTAATGGCAATTATTTACATTGAATTTCACTATTGAAACAAGTATTTATTAATAAATAGCGAGCAGTACATTAGTAGCTATTTGTACTATTTCTGAACTAATTATAAATATCAAATACGTAAAGTAATCTATCAATACGTTTTACTCTTGTAATTGTTTTGTTACCATCAATAAGATGGTGTATATGTGCATAAAGCTATTCGTATATAATTATATTTTATTTAACATGATTGATATTTGCAATATTGATATTCATAGTTAAGATTCAATTAGATAAGGAACATGTATATACACACACGTATACACACGAACACACACACACATATATAATATATATATATATATATATATATATATATATTTGTTTACTGTTTTTGGAGAAAGAATTTCAACAAAGTGCTCGATTACAAAGAAAAACTTTTTTATATAAGAGCTTAATATTTATTTATTTAATAGTACAGAAGTTCAGAAAAAACATTGGTACCGTCGGTTTCAAGCCCAACATAAAAGGGAGCAGTTAATGGTAAAACGTAAATGATGTTAGGCTCTCGTCAGCCATGTTGTTGTTGGAAAAGAACATGGCTGACGAGAGCCTAACATCATTTACGTTTTACCATTAACTGGTCCCCTTTATGTTCGGCTTGAAACCGACGGTACCAATGTTTTTCTGATCTCTGTACACACGGAAGCACGCGCATACACACGAACACACGCGTGCACGCACTCACTCCCACACTCACCAACCACACGGTGATATATATACATATATATGTATATATATATATGTATATATATATATATATATATATATATATATATATATATATAAATATAAACATATACACCATCAATGTGATGGTGTATATGATTATGAAGATATTGGTATATTATTTATATTTAATTTAACATGATTGATATTTGCAATATTGATATTCATATTCGTAGTTAAGATTCAATTAGATAAGAACATGTATATATATATATATATACACATGCATACACACGAACCCACACATATATAAGTATATTGAGGCGTCCTTCAGTCTTTTACACACTATGGATACCCAGCATAGGAGTGCTTGCGCGTCAAATTCTTGTGGAAGGAGGTGCACAATTTCCAACCACACTTCATCTAAGTCGACATTGTTAAATACCAGTGGCAAGTCAAGTGTATCTTCATGAAGACGGGAACAAATGTCAAGATAAGCGGGAAGCAAATACTGCCTCTAGAATTCCAAATCGGGAACTAATCAACGTTGCTTAACTTCGGTGATCTGACGAGAACCGGTGTGTCAACGCGATTATACAAATTTATATGTATATATATATATATATATATATATATATATATATATATATATATATATATATATACATATATATGCATACATATATATATATATATATATATATATATATATATATATATATATATATATCAATTATAAATTCCGATATGACCGATTTGTATATTCGGGTTTAAGATCTAATTGGATAAGGAACAGATAAACACGCGCATACACACTCACCCACGAGAATACACATGCACCCAACCACACACACACACACACACACACACACACACACACACACACACATACACACACACACATACCCACACACACACACACACACACACATATATATATATATATATAATATAAAATATTGCCTTCTAAACCTAAATAAAACAAATTAATACATGTTATCAGTGGGATAAATACAATTAGGTAAAACGTGACACATTATATATATATATATATATATACATATATATACATGTATATATATATATACATATATATATGTATATATATATATATATATATATATATATATATATATATATATATATATATATATATGAATGAGAAAAAAATTAGGCAAATATAACCTTTAGGCAAATATAACATTTATTTCAATCGTAGCCACAATAATCTTGTACATATAGTTTCTTCCACCCCTTAATATCTCGTAAACAGGGATATATTGTGACTATTAGTATGTCTTTACTCGATTAGTGCGCACCTTCGAATTCATCGGTGTTGGGGCTTTGACCTCTCGTATTAAATACGTTTATCGTCCATGTAGTAAGCTCCTATATAACATTATAAAAAAAACCTGGTGGGATTGTAAATTTAGATTTACCAGGACAAACTAATGGATACAAATTTAGCCCCATTCTTTAATATAAATAATTAGACACCATTTTTTTGGCTTGATAAAATTAGGTTCATATGAAGGCTGTGTTAGAATCCTGTTCTGAACCTGTAAGTATTATATGTTTGTATAAAAAAATATATATGAAGTTGATATTTATTGTTTTGCATATTTTAGCAATATTAACACCTTCGAAACGCAGTTATTTTAATTTTTTCCCGCTACCTTAGCGTTTTTTAAAGAGCTATAAGCCCTTATTGTTATATATATATATATATATATATATATATATATATATATATATATATATATAAATATATATATATATATATATATATATATATATATGTGAATATCCAGACCTATGCTGACGACGGCATATAGATATATGAATAAAAATCAGAGCCTATAGCTCTTAAAAATACCCCTCCCAAAAACCGCTAAGGTAGCGGAAAAAAATAAAAAGAACAGCGTTTCGAATATATATATATATATATATATATATATATATATATATATATATATATATATATATATATATATATATATATACTGTATACACAAAATCTAGAGTTCAAAAAAGGTGGGGTTACAACAGAAAGTGTATTTCATTTTAAGTTACAATTGTTTCCATACCCGTTCGACAATTTCAAGCATTATGGCGTTTGAAAACTTTCACAACCAGCATTCCTGCAGACTTCTTGAATAAAAACACTCTTGACAATAGAACATTTTTAAAGAAAAAAACCCTTAACGGAAAAGAGGCATGTGGAAAAAACCCTTTACCCTGCAGGCATCCTCCGTGAAAAAAAGCCCATTCAAATATTAATATATCGTCTAATTTCCGTATTCTTATTTAAAAACCAAGTTATTAGAAGTTTCCACAAAAACCGGTAGCCATTTCATTTTTTTTTATGTATATCCCATTCATTGAATTCCTGAATATGATTTCGATATTTCTTTATTTCACATAATTAATTTTTTTAAAAAGAGTTTTTTTCAAATTTTATTTCTATATTTATAATATGGCCAATAATAATCTTGCAATAACGTTACGGTAAATTTTTAGTTTCGTATTCGCTCATTTGTGGCATGCATTGTTTACAAATTATCGATTGTTTTATCACTTAGATTTAAGACCATTTTAGGGTTAGTAGTCTATTGAATAGGAGAATAAAGAAAGGAATATATTATATTTATTAATCCTCATATAACATTTCAAGTGAAGGATTCTATTCTATTTTTTATTATTTAATATTTTAAAATTCGCTATCATTCTGATCACACATGGTTCTATATAGTTGTGAATAAAAAAAAACAATTACGAAGGGAAATACTCAAATTACGTTAACTTCTAGTAGATGAATTCTGTTGAAGTAAATGTCATATTAGTACCTATGACAGTTAAAGGGAGATAAGTAAGGCCGTTTGATGTTTCAAGTTTAGTGAGTGCTGGAAAGCGTCTATTATTTAATAATTTATTTAATTACACAGATATATAAAGTGCTACGATAGCTTATTTGACAAATTAAGAATATAAACTTAAAACTGATTATTTACCCATGGGTTTAACCCACATCTGTTATTCATAATCTACTTGGGATACTATGGCATCAGAATCAAAATTACAATTATATATTGTGTTCTTGGGTACCTAAATAAAATAGTATATATCCTCTAATTATTATTCTGACAACAAAACCACACAATAACTACATGTGTTTCACTCCGATGAGAAGATGTCTACCCCTGCACTTTTGCATAAAAACATTTAAAACAAGGAGGAAATAAACCAACGGGGATTCAACAAGCTTAAGATGTCAGATAAGCAAAAACAATTAGATTAATTTCAAATCCACTAATTGCTAATTTATTTTTTTTATTATCAATTGTTAGTTTATCATTAAGTTGTTTTATTGATCTGGTAAGGCTATCACCTATTTTCCAATCAATACTGCAACAATTAGATATTAAAATGCTCACCGTTATGGAGCAAAGTTTCCGGTCTTTGTTGAGCTTTATACTTTATCTATATTTCATTACCCAGATTAGAATAATATAAATTATATTTGCTTATAAGATTTGGATCCTTAATTTACATTTCATCATTTCCAGCTATTTAACTCTACATTAAAATTTGATCCTTGCATCCGAGGATCCTTATAGTTGTAGAAAGTTTTACCTCAGTTACATTTAAGGCGTGATAGCAGAAACCGATTCATGTGAAGACATCCCTGTATGGTATCTAGCATTTTATTCAAAATTTACTCTTTAGAATTCACTATGTAACAGGCTTCCAATAAACATAGATTGCACCTTATTGATTTTCCAGGGCAGTACTTCCTCCCCCTATCCACTACTGAACATTTTAATTCAAAATCTTTATTATTTCTATTAAGTTCCCTAAGCCAATCCCCTAATACAGTTGTATTCCTCTTTATTTCTAAGGGAATCTTTTCTTTAAAAATGTTCTATTGTGTTTTTTATTCAAGAAGTCTGAAGAAATGCTAGTTGTGAAAATTTTCAAACGCCATAATGCTTGCAATTGTCGAACTGGTATTGAAACAATTGTAACACAAAATGCAATACACTTTCTTTTGCTACCAACGCCTTTTTTGAAGTCTTGGTTTTGTTTATATATATACAGTATATTAATGCTCAATTATTACATATGATAATTTTGTAGCTTACTTTTTAAGTCATCTCTCTTAGGCTTAAAACTTATTGGTATATGAACATTTACTGAATCACACGAACCCAGTAAAACTCAGTCTATTACATACAAGTGTATATACACACACAGAGAGAAACATATATATATATATATATATATAAATTGTTGTACTTGTTTGGGGACTATTATATAAGCACATTGATTATTCTTCGAATTTTTCTACGTGGATACAGACTAAATGTGAATAACTATATATATATATAATATATATGTATGTATATATATATATATATATATATATATATATATACGAGAAAATAGTTAATAAAACATGTTAAGAAACACTTTGAAAAAGAGTTTGAAACATATTTAATCTGAAAAACACTTCATAAGTGGATAGTCCTTAATCCGCGGAGTTTCGAAGAAATACTTTCCTTCTCATCAGAGGGTAAATTGTAATTTTCATTATATATATATATATATATATATATATATATATATATATATATATATATATATATGTTGATTCACGTAATCATTATCATTATATCGTCTGGGTCTCAAGATTGCGTTTTGGCATTTGTTTCATCGATATTTTCATAGTCAGAATTATTTCTAGAAATAAATCGTGTAATTACTGGAGAAATCAGGAGAAGATTGACAATGCCTTTAGTTAAAATGTGTTATTGTGAAACTAACTAGATTCGTACTTGGGACATCCAGTTCGACACCCCGTGTCGTTTACCACTAAATTACTGTTGTCGCCCATATTTGTTTTTAGACGATCTAAAAGCTTTCAAAAAACGAAGGACTAAATTTAAGTAGGCTACTTGTTTTGTATCTACAATTATATAACACGTATTCACTCATCGATTTACTTAATAAAATTGTTTCTTTCATATTTGTATGCATGCATGTGATTGTGTATGGCTATGTTGATTGTATTTGCGTGCGCCGTCAAATTTTATTTGTGAGTATTCAGGTCTGGAGAATTTTATGTTATATAAACTTTTTGTATCTTCAATAAAATAATTAATTGATAAAAAAAACATCATATGTTTCGCATTACTTCTAAAAGAATATATATTTGTTTATTAATGTCAAGTTTTATATTGAATTAAGAAATCAAGCGAACGATGTCTCTTAAATGTTTTACGAATTTACTCACGTTTTATCCAGTCTTTTGCGCAAAGGAAATCAAGACAAACGATAACTCGAACTACCGTTTTCGTGTTATTTCAACGAAAATTATCTCTTATTCTCCCTGCCATGCGTGACTTCTCGTTTCGGCTGTTATGTCACCCACGTCTCTAACGTGTCTGTCTTCTCTAATGTGATCGTCTTTAATGTGCTCTCGATCCTTTATCTAGAATTTTCCTTACAGTGGCATCATTTCGAATTTCGTGTCCATTTGCATACGCGCAGTCGCGCTCTTTTACATCTCTTGTTTCTGGTCGTTCCTGTAAATCTATGCATTTGCACAGTTTATTACAACGATAATCTGTTTATAACGGTGGCAGATTATTTTAATTCCGTTAACACCGCATTAAATTTATATTGTGGACTCTTTTAATCATAGAGTTTGACCCTTTAAGGCTGCTATTTTGACTTTGATCCAGCTTAGTCTTTCAGAAATTGTGGCTAAGTATAATTTTTTATTTATTGATTGGCATTAATGTCTTTTCCAAATCAGATATACTGTGTATGTATTTCAGGGATCATGTTGTTTGTAAGTCATGTTTCACATCCTGTTATTTCGTTTTTTTTTTTTCACTGTTTGAGCCATATTCATTTGGGATTCTACACCAATAGTGGCAACTATCGTTTTAGATTTAGTCATATATGAGAATATTTGGTCTTGGGTGGTCTTATGTGTGTGATGGCTTTGCGTGCGATGTATCTGTCTGTCTATATGTCTTAGTCGTAGAACACTGTTATATTTTCCGCTTCTTGTTGGTAATCATAGCTATTCAATAACCTTTTAAGTTACATCTCTCCGCAGATCTTTCAGAGTATGTATACACATACTTTGGTGTTGCAAGCAATGGTTACCGGTTTCAAAAGCTTTGCATCCATGCATTTGTTTACTCGGACATTCCATAGCTTAATGTCAGAACTTGTATTCGTAATATTTGTAGATCAGCTATATTATTATTATTATTATTATTATTATTATTATTTTTATTATTATTATTATTATTATTATTATTATTATTATTATTTGTTCACCATGAAACGCGTTTGCTTAAAAAAACAAAGATTATTCTAAAACGTAACCCAATCGGAATGACAAATAACATATTATTTGTTGCTTTCTGAAACACATGCATTGTTTCTGCTTTATGGGGGTAAAGAAATTGACTCCACACATTTACATTTTGCATGCATTAAGAAAAGGTTATTTTTTAATTATCTCGAAATATTATAAGAAATGCATGCTTTCATTTACAGGTGTAACATACACAGACAACACACACCAGCCTAAACACACGCACATACACGCACACACAGAGACACACAGACACACGCAACCCCCCATATATATATATATATATATATATATATATATATATATATATATATATATATATATATAGTAAGTTATAAAATGTATATGGCGATTAAGCTACACTGAATATTCCGCGTTTCATCCACTCTAGGATTTTTCAGGCTTATGCGCCTGAAGAATCCTGGAGTGGATGAAACGCAGAATATTCAGTGTAGCTTAATCGCCATATACATTTTATAACTTACTAACTAGCTCTACGTACGTATTCAGCAATTTTTAAGTAAATACTTAAATAAATTTTAAGTAAATACTTAATAAATTTTATGTAAAATAAATAAATTAATTAATAAATTTTAAGTAAAATACTTTAAAAAATTTTAAGTAAATACTTAATAAATTTTAAGTAAATACTTAAATAAAGTTTACGCATAAATCTATACTTTCGTATATTAATTTTATGTGAGTAAATTAAGTAGGTATATATATATATATATATATATATATATATATGATCGACAATCGACATGATCGATATATATATATATATATATATATATATATATATATATATATATATATATATATATATAATATGATCGACAAGAAAGTTCTTGCGGGTTTGGACTTTTAAATTCAGATGAACATATCTCGACTCAAATGAAAATCTTCTGATCGAAATAAGCACCATCCGAATCAACACACTTTTACAATGCAAAGCAAGTTTGTTTGTACCAGTAACGTAAAAATCTTGCGTTCTTGTGGCCATGAAGTCTATAGGGGCGTTTTTTATATAGCTTGGGTCTTTTAAGCTTTTCTCACGGAAAAAAAGTGGTGGAGATGTTTGAAAAGTGGTTGTCGGTAGGTGAGACGTCTGGAAAGTATGGCAGATGAAGCAGAGTTTTGTAACCCAATTCGTCCTAATTTCTGCAGTGTCCGTTTTCAAGCGTGCGATTGGACACTGTCGTGGATGAGAATTTGGCCTTCAATGTTCACTAAGGCTGGGTGAAGTTTTTGATATATTTCATCGATTTGTTAACTGTACGTCTCCATCGGAATGGTTTCGCCTGCATTTAAAGGACTGCAATGGATAAGACCGGTCGCAGATCACTAAACAGTCGGCGTGCCTTTTTGGTGCAGCACTGTCTTCGGAATGTGTTGTGGAGCTTTGTCGGCGTATAACCACTGAGCTGAGCGTCGCCGGTGATCGTAAATGACCCACTTTTCTTCGCAAGTCACAACCTGGTCGAGAAATGTGTCGTTCCTATTGCGCAAAAGAAGAAACGATGACATTTCTCATCGGTTATTCTTTAGATTGTCAATTAATTTGTGAGGCAACCATTTATCAAGTTTTTTCGTGTTTTCAATCTCTCTCTCGTGGTTGGAAATCGTCGTATTCGTTACGTCTAATTCAGAAGCAAGTTGCGCTTGGGCTGGTTCCGATTAAGGCTCTTAGTTGATCGTTGTCAACACCCGGTGGCCGATTACTAAACTCATCATATTCAAGACTTTCATCGCCACCACCAAATTTCTGAAATTAGAATTGTGCTGTAATTTCAGTCGTGATATCTGGGCCAAATGTTTCGTAGAGATCGTGAGGTGTTTCAACAGCTTTTTCGCTTACCTTGAATTGAAATGAGAAAAGCGTGCGAATTAGCTTTTTTCATCCTGTCTTTCACATTCTTGTCTTCATCATTTTTTTTAAACGATTGTTATTTAATCTATTAGATAGAGAAAAAAACGGTCTTTTAAATCCATATATATAATAACAAAAATGTATGTTTGTGTGTGTGTGTGTGTGTGTGTGTGTGTGTGTGTGTGTGTGTGTGTGTGTGTGTGTGTGTGTGTGTGTGTGTGTGATAATATATCCGAGTTAACACCGCGGGTCGCCTGTCTATTTAATTTGCTTGTCTGTGAAAAGATAAATATTCATCATTTTTCGCTCGCCGCATTTTAATTAGGCTTTTTCTTATAATAAAAGCGGAACTAAATAAGGCGGTTGTATTCCGGTCGGGATCGCTGGAAAAGTCCGAAAGCAATCAGCTTTGCTAAATGTGAAATGTTTCCTTGTATCAGACAATTACCATTTAATTTGGACAATCCCCTTTTTATTGAGGGCTGCCCTCCCCCCAACAGCTTGGGGAAACAAAAAAAATAAAAATAAAAAAGCGTTCCCGCAGTAAATAAAATACTACCCCGCAGTCAAAGTCATTAAAAAAGGGCGCCTTCCAATTCTAAATAATTCAATAAATTCAAACGTGTTTTCGTTAGTATTTCGTGGTGGCCCAGTGGTTAACGTCGTACGTTTTTTTTTTTTCACACTTTAATTTCCAACGTCGACTCAAGGGTTCGGGTTCGATCCTTCATACTTGCCTACCAAAATTGTTTTTATTTTTTTTGCATTTTACTTCCCCCCCCCAAACACAAACACCCGGAGTTTTGATGTGCCCAAAACTTCACACACTTCCAAACACTCGGGAACGCCGGGTACCCCGCCTCGCTAGTAATATATAAAGTAAAAGTATTAACACGACAACTTATTTGAAAATATATCATTGGAAATAAAAATGAAAAATTCCACAAGAACTTTCTTTTCAACATAATATATATATATATATATATATATATATATATATATATATATATATATTCAACCTAACAATGTGTTCATCAACATTATCTATATATATATATATATATATATATATATATATATATATATATATATATATATATATATATATATACATTATATTTTAGTCCGTTAACAGTTTGCAAATGTACAGCCTATTGATTTAGAATGATTACTTTATGATGGCTGAATATGGTGAAATGTGTGCTAATTTTTGTATTAATATTAATCCATATTGATCCACATTGAATGTTAGCAGTGCATCGATTACATAATACTTAGTTTACTGCCCCTTATCATACGAACGCTTCCACCAAAATCTCTGCCAAATTGCCTCCGCGGTTTTGAGAAAATTCCTATGAAAAATCTGGTATTGTAATGGCTAATACATATTAACTCTATTAATCTCTAATTGCGCATCGAATGGATACCATTATACCTAGTTCAATGTATTTTATCCTAACAAATATCTATACAAAATTTCAAACAAATCGCTTCAGTAGTTTCCGAAAATAGTCTACAGTAATTGTTGTATTGCTGTTCTATATTAATTTCTAATGATATCTAACTGTGAATAGACCAAATGCCATAATATCATAAGAAGGGGCCATATAAATTTCAACCAGATCTTCCTAGTAGTTCCTGATATAAAAAGAACGGAAAGACAAACAAACTAAGAACATTAAAACATAGATGTTTTGGTAAAAAGGGCAGATTATCGTTGTTCAGATACCGAAGATATAAATGAACATATAGTTAATTGGCTCAAATGCAAGGAAGAATCATTTCAATCATTAATATTAAGATATGTTCAGATTACTTTTTTATACATTTATTTTCTTATTCAATATATATATATATATATATATATTTGTAGTCATCGACATACAGTCCTGTTTCGTTGTATCACAACTCATCAGTGGTGCTAGACTAGCACCTCTCCCAAGTCAAGGATTTAACGTGTTGACAGTCGGCAGTTCTAACACTCGACCACGGAAGCGATTCCCGCAAATAACCTCGTCGAAATCCCATTTTCAACTATATAAAAGTGGTGGACGGATTTTTGTTAAAAAGAAAGACATTCGGCAAGTTTATTTGCGGGCATCGCTTCCGTGGTCGAGTGTTAGAACTGCCGACTGTCAACACGACGGTTCTAAGTAAAATTCTTGACTTGTGGGAGATGCT
>NC_136482.1:150367350-150384850 GCF_053919585.1 Euprymna scolopes | reverse complement strand
TCTCCATTTTATTATGAAAGGTACTGTCTAGATATTTTATTAGATCAGAGTCTTTTTTTCTTTTGCAATTAGTTACTACTGATTATATGAACCCGAATGCTATTTTCAATTGAAAATAAACTTGAAATAGCTCAATTATTTCTGATTTCTCCGTGTGATTTTGAATGTCTAAAGTTTATTTAAACTTTAACTACGGGAGGTTTTACATCGTTCTTACAAATTTCGAAAAACTCTTTGGCTTTGGAGTGTGTTTTGTGCCATAAATATGTAATTCAACTTTTCCTTAAAATTATGCTCATCAGGTTTTAAAAAATCATAATGTGCTCGTTTTCTTTTGCGAAAATGTTGCTATTTTTTCTATCACAGATTTATAAGAACATATGAATAAGATCATGAACGTATAGATTAGTTAACGTATAGATTTTCATTTCTAAATCATATTGGGACTTTTGTGGCTGAGAGATCAGTGTAGTATAACTTATTTTCGTATTTGGGGCTATTATCTTACAAGATCGCCAGAAACGTAAATTTGTAAGTTATAAAACTTAATTAAAAGCCAGATATTGTATGATATAAATCTGTTTCTTTCTATTCAAAACATATGTATATGTATTAAAATTAATTTATGTTACTCGATCATTTGAAAAAAAAGTTTAGTTTCATTTACGTTTCTCCGCTTCTATGAATCACAATAGCAGTCGTATATAGAGTAACTAAAATCGTTTTTTATATCGGAATATATGAATATATATATATATATATATATATATATATATATATATATGTATCTTTATATATATAAATATATATGTATATGTAAATATATGTATATATATATATATATATATATATATATATGAAATACATACATTCTAAGAAATGCTTATATATAATCCAAAACCATTTGATATATACACGGTATACGTGGGAATATAAAATTAATTGATATCATTAATATAATTTTTGCACATTTGTACAAAATTCAACTGTCTGCCATCAAATGTGCTCCCGTTCCGATAAGATTCCTGTACTAAATGGGCATATATTATGTACATAAGACGTCATGATTAAACATTATGCATGTTTATCATACAATTTCTATGTTTGACATAGTATACGCCTTTATAATGCACTTTTTTTCGTAATGACCTTGCCTGTATACAAAGTAACACATATTGCAAATGAAATATACAATTAGCATATTATAAACTTCTGCTATGATTTGTAAATTTGTTCTAGCTGCAATATGGACGTATTTTTACATTTCTTATTATTTGATTCACCTGTGTTTTTGTATGACGACCATTCCCCACAGCCAATAATAAATACATTTCTGATACGGCAGTGAAGCACGTAAAACTAATATATTGCTTGCTATTTGGGAAAGGCTAAATGTTCGGTGTTATACATTGTCAAATGTTATGTATTATTTTACAACTGACAGTTTTAATGTTTTTACATGACTCGCAGAAGTTGGCAGGTCATCACTTAAGTATATGGTATTCGAACGAATACCCTCTTCTTGGTGGTTATATTCATATTTCGACTGTTGTAACCTTCAAACTTTTTTTAGGTGCGTATTCTCGAATTCTGTAATTGTTATATTGAACTCAAAAGTGTGTTATAAAGTTTAAACACATCTATTTAGTTATCGCAAGGACACGTGGTGCAACGGATAAAGGTACTAACTGATAATAGATTTTAAATGATATTCTTGTGAAGGTTAAATTAAGACTACGATTGAAACTAAGGATATATTTACGAATTACTTAAGACTTTGAGCGACTATGTCTGACGAGATTTAGAAAAAAATAATACTAATAAGAGGAAACAAATGACCATTCCATTGAACATTTCATATATATTCTAGAGTTTGTCATAATGATTACTGGCTTCAACGAGACACTGCTGAAGTAGATATGATGTTCCATCGGCGGAGACCCGAGAACGATATTCACGGTATGAACAGAAAAAATAATAACTTAAATAGTTCTATTAAGCAGTCTTAATCTCTAAAACGACAATATCTGATTCCGACATCTTTCATCACATTTTTTTGAAAATTAGAAACTAATCGTTAAATAATATATTACAACGTAATGTATAACTGAGAATTCAATTTTTAATCAGGTCTCAATTATTATTATGTATGTTTGTTTTTAAATCAAAAGAAATCAATCATTTTTTAACGTGCGCTTTTATTGTCAAATTACCTGTGTCTCATAACTATTTATCAGCAGGAAAACCATTTTTAATTCTATTTTCTTTCGCGAAGGGCACAAAACCCCAATTCCTAAAAAAATCATTCGCTGTGCTTATATTTTATTCTTCCTCTGTTAAAAAAAGTTATGAATTAGGAAAATATACGATAAAAATAATAAATGCAGATAAATGAATTACATGTAAAAAATAACAGCTAAATAAGTACAATTTTGTTCAAAAACATATAAAATCATAGACAAAATGAACGAATATTTTAATCTACACAGGTATTTAGATAATGCTGTTTTTTTACAAAATTGTTTACATAATAAAGGAAGGGTTGAAATTTAAAAATATAACAAAATAAAAAAAAACAATGTGCTTTGTACTCGCTCTACATTCCGGGTGGAATGGACAATAAATATATCTTTTAACGAAAATGAGTTTTTTTTTTCATTATTTTCTTTTGTTTAATCATTTTCTGTAATTTGTTTTCCAGAAGTGTTTGAGAAATAGTTGTGTTACGAAGCTGGATTTTTCTGATGTGCATTTTTCATAGTTGGAAAATGGATGGGGGCATCAAGTGTAATATGAAAACTTTTCATCTACAAGGAAAACCGATAATAAATATTTATTTACTACCTTATATATGATGTAATTAGTTAAGCTTGAAAAATGCGGTTGCAAGTACATTCTGTTTATACCCAACGCGGCTGTACACTTCTATTGTGCAAAAGGTTATTTTGTTGCTATGCGATCACACCTTTAGCCTTGAGACAGCTACTTCGCATTCACGAAAGAAATTTTTTAACATGTCTGTTCTGGAATTAATTGCCATTAATAAGACCTGCCCTATTAGAGTTTTCTCTGAAACGTGAGACTATTTTAGAACAGCACCACAAGAAGTAATTTTACATTAATTGTGACATTCTAACTTCATTTTAATTTTCAATTTTGCATATTGATATCGGAAACAGACTTGTATCCTTGCACCAAGAAAGTGACTTAAAATATGTTCTTTTCCAACGTGACCTCTTAACTACAGGTGTATCTTTTTTAATATGTCAACCACTCCAACTGGCGATCTACTTGACGCTATGATAATAAAAACTGACACCCATGTAAGTATCCGTGCCCGTCAGTTCGTTGTAAGATATTTGTTTTATTTTTTTTAATTTAAGGTTACCGCTTATCAAGACCCGGAGGCCACTCGTGGATAAGGCTTATTAAAATTTAGGTAGATAGTGAGACAACGTGACTAATGATAATCAGACTTTATTCATGGAGAGTGCGGTTTAAAAGAGCTTATTTACAATATATTTGAAAACGATCATGGTGTAGTGAGTTGTGAAGTAGCTCAACGGTATTGTGTATCACAGACAGTTCCTGGTATAAAAATTTGTCAATTTAATTTTTTTGTCTAGTTTTAGGCACAGATAGTTAAGGAAATTGTTGACGGCAGTAATAAGCAAACGAGTATTTACAGGAGGAATTATAGATTAGTGCTCCGTCGAGCATCTATAATATAAGCAACGATTAAAGACGAAATGGCAACGTCTCTTCTGTGAGAAGAAGGAAATGCAGCCCCTCCCAAACCGCTCGCCCACTAATATACGAAGACAGTGTTGTGCATAGTTTCCCGCTTTGATGTGGCAACAGTATTTAATATTAAGATATATTTGACTTTTATACAGCAAGAAGATCGTGTCAAGAGTGAGATAATTTAAGGAAGGGTTGAATTATACAACAAATTTCCAGTAATTTTGACAACAAATCTGATGTGGGTCTTCTTGACATCACCCATACATTTAAACTGGAGCCATGTAAAAATTTAAGCGTTGGTGGTATATACACGAAAGTTTAATTTTGTGATGCATTAGAGTAACTATAATTCTTTTACCTTATTGAACTAGACCGGAGGAGAGAGAATCAGAAAAAATCTCGAGCATTGCTGGTCTTTAAAGTGTTGCCGCTGATGGTAGCATCGATTGCACAAATGTCGACGAATGAACTTAAAACATGATTTGGAAGATCGTTGCTTTGGCATTAGGAAGAGAGTTAGACCCAAGATGGACTATTGAGTGACACCAGTGATAGTACCGCGAGCTTCGGAATTCTGCCTATCAACGAATATTATAAGTCGATGAAACAGTGATATTAAAATGTCTTTGGAATTGTTCGAAATAAAACAATATTTAGTATTTCTTTGAAGTATCTATCAGCTTTATTCGAAATTATGCTCTTTATTATTATTATTATTATTATTATTATTATTATTATTATTATTATTATTATTCTTTCTATTTTTATTATATCATTTAAAATTGTTATTACTATCTGTTCTCTCTATTTATTTTTAGATATACTGTTCTATAGATTGTTCTATATGTTAGATATAGTTATTATATTTTTAGATGTATTGTTCTTTATATTGTTCTATATGTTAGATATATATTTATTATATTTTAAGATGTATTGTTCTATATATTGTTCTATACGTAAGATATATATTTATTATATTCTTAGATGTATTGTTGTCGAAATTTGATATACAGGGTACTGAGATTTCGGAAAATCGATGTGATGTGTTTTCAGCCAGAGATTTGGCGATTAAGGAGTCAAAGTACAACGATTTGACTTTTGAGAACTCTACCAAACTCCTCCGACAATTTTGGGTCTACGCACTTGAAATTTTAGATATAGGTTCCTTAGACATGGATGTTACTTAATAACTTTATTTGAGCCCAAAACAATGAATTTGAAGGGGTCATAATAGGGGTCAAAATTTAAAAAAAATTGATATCTGCGGTCTCTTCCAAATTACTCAGACAATTTTTGGTCTAAATATTTGAAATTGTACACAACGGGTATTCAGAGAAAGGGCAATCTTTTACAGCAGTTTGGGTCGTAAAATGTTTAGTTACTAATATATAAATGCATGTGTGTGTGTGTCTGTTTGCATATTTGCCTTTAACTTTCAATAGAGGCGACGGATTTTACCAAGATCAGTATCGTTTTAAAGTTCGACCTTTCATACGACAAATATCGAAAAATTGGCTAAAAACATTAATATCTTCCCCTTCAACTCGAGATATTTCTACAGGGGGGGGCACTTATTTCGCCGATATTTTAAAAAGTTATCCTTTCTTTTAAATTGTCTTAATTTTAAAAAAAATGTCGGTTCCGGTTTGGCGGCGGTCGTAACAGCATAAACGTTAGGTTCTACCCCGTTCTTTTACTCCTTTGCGATACGGGTTTGAGCCTGCCTTCCCCCTATCACCCATTTTGATTTGCTCAACATACACATCCAAACACCCGGGCAACGCCGGGCTGAAATGCTAGTATCTATAAAGGTGAGTGTGTGTGTGTGTCTGTGTGTGTGTCCGTGCACATTTCCCTACGCAATAACTCTGTCGATTTTTAGTCTACAGACTCGAAATTTGATATACCATGTACTGAGAGTTGGGAAAATCAATGTGATTGGGTTTCGGCCAGAAATTACGCTGTAAAGGGGTCAAAGTTCAACGATTTGACCTTTGAGAACTCTACCTACCTCCTCCGATAATTTTGGGTTTAAACACTTGACATTTTAGATACTGGTTCCTTGGACATGGATCTAACTTAATAACTTGATTTGAGCCCAAAACAATGAATATAAAGGGGTCATAATAGGGGTCAAAGTTATAAAAAATACCGTTTTTTTTGCTCAGCATACACATCCAAACACCCGGGTAACGCCAGTCACCCATTGCTAGTATATATATATATATATATATATATATATATATATATATATATATATATATATATATATATATATATATAAAGCTGAACGTATGTGTGTGCGTGTGTGTCTGGTCACGAAAAGGCTTCTATATTGTTGACTATTTAATTAAAAAAAAACTGATTACATATAATGATAAAAGATGTATCGATGATCAGGAATGGGTATGTTTGATCTGGCAGAACCGTAGTTCATAAAAGATGTTGGGTTTGCGTTCGCGTCTGGACCCCAAAGTATCGAAATAAAAAATAAAAAGAAAAAACGTTTACAATGGTTTTTGATATAGATATACATAAGAATACTTTGATTAGTATGTTTCAACTTAAATAGGAATGGTATAATAAAATTGTGGGGCCTGCGTTCGCGCCTGTCCTCTATGGAAATATGGCAAAAACTTTAACAAAGAATTTTCATATCTATTTACGTAAGTATACTTTTATAATTATGTTTTAGTTTGAAGAAATATAGTATAATAAAATTATGGGGTGTTCGTTCGCGCCTGACCTCCATAGAATGTTAATATGCCACAAAGTTTAACAATGTTTTTTAAAAGGGGTGAGCGTCCACAATAACACCTTTACTTTATTCTTACTTCACGTCAGCTTTTATTTATTTTTTGAGTTGAATCATATTGTGTCAGATTAATTCACCTCATAAATTCACGTTCTTATTAAAGTGAAAGCCAAAAAAAAAGATAATTCTCGACACAAATTTTGCATAACTCTGTTTTTACCTTCTCCACTTGTACGTGACACTCTTTCGAAAATAGATAAATAATAAAAAATAAGAACGTTACTTGTTATCCTGTCAAAAGAATGAAAAACCCTGCTCACGTTATTACGTGTCTTTTTAAAAACATTCACATAATCTTTTATTTTTATTTATATATCTGTTTAAGCTTTTTTTTGTTGTTAGTGCACTAGAATTAATTCAGTTGATTACAACCCTTTCTGCGCGTCTTTACATTACAATACTACACCGTTCAATACTGTAAAACTGAAACGAAGCTGTTCTGCTTGAAAAGGGCGCCATTTTCTTCTTTATATATCTTTATTTATATCGATTCTTTGCTTTAAAAAACTAAAGTAATTACGTGTTTACTTTTTTTAATATCCCATTTTGCTGTTTCGGATTATTTTACTAAGTAAGTAAAGCTTCATCATTTTTCTAAACTGTTTTTGTTTCCTTGTTTTTCGAGATTTCGTCGCTATTATTCAGTGAGAGTGCTTAGCAGAAAAGCCAACAAACGACTACTTTAAAAAATAAATATACAAGAAATAAATGTTACAATAGTCAATAAAAGTTCAGTTCATTTTTTTTGTTTTGAAATAGTTTTTAATGCTCTTTACTTGAAATAATTTCAGCAATAATTCAGAATAAAAAATTAAAGGAAATTTGAGGCGATACCTACGTAAATGAATGTTTATATAAACTACACATGCGATAAGCGAATAATCCTGAAGCACAATATAACGGAAAACGTTGAAATATGTTTATAAATATTCCTTACATTGACGGAAGTCTGTTAAATTGTTAACACAGGATGTCAGGTGCCCTCCTTCAAATTGAAAACGGGGTTTTCAATTTCACAGTCGCCGCCATTTTGATTTTTTTAAAAACCGGTTCGTGAATTAAAAAAAAAAATAACTACTTAAAAATACAAACCAATGAACTTTTCTACCATAAAAGTAATTTTTAATGACTATGGTAACATTTATTTCTTGTATATTTATATTTTTATATACATAACATATTCTCTTTGTAAGGAAACATCATTTTGTTGGTCACTCTTGGCTAAGAATGGAAACAAAGTTGATATAAAAAATATATATATTCGCGAAAATTCTTTAATTTCCTCATATTTTACTTAGGGTAAAATTTTTGAGTATCAAAACCTATCTCTTTACAACTCCCTCCTTTTCATAACCTATCATAGTTTCATCAATCACGGTCCATTTTCTGTAGGCTGTTTTTGAACCAATCAACGACAGGTACTTCTCCTAGTATATCTATAAAAGTGAACGTGTGTGTGTGGGGGGGTGTACATTTCCCTACGCAATAACTCTGTTAATTTATAGTCTACAGACTCGAAATTTGATATACAGGGTACTAAGCTTTGGGAAAATCGATTTTATCGAGTTTCAGTCAAAAATGTCGCTGTTAAGTGGTCAAAGTTCAACCATTTGACCTTTGAGAACTATACCAAACGCCTCCGACAATTTTGGAAAAAAAACACTTAACATTTTAGATATTGATTCCTGGACATAGATCTAACTTAATAAATTGATTTGAGCCCAAAGCAATAAATATTAAGGGGTCATAATGGGGGTCAACGTTTTTAAAAATTACCGTTTTTTAATTTATTTATTTATTTATTTATTTATTACAGTTTTTCTCAGCATACGCCTCCAAACACACGGGCAACGCCGGGCACTCATTGCTAGTATATCTATAAAAGTGAAATTGTCTGTGTATCTGCGTGTGTGTGTGTCTATGTACATTTCCATAGGCAATAACTCTGTCAATTTTAAGTCAACAGAGTAAAAATTTTGTATACAATGGATTGAGATTTGGGAAAATCGATCTGATCGGTTTTCGGTCAGAAATGTAGCTATTAAGGGGTCAGAGTTCAACGATTTGACGTTTTAGAACTCTACAAAACTCCTCCGACAATTTTTGGTCTAAACACTTGAAATTTTAGATATAGGTTTCGTGGGGTTAAATAAAAAAAAAATGGACCGTTTTTTGTTTGTTTGTTTTTTTTTGCTCAGCATACACCTCCAAATACCAGAGCAGCGGCGGGCCGAAATGCTAGTACATATATAAAAGTGAAAGTGTCTGTGTGTGTGTGTGTGTGTGTGTGTGTGTGTCTGTGTACATTTCCCTACGCAATAACTTTGTCAATTTTAAGCCTACAGCCTGAAAATTTGATATACAGGGCACTGAGATATATGAAAATCGATGTGATCGGTTTTAGGCCAGAAATGTGTCGATTAAGGGGTCAAAATTCAACGATTTGACCTTTGAGAATTCTACCAAACTCCTACGACAATATAGATTCCTTGGACATGGAACTAATTTAATAACTTTATTTGAGCTCTAAACAATACATTTTTAGCCGTCATAATAGGGTCAAAGTTTAAAAAGTTTTTTTTTGTTTTTTTCTTGCTCAGCATACACCTCAAAACACCCGGGCAACTCCGGGCTGAAATACTAGTATATATATATATATATATATATATATATATATATATATATATATATATATATATATATATATATATATATATATATATATGCATAGCGACACTTTAATTCGACATAGACTAAACAGTTATATATATACATATTCAGATGCATAAAGAGAAAATATCAGCATATAATATATAAACCTCTCTCTCTCTCTCTCTCTCTCTCTCTCTCTATATATATATATATATATATATATATATATATATATATATATATATATAACTGAATTCTGGGTTAAATTATGGATAATTATTACAAAATTTATTGTTTGACAAAGCAGTACAGATAATTAAAAAAGTATCTTCTTACACCATGGATTTTTAAGACAGAGTTTATATCATCAGAGAAAGCGTCAACAAAATAGATTTAGGTAAATATGAATTTAGTTTATTAACTCAACGATTAAAATTTGAATTGCGAGGGTGACAATGTAAAAATGTACCCAGATTTTCATATAATTAATGTATAGGACGAGTTATATAATCCAATGAATAGTGGTACATTCCACATTGAATTGCGCGTTATTTTATTAGCATATTGCATGATGGGAGGTAATACATAATTTGTAATACATAATTTACTAAGTTGTAGAGTGCTTTAAAAAGTCCTACAAATAATTTGATAATCGTACATGTAAAATGTTGAAGTAAATTAACTGAAAAACAGTATTTTGTGGAATTGCAGCCGAAATGTTTTTTTGTAAATTTATATTAGGTTTATGTATATATATTTCCATGTTGAAGTTTCTCAAAGTGAATCTTTCTATCCTCTATAGATCTGGTTTTCTTTCGTGTGTATTGATATTCATATTAAACCCCCTCTTTTCTATTTATTTAAAAAGAAAATACAATTTTCTTATATCTTGGTTGTGGAATTGCATTCACTAGCAAACGATCTAGCTAATTTGCATATTCTTTTAAACATTCATTTTAATTAATTCCCTATTAGTTGCTTCGGTTTTTTAATAGGATAATCATCTATAGTTAACTATTACGTGTAATTATATCCATGCAGATATTCTACATGATTTATACCTGCATAATATTTGCGAAAAAAGTTTATAGTAAACACAAAATTGTTTCCATATATATTTATGTATGCGTATATAATTTTGTTAAAAAAATCTATCCATCTATCTATTATTTTTTATGTCTATAAATGTTAAAGTATGTGTGTGTGTCTGTGTACATTTCCATACACAATAACTCTGTCAATTTTAAGTCTACAGACTCGAAATTTGATATACAGGGTACTGAGATTTGGAAAAATCGATGTGACCGGATTTCGGCCGGAAATTTAGCGAGTAAGGGGTCAAGGTTTAACGATTTGACCTTTGAGAACTCTACCAAACTCCTCCGACAATTTTTGGTCTAAAAACTTGAAATTTTGGATATAGGTTCCCTGGACATGAATCTAACTTAATAAGTTTATTTGAGCCCAAAACAATTAATGTTAAGAGGTCATAATAGGGGTCAAATTATAAAAAAATGACCGTTTTTTTGTTTATTTTTGTTTCTTTTTGTTTTTTTGCTCAGCATACACCTCCAAACATCCGGGAAACACCGGGCACCCATGCTAGTAATATTATAAAAGTGGATAAACTAAGTGTCTTAGAGATTCTAAAATGCTGTAATCGGTGTTTTATGATAAATTAATTTTACTTCTCCTTAAGTTATATCTAGGCCATGAACGAATTTGACCGTACCTAATGAAGTTTACGTTTTAAAATAAAGGGAGGGGAAATCATGGGGTAAGTAAAAAGAGGGATGTGAAGTATGTTTTAAAGTTAAAAGATATGCTATGATTTTAAAAATATACAACCCAAACAGCTGGACGTAGTGGTACATAAAAGGTCATATAGACTGAGGTTAGGTAATGTTAATGCCGTCCTTGGGCTGCATGCGTGTCTATGACAGTAACGATGCTTTCCAAGTCCTGAACTCTGTAAGCAGATGTGTGAAGATTTGTTCCTTACATGTGTTCGCATTTCAGATAATTTGAAGTTTGTAGATTATTTTACCCACGTAATTTTCTAGAATTATAGTGTCACAAGTTTTATCGACAAAAGTTTATATTAAAATAGCATTACTAATTTTATTATTTTTATTTATCGTATTTCAGATTTAATTTTATGATTGACAGTAAAGTTCAATGTTATTTGAAATATGGATTATATCATCTATATATCTATAAAAGTGAGAATGTCTGTCTATCTGTCTGTGTCTATCTGTGTACATATCTCTACACAATAACTCTGTCAATTTTCCGTCTACAGACTCGAAATTTAATATACAGGGTACTGAGATTTGGAAAAATCTTTGTAATCCGTTTTCGGCCAGAAATGTTGCTGTTAAGGAGTCAAAGTTCAACGATTGACCTTTGAAAACTCTACCAAACGCCTCCGAAAATTTTGGGTACAAACAATTGAAATTTTAGACATAGGTTCCTTGGACATGGATCTAATTTAATAACTTGATTTGAGCTTACAAACCATAAATGTTAAGGGGTCATAATAGGCGTTAAAGTTAAAAAAAGATTTGACCTCTGCGCTCTCTACCAAATTACTCAGACAATTTCTGGTCTAAACATTTGAAATTTACATAAAGAGTATTCAGAGATAAGGCAAGCTTTTTAATCGGTTTGGGTCGAAAATCTGAACTACCAATGTATGAATGTATGTATGCTTGCCTGCCTAAATCTTTTCACAGAGGCGATGGATTTTCACAAGCTCAGACGACAAATACCGAAAAATTAACTAAAAACATTAATTTCTTCACCCTTAACTGGGAACTTTTCTACAGATAGGGGTCGCTTTTTTCATCGATATTTTCGAATGTCCTGCCCTCTTTTCGATTGTTTAACCTTAATTAAAACCTACATCACTCTCGGTTTGCCGGTGGTCGTAACAGCCAAGAGGTCTGGGTTTTCACATTATTTTCCTCCTTCGCGGTACGGGTTCGAGCCTACCTTCCTACAACCACTTTATTTGTTTGTTATTTTTGCCCAACACCCACCTCCAAACATCCGAGCAACGCCGGGCACCTATGCTAGTATTATAATATAAGAATAAGGGAGGGAGCGAGGGTTAATTGTACATTTTCTAACATATTTATTTTTAAATGTTATACATTTAGGGTTTATAATTATTTAGCATGTTTACGTAATTCATTGTTGAAACAGGTGTATTTTTTACAAGGGGTCACTTCTTATCAAGGTCCGGAGGCCACTCGAGAATAATGCTTAATGGTTGTGCAGTAGTAAATGGGACACTATCGTAATAATCATTAGTAGTGGAAATTTGGTAACTTGTCTTACTAAAGGGGACGGCTGATCAAGATATTGTTTACCTTGGATTGAAGACGATCACATTGTAGTCAGCTTGAAAGCAGGGAAGAGAGTTCCATAGGCGTGCAGTTCTAAGAAATAAGCTTTGTTCATGGAATCTACGTTTAGGTTTAGACACAGATAAAGACTGGGGGAAACTATTGATGGTGCTTTCAGGTATACGAGCGTTTTTCGTGAGTGTTTGGCGAGGGGGGACTATAAATTGGAGCTCAGAAAGCACTTGCCGTGAAAATAACGAGAAAGCAGAGATAGGCTAGCAACGTCTGTTTTGTGGGAAAGAAGTTGCAGGGAAGAGTAAAGGGCTTCCTCCACTAGGCTACGACGTCTATTTTGAACTTTCTTATGCCGGATGAGGTGTTTCTAGCAGCTCCTCCTCAGATGTGGTAAAATTACTCCATCCTTGGGCGTACATAGTTCTTTTAGAGGTAGAGAATTGCATCACCAGTGAGATATCTACTGGAGCGGTAGAATTGTCTATCCATATTTATAGCGACATTGACAACATATTTAATGTATGTGTTCCATTCTAGATCAGAAGTAAAAGTCAAATCCAGAAGCTTGTCAAAACATGGAGCCGCCCCAAGACGAGAGATGTTCCTTTTAACTGATACCAAAGGGGATAAAAGTGTTGATGATGCAATGATAAAAGGTTGGTTTTAGATGAATTAAAATTAACCAGCCATCTCTTTCTCTATTGTCACGTGCTTAAGATCAGAGGAGAGAGAATCAGAGATAAGTAGGTCATTTACGGCCTTTCAAGTGTTGCCATAAATGGTAGTGTTCTCAGCATAAATATCTACGACTGATCTTAAAATGCGATTTTGGAGATCATTGATGTAGATCAGGAAGAGAGTTGGACACAGGATAGACGCCTGAGGGACTCCAGTATTAAGCATTAATACTGTGACTGTGAGATTCTAGCTTCTGCCCATAAACCACGAATTTATGCTCCTATCAGAGAGAAATGATTTAATAATTGAAAAGATATTTCCAGCTACACCATAGCTGGAGATCTTATGGTGTTGACTTTTATGCCATACTCTATCAAAGGCCTTTGATATGTCAATAGAAATTACTCTAGAAAGGAAGCTTCTATCAAGTCATTCGCTAATCCTATGAGATATAACCGTTAGCACGTTTGCTGTAGATCAAGCACAAGGAAAAACATATTGCATGCACGGAAGAAGGTTATTTTTGCTGAGGTGGTTGACTACTTTGAATTATATATATATATATATATATATATATATATATATATATATATATATATATATATATATATAGTCATCCACATACAGTACTGTTTCGCTGTTTCACAGCTCATCAGTGCGGCTAGACAGGCAACTACCTCAAGCCAGGATTGAAACCCGACCGTTTATACGGCAGTCAAGGCTTCTAATAATATATATATATATATATGTGTGTGTGTATAAATTAATTTATATAAATATAGATATATATATATATAAATTAATTTATGATAAAAAACTCCGATTTTAGAACAATACATAAGTTATATATATATACATATATATATATATATATATATATATATATATATACATACATACATACATATATACACAGCCACACACACACACACACACACACACACACACATATATATATATATATATATATTATTGATGGGACGATTCCAGTATTTTCCCCGAATTCGATACAATTACCGATTCCGTACTAAATCTTCGATCCTGGTACAATTACCGATTCCGATTTCGATTCTTTATGAATCTCGTAATATTTAACTATATAGTTGTATTTTCTCTGATTACTGTAAAAACAGACATTTTAAATGTGAAAATATTTAAGTAAACGTAAAAATATACTTGTGGGGGACATTCTATCGATTTTACATTTATTGGTATTTTAAAA
Organism: Euprymna scolopes; assembly: GCF_053919585.1. Lineage (NCBI taxonomy): Eukaryota > Metazoa > Mollusca > Cephalopoda > Sepiida > Sepiolidae > Euprymna > Euprymna scolopes. The sequence continues at coordinate 150,370,374 of NC_136482.1, read as the reverse complement.
TCAATAAATATTTATTATTTTATTATTATTACCAACAATGAAAGATTTTGGTTTAATCAAAATTAAATAAAAAAGACAATTAAAAGAATCGTTTTGGCATCGGAAAATACGTGCACATTATTCCGATTTAGATATACATTTTGATTCTCTCAAATATTTAGATTTTTGAACACAGAAGCATGCGAGAAATAACAAAACAACCGTTTTTTTTTCCAAATAATATAAAAATAGGTTTATTAAAGATAAAAAGACAAATTTAACGAAAACAAAATGTATCCTAAATTATGGGGGTTGAGATATTTCTAAACATATAAAATGAGCGAGAGTCTTGGAAAGAGATTAATAGCGTAACTAGAAATTACGCGACTCTACGAGGAAAAATTAATTTTTATCATTAATTTTAATTAACTTCAGTCTGATAGGAGGAGAAACAAAATTTACACTCACAGTTCCCTTTTTTTGTCTTCTCTTTTTTTGTTTCTTTATTTTTGTTTTGTCCCTTTTCTTTTCACAACTGGTTAACGACGTATTTAGTTCGAGATTACGGTTATTCCATGTTTTTCTTTTCTTCTCATCTGCTTTTCATATCATATCTATCGCTGGTTTTCGGTTTTCCAAAATAGTTTTCCTTTTTCCTCTTTTTTTTTTATTCGAGGCATTTCCTCTCCAACGGCAAGAGAAGCTGTCTCTCTACCCATAATGAGAGAGACTTCTTTACCGTTCGATGGTGAAGCGAAAAAGACTGAATGTGGTCGAAATCCGGGTCTTAAAAGAAACGTAGAAAAAAGGAGGGGGGTTCTCCTCTTGTCTTAGCCTTCTCCGCTTCGCATTCTGATCTAAAAACAGAAATGACGAAATCTCTTTCTTCACCTCTTGGCTGATGAACAATCTGCCAGTTCAATCCTTAGCTTTCGAGACCGGATCACAGTGTGGCATCTGTTCTGCTGCTATACTTCACTTTTTTTCTGTCATTGGTCAGTGGAAGAGAACCCCTTCATGACTGAAACCATCTCAAACAGACATCTGTCTACATCTCGAACGCCCCTCTCTAGGGAGTTGGATCTCCCCACATTCAAGCTGAAAGTGTTGTCCGACACTGCCCTCGCGGGGAGTCAAGCAAATATGAATTAAATACGGGTGCATGTTCTCGTCCCCCCCCAGACTAACTTTAATTATAGGTTTTAAAAGAATAATGATTTAGTGAACTCTCGCTCAGTTCAAAACAATATTAATATTTAGCCTAATGCTAGCAAATAGGGAGAAAATGTATAACGTCCACGTGGTCATCTTTATATATATATATATATATATATATATATATATATATATATATATATATATATATATATATATATATATATATATACCCAACATGGAATATGCTATAAAAAACGCATTTTATTCTGGAATATATCAGCATGCATTGGATTTTATAACAGTTCCTGTATATTCACGTCCAGCGGGGAAGGCGCCCGCTTGTCAGGGCTTAAAATACGCTTAAATATGATATTTTAATTCGTCCGGATTTTGTATATATTATTATAGGGTCGTTATTTCAACAGTAAAAGAAGTATTTAGGTGTAATCCGATAGAAGGAAAACCGAAACTGTTACCTTACAACTGAATCGACGTGACACGCATATAAACTGTTTAAAATTAATAATTAAAAAACTAATTAAGATAGATGTACAAAGACTTAAAGATGTTTTCTTTCAATTTTGACATATTTTCGACCTCTTCAAAAAAGTTTAACCGGCTAAAAGAACGGCCTGAAAAATATCCAATTATTTGAGGCCGGTAGCGTCACTCTAAGACTTTTAGTTTCAGTTGAGATAGAGTTTGAAATTATGAACACTGAAAGACAAATCGACACCCATACATAACGCCGTTTGTATATAAGATTTTACATTTGAATATCCTTTTTACGCTATCGCCTCAAATTAAATTTTTAATGTAGGTGCTAACTTTCAAAATTTATAATTACCCACGTCTATATTGAAAAAAAAAAACACATCCTCCGATGTAATTTCATGTGAAATCCATCGGTTCAGTAAAAAACAGCAATATTTAATTAACTGTTTGCTCATATATATATATATATATATATATATATATATATATATATATATATATATATATATATATATATTGTTATTGTTGTTTTTTCAAGCGATACATACGGAGCCAATATTAACCGTATGTATCGCTTGAAAAACAACAATAACAATATATATATATATATATATATATATATATATATATATATATATATATATATATTGTTATTGTTGTTTTTTCAAGCGATACATACGGTTAATATTGGCTCCGCCTCGGAGCTCATTTTTTTATTTACTTAGAAAGTCGCCCTTTTAATTTGTTTGGACGTATACAATATTTTTATTTATTTATTATTTTTTAAAACAGTAATCTACGTACACGCGTGTTTCGAGGTCATTACCTCTCGTCAGCGTAGTTCAATTGTTTCTAGAGATCGAACCTCAGACCATGTTTTTCACAGTCCGATGCCTTAACCGTTAGGCCATAATCCCTAGATTAATTATACTGTTTTATTTTTATCGCATATAAAGTCGCCCTTTTAATTTGTTTGGATGTATACAACATTTTTATTTATTTATTATTTTTAAAACAGTAATCTACGTACACGCGTGTTTCGAGGTCATTACCTCTCGTCAGCGTAGTTCAACTGTTTCTAGGGATCGAACCTCAGACCATGTATACCACCGTCCGGTGCCTTAACCGTTAGGCCATAATCCCTAGATGCATACGGTTAATATTGGCTCCGCCTCGGAGCTCATTTTTTTATTTACTTAGAAAGTCGCCCTTTTAATGTGTTTGGACGTATACAACATTTTTATTTATTTATTATTTTTAAAACAATAATCTACGTACACGCGTGTTTCGAGGTCATTATATATATATATATATATATATATATATATATATATATATATATATATATATATATATATGAGAAAACAGTTTATAAAATATGTTAAAACACAC
>NC_136482.1:150359850-150362350 GCF_053919585.1 Euprymna scolopes | reverse complement strand
TTCGCCTCGCTTTATCTAACAATTTCCCTACGTAGGTTACCTTCGGCAAATTCCAAATCTCATTTGAAAATCGGTGAGCTTCTTCCAAGAGCCGTAAGCAACGGTAAAAGCATCGACTCAATTCAATAAACAGAAGTATTCAGGAAGGTTATTATGTCCGTTTGCTCGACGGAATAGACACAAATAACTTGGTGTTTCCGCGTAGATTAGTTTAAAGATTATTTTATCTGGCATTTTAAGCTGTACAATTTGAGACTGTATTTAAACGAAAACACGCTCAGTAGGAACGATGTGAGCACACGAAGTCGTAAACATATGAACGCACATTTTCATATGTAAAGAATTATTTTATTATATATGAATGATTGAGTGTGAATCCCAAGGCTGTCGACCATGATCTCGTATACTCGTTTGAGAATCGGATTGTCAGTTTTATTCAACAATGCGGGCATCAGAACAAGTAACCTGAGACACACACATCCACGCATATATGCACACACACATGCACACGCACATATATATCTATAATGTAAAGCTGAATGTGTGTGTATGTGTGTGTGTGTGTGTGGTCACGAATAGGCTCCTATATGGTTGACTATTTTAAAAACACTGATTACATATAATGATAGAAGATGTATCGAGACACAGTAATGGGTATGTTCGATCTGGCAGAACGGCGGTTCATTAAAATTGTGGTGTCTGCGTTCGCGCCTGGTCGCCAACGTATGGAAATAAAAAAAATTAAACATTAAAAAAAACGTTTACAAGTATTTTTAATATAGATGTACATAAGAATAATTTGATAAGTATGTTTTAACTTAAATAGGGATGGTATAATAAAGTGGGGTCTGCGTCCGCGTCTGGCCTCCATAGAATGGAAATAGGCACACACTTTAATAAAGACTTTTCATATTGCGCACAGAAATCACTTTTTCCACTGCTTCAAACGTAATAGATGTATGGAAACTAAAGCCGTTTTCATAACTGCCAGCAACCATTGTAAGAAAGTAATAAGGAACGCAAGAGAGTTGTATGCTCAATCTGTTAAGTCCAAAGTAGCTGAGCAGCGGCTTGGTTCCCACCAGTTTTGGCAAATAGCAAACAGAATCCTGAACAGAAGCGTGTGCTCCATCCCAACTATTATCAATGGACCTGAGGTAATCTCGTCAGCATCAGACAAAGCTAAACTCTTTGTCAAGAACTTTGCAACTAATTCTACCCTTTGCGAACAAGACCGCCAACCCCCAATATTTCCTCCTGTATCAGAAAACACGCTATGTGATATACGTATATCTGTACGTGATGTTGCAAAGCTAATCAAAAACGTTGATTCGAGTAAAGCAACTGGCCCTGACGGTATTCCAATTATAGTACTCAAAAAACTTCAACCTGAACTAGCGCCCATACTTACAAAACTGTTTAAACGTTGTCTTAAGGAGAATAGTTACCCATCTCGCTGGAAAATCTCATCAGTATGCCATGTATTTAAGAATTCAGGTGATCGCTCATCCCCCTCTCAGTACAGGCCAATAAGTCTCCTGTGTGTCATGAGCAAGTTGCTGGAATCTGTGTTAAATACAGAAGTAATCAACCATCTCAACAAAAATAACCTTCTTAGTGACACTCAATATGGTTTCCGTTCTGCTAGATCTACAGCAGATGTCCTTACAGTTATATCGCATAGGATTAGCAAATCTCTCGACGGTGGCAATCTTTCTAGGGCAATTGCTCTTGACATATCTAAAGCCTTTGATAGGGTATGGTATAAAGGTTTACTTCATAAGATCTCTAGCTCTGGTATAGCTGGAAAAGTCTTCTCAATTATTGAATCATTTCTTTCTGATAGGTTCATAAGAGTAGTAGTTGAGGGGCAAAAATCAGAAGCTCACAGTATTAATGCCGGTGTCCCTCAGGGATCCATCCTGGGCCCAACTCTTTTCTTGATCTACATTAATGATATTCCAAATCATATCCTTACATCATTTGTAGACATTTATGCTGACGACACTACCATTTATGGTAACACATCTAAGACAGTAAACGACCAAGTTCTCTCCAATTCTCTCTCCTCTGATCTTGAGCACGTAGTACAATGGGGAAAGGAGTGGCTGGTTACTTTTAATGCATCTAAAACCAAGCTTCTCTCTTTACATCATCAACATTCTAATCCATATTTGTCATCAATTGAAATGAATGGCTCTCGTCTTGAGGAGGCCTCAAGTTTTGACAAGCTTATGGGCTTGACCATTACTCTTGATCTTAAATGGAACACGTACATCAAATCTGTTGCCAAGGCCGCTGGAAAAATGGTGGGATCTTTCTATCGATTCGGTAGATATCTCACTGCTGATGCTATTCTCTATCTATATAAGAGCCAGGTACGTCCAAGGATGGAATACTGTTGCCACATCTGGGCAGGAGCTGCTAGAAAGGACTTGTCCTGCCTTGATAGAGTTCAAAATAGACTTCGTAGCCTCGTAGGAGATGTCCTTTTCTCCTC